>NC_041393.1:239495822-239629822 GCF_002162155.2 Triticum dicoccoides
CAGAGTTTGGTGGGTTTTGGGCCAAATTTGGAGGGTGTTGGGCTGCAACACACACGAGGCCTTCTCGGTCCCTCGGTTAACCGTTGGAGTATCAAACGAAGTCCAAATGATACGAAACTTGACAGGCGGTCTACCGGTAGTAAACCAAGGCCGCTTGGCAAGTCTCGGTCCAATCCGGAAATGTTTAATCCCCACACACGAAAGAAAACTAGAAATGACCACCGGAGGAGAACGAAGCGCCGGAATGCAAAACGGACAACGGGGAAAATGATCGAATGCATGAGATGAACATGTATGCAAATGCAATGCACGAGACGACATGGTATGAGATGCATGAAAACGAAAACAACACACGGAGACAAGGACCCGAACCCGAGAAATAATTATAACTTAGTGCCAGGGACGGCAAGAGTTGGATACAAATATGGAAAGTTACATCTGGGGCGTTACAAGGTAATACCCTACTTCCTGCTTGATTGATCTTGATGATATGAGTATTACAAGAGTAGATCTACCACGACATCGTAGAGGCTAAACCCTAGAAGCTAGCCTATGATGATTATGATCCTCCTTGTCCTATGAACTAAACCCTCTGATTTATATAGACACCGAAGGGGGCTAGGGTTATACAGAGTCGGTTACAAAGAAGGAGATATAACATCCGGATCGCCCAGCTTGTCTTCCACGCAAAGGAGAGTCCCATCCAGACACAGGTCGAAGTCTTGAGTCTTGTCTCTTCACGGTCCAACAGTCCGGCCAAAGTATATAGTCCGGCTGTCCGGATACCCCCTAATCCAGGACTCCCTCAATCGACAAGTCATAGAAAATAAATGGATCTTCAAGAGGAAGACGGACACTAATAGTAGTGTTACTATCTACAAAGCTTGACTTGTCAAAAAAGTTTTTCGACAAGTTCAAGGTGTTGAAAATGATGAGTTTTTCTCACTCGTATCGATGCTTAAGTCTGTCTGAATCATGTTAGCAATTGCCACATTTTATGAAATTTGGCAAATGGATGTCAAAACTGCATTCCTTAATGGATTTATTAAAGAAGAGTTGTATATGATGCAACGAGAAGGTTTTGTCAATCCTAAAAGGTGCTAACAAAATGTGCAAGCTCAGCGATCCATCTATGGACTGGTGCAAGCATCTCGGAGTTAGAATATACGCTTTGATGAGTTGATCAAAGCATATGGTTTTATACAGACTTTTGGAGAAGCCTGTATTTACAAGAAAGTGAGTGGGAGCTCTGTAGCATTTCTAAAACTATATGTAGATGACATATTGTTGATTGGAAATGATATAGAAATTCTGGATAGCATAAAAGGATACTTGAATAAGAGTTTTTCAAAGAAAGACCTCGGTGAAGCTGCTTACACATTGAGCATCAAGATGTATAGAGATAGATCAAGACGCTTGATAAGATTTTTCAATGAGTACATACCTTGATAAGATTTTGAAGTAGTTCAAAATGGAACAGTCAAAGAAGGAGTTCTTGCCTGTGTTGCAAGGTGTGAAGTTGAGTAAGACTCAAAACCCGACCATGGCAGAAAATTGAAAAGAATGAAAAGTCATTCCCTGTGCACCAGTCATAGGTTCTATAAAGTATGTTGTGATGTGTACCAGACCTATTGTATACCTTGCTCTAAGTTTGGCAAGGGAGTACAATTTTTGATCTAGGAGTTGATCACTGGATAGCGGTCAAGAATATCCTTAGTAAGGACTAAGGAAATGTTTCTTGATTATGGAGGTGATAAAAGAGTTTGTTGTAAAGAGTTACATCGGTGCAAGCTTTTACACCGATCCAGATGACTCTAAGTCTCAATCTGGATACATGTTGAAAGTGGGAGCAATTAGCTAGAGTAGCTCCGTGCGGAGCATTGTAGACACAGAATATTTTCAAAATGCATACGACTCTGAATGTGACAGACCCGTTGACTAAACTTCTCTCATGAGCAAAACATGATCATACCTTGGCACTCTTTGGGTGTTAATCACATAGCAATGTGAACTAGATTATTGACTCTAGTAAAACCTTCGGGTGTTGGTCACATGACGATGTGAACTATGGGTGTTAATCACATGCAGATGTGAATATTAGTGTTAAATCACATGGTGATGTGAACTAGATTATTGACTCTAGTGCAAGTGGGAGACTGAAGTAAATATGCCCTAGAGGCAATAATAAATTTATTATTTATTTACTTATTTCATGATAAATGTTTATTATTCATGCTAGAATTGTATTAACCGGAAACTTAGTACATGTGTGAATACATAGACAAACAAAGTGTCACTAGTATGCCTCTACTTGACTAGCTCGTTGAATCACAGATGGTTAAGTTCCCTAGCCATAGACATGAGTTGTCATTTGATTAACGGGATCACATCATTAGAAAATGATGTGATTGACTTGACCCATTCCGTTAGCTTAGCACTTGATCGTTTAGTATGTTGCTATTGCTTTCTTCATGACTTATACATGTTCCTATGACTATGAGATTATGCAACTCCCGAATACCGGTGGAACACTTTGTGTGCTACCAAATGTCACAACGTAACTAGGTGATTATAAAGGTGCTCTACAGGTGTCTTCAATGATGTTTGTTGAGTTGGCATAGATCGAGATTAGGATTTGTCACTCTGATTGTCGGAGAGGTATCTCTGGGCCCTCTCGGTAATGCACATCATATGAAGCCTTGCAAGCATTGTGACTAATGAGTTAGTTGCAGGACGATGCATTACAGAATGAGTAAAGAGACTTGCCAGTAACGATATTGAACTAGGTATGAAGATACCGACGATCGAATCTCGGGCAAGTAACATACCGATGACAAAGGGAACAATGTATGTTGTTATGCGGTTCGGCTGATAAAGATCTTCATAGAATATGTAGGAGCCAATATGGGCATCCAGGTTCCGCTATTGGTTATTGACCAAAGAGATGTCTTGGTCATGTCTACATAGTTCTCGAACCCGTAGGGTCCGCACGCTTAACGTTCGTTGACGATGTAGTATTATATGAGTTATGTATGTTGGTGACCGAATGTTGTTCGGAGTCCCGGATGAGATCATGGACATGACGAGGAGCTCCAGAATGGTCCGGAGGTAAAGATTCATATATTGGATGATATGGTTAGGCCAAGGGGTCAGGCCCACGAGGCTATAAGTCGGTGCAAAAGGAGTTTTGCGGAGGCCAGGGGACCAAACGCCGGAGACCCTGGCGTCTGGCCCGAGGCCCATGGAGTCTGGGCCAGACACCAAGGATTGTGGCGTTTGGTCCTGGAGTCCGAGTGGGACTCTTGCCTTTCGGGCAAAACCGACTTTGAGGAGGCGTTTGCTCCAAGTTTCGACCCCAGGGCTCAACATATAAATAGAGGGGCAAGGCTAGCACAAAAGACACATCAAGAAACACCAACCGTGTGCCAGCAACCCCGTCCCCTCTAGTTTATCCTCCATCATAGTTTCCGTAGTGCTTAGGCGAAGCCCTACGGAGATTGTTCTTCACCAACACCGTCACCACGCCGTCGTGCTGACGGAACTCTCCCATGAAGCTCTGCTGGATCAGAGTTCGCGGGACGTCATCGAGCTGAACGTGTGCTGAACTCGGAGGTGTCGTACGTTCAGTACTTGGATCGGTCAGATCGTGAAGGTGTATGACTACATCAACCATGTTGATAAACGCTTCCACTTAGCGATCTTCAAGGGTATGAAGATACACTCTCCCTCTCGTTGCTATTCATCACCATGATCTTGCGTATGCGTAGGAAATTTTTTGAAACTACTACGTTCCCCAACATGGAAGGCAACAGTCGTCCGTCCTGCGTGTTGGCTTGTGGGTGAGAAGAGCGCCACTGAGATCCCCATCTATCTCCACGCTCTCCTCACGGGTCTGATTCCCCCCTTCTCTGCCTTCTTCAATGATGTAATCTTGCATTACCAGATCCACCTACTACATCTGGATCCCCACTCTGTCATCCTCCTTGCCGTTTTCGCCTTCCTTTGTGAGGCCTTGGTCGGCATTACTCCTTCCATGGTCTGTTTCGCTATTTCTTCTTGCTCTGGCTGGTCGATGCTCGCCAATGCTCAGGATGCGCGACCTTCGAAGCTGTGGCCGCAACCGCCGGCTCAGGGATCGACTTCGAGCTTTCGGCCGCTGCGAAGGGGTTCCGGAAGCAGTGGCTGCTTATGGATGCCGGCACGTGCAGCCCCCTGCTCCTGACTCCTCGGGCACCGGCCACGCCCAGCTCCGGTTGGGGGCACGTGAAACTCTTCGACCGGCGCCTTACTTGCATCTAGAAGAGGTTAGCGAGGCTACAGGGGCTGGAGGTGACGGTGCCGATGGTGGTGAAGGAATTCGTCAGGCAGCGCGTCGCCCCCCTCCAGTGCCATTCTCGCCCGTTGTGGGACCTTGCTGGCATCCAGGATCCCATGAGGCTGCAAAATCCGTCACTGACCGCCGAGACCTTGAGCATGTTGCTTGAGCTCCTGACAAGCGAATCTGAGCCCGCCGACCTTCCAGGAGATGGTTGCCTCCTCTATCAGTGATCGAACAAGACGGTCTTCACGAGACAGATGCCCCTATTCGACGAGTGGGGGTTGCACCTGGAGGGCCTTGAGGGGCCTCGTGAGAACCCCGTCCTCGTGACTCCCTTGCTGCTCGATCCGCTGCGTGCGCCCCAAGTGTGGAAGCAGGGGGGCACCCGTCGTCAGCAGCTGCTGAGGGTTCCTCCGGAGGCCTGGCGCTGCTGGGGGCCCGGGAGAACAAGACTCTTGAGACCCAAAAGGGGGCCGCTGTAGGGTCAGTGCAACCCTATGCTCCGGAGGCAGAGGGTCCTGAAGCTCAGGGTGATGGCTTCGAGGTGGCTGACAATGGCAAGGCGCCCACTGACGGCTCCGGAGCCGTCGCCTAGAAGACCCCGCCAGGCGCTCCTACTCCTGGGGCCTCCGCCCGGACACCTCGCCAAACACTCCTCCTCCCGAGGGTTGCCCGTCGGGGTCCGGTCGGCCTTGCCTGAGCCTTGAATCGCTCTTGAAACGGAAGGGATCTCTGTGCCACAGCGACGGCACCCACCGACCGCTAAAGCTGAGGAGATATGTGGCTGCACATGAGTAAGTACCTTCGCTCTCGATTCCTTGCGCGCCGCGTTATCTACTGACCAGGGCCTTGCAGGGTTCCCGTGACGATGAAACCTCAGGAGACTAGTGCCTCCAAGGATCCTGGCTTGACCCCAGCACACAGCCCCCGGTGCCCTGGCCCTGCCCAGGACGCAGGGCCGATTCCGACCGCTAGGGTGACGCAAGGGGCGCCCTGCCCAAGCTTCCTGCTTCCTTTCTCTGTGGCCCGACCTGTAGGATGGGGGACGCACCGACAATCCTTCCTCTACTCATTGCTGGTAGGCGGGCGCCTCTTGGGCGGCCTTCGTCTTTAGGTTGCGGGGCTACACCGGCCAGCCCCCGGACGGAGGCAGGCGAGACGCCCAATGCCTCCTCGGCAGCCTTTGGGGCTGAAGAAGGCCTTGGTGATGCATTGGTGCTTGCACACGGGCGCAGTGCCATTCGCTTCGAGCTCTTCGGCGAGGCAATGTGTGCGATGGTCCAGCTTGGCGGGGAGCTTGCTAATGTCGACACCAGGCTCAAGGCAGAGGGCCACCACCTGGCGCATGAGTGGCAGCAGCCGTAGGTTGCCATCAACCTCGGGAAACTTCAGCGCGACTAGGCCAACGCGCTTGCAGCGGCCTCACTTGCAACTTCTCGCGAGGCTTGCGCCCGTGCCATGGAGGAGGCCGAAGCCGCCAACTGCCGTCGCGAGGCGGCCGAGGAGCCGGAGCGAGAGCTTCTGTCTTCAAATGCTGCCCTTGAGCGAGAAGTTGAGAAGCGGCGCGCCCTTCTAGCCTCTTCACCGGATGAAGCGACCTTTGCCGAGGCGGAGCTCCTGAGGCGCCATGATGACCTGGCGTTGGAGGTCGTGGAGCACAGCATGGTGTTGGAGAGGTTGGAGGTGAGGGAGCGCCAGGCTGCTGCGGCTGAGGATGCCATCACCGCTCGAGAAGCCCAGGTCCAGCTGGAGGTGGAGGAGAGGGTGGCGAAGGCACGTGCTGATTTGGCTGAGGGGCACCGCCTGGATCTGGAGCTACTAAAGGCCGAGCTTGAAGGCAGGACCACCGCCCTGAAGGTGAAGCTGCAATCCGCAGAGCAGCGTGAGAATGCTGCCCAAGAATCTCTGACCTCTTCTGAATCTACCTTGAACTTTGCCCGTGTCGAGATATCCTCCCTCCAGCAGCAAGTCAAGGACACCGCCTCCCTCCTGGAGAGGGCTTCGAATAAAAAGATTCGCCGCCTGACACTTGAACATGAGCGCGGCTCTATGCTCCAGGGTCTACGTGTCAGAGCTAACCGTGCCTTGGGCGCTATCTGTGATGAGAGCGCTCCTCACCAGCACGAGAGTGACTACGCCAGCCATCTTAGCTTCTTTACTGATGTTCTGACCCGCCTGGAGGATCAGGCCGAAAGGCTCGCTAGCTTGTTGAGGGGAGGAGTCGGGGCCTCCTTGGGCGTGCGCTCTCATGCGTCTTCAGCAATCTCCTGAACCGTGATTCCCATTTTGACTTCAACGCCGTGCTAGCCCCCATGCCTGCGGCTACCCAGGACAAGCTCGCCAGGTGGGTGGATGACCAGGTGAATGCCTTGGTGGAGGAGCTGGCTTCTGAGGATGACACTGTCGGATTACGGGTTCCACAAACCCTTGAGAGGTTTGAACTCTGGGGTGCGTGCGGAGATCTCAACCTACCCAGCCTGCCTACTCGCGATCCTCCTAAGCCTAGCACGTTAAGCTCAAAGAGACAAAGAGACACATCAGTTTATCCTGGTTCAGGCCACCTTGCGGTGTAATACCCTACTCTAGCATTTTGGTGGATTGTCTCGGAGGGCTGAGGATGAACTAGTACAGTGGATGAACTGGCCTCAGTAAGTGAGGTGTTCTTGAGCTCGAGGGAGCTGGTGTGGTGTGAGCTAGTTCTGCTTGTCCTACCTCTATGGTGGTGGCTAGTCCTATTTATAGTGGCCTTGGTCCTCTTCCCAAATGTTGGCGGGAAGGGATCCCATAACGAACGGATTTGTAAGGGGACAAGTAGTACAGCTTATCCGTACAAAACTAGTCTTCGCCTGCGAAAAGCCTCTGGTCGTGACGCTGCGGTGGACTCGTCGATGACCTCCGTCCTGCCATCCTGGCGGTCTTGGTCTCGTTGCACCAGAATGGAAACCTTTGGCTAATTCGTCGGGACTCCGCGCCTGTGGCTAGCCTCCTTTGCATCAAAGAGGAAACCTGCGCTCTGCGCCCGCCTGGCGCCCGCCTGGCCTTGGTCGTCATGGCTCACTTTAGCTGAGCCTCGTGAGGTGAACCTTGCATAAAACTCTCCGCCCCTCAGGAGCCAGCCTGTTGAGGCTGATCCCCTCAGGGGTCTTGGCGCCGTCCGCCTCGCGAGGCTTGGCCCCTCGCGAGGGTCTTGAGTTGTCGATGTTGAAGGTGGGTCGTACCAGGTCGTCGATGGAGCCATGCCATGGGCCAAAGGCAGGCAAGTCTTGGTACCCCCATACCTAGAACACCGACAGTAACCCCCGGGCCCAAGGCGTGCTCAGACTTGGCTTCCAGGCGAAGCCAAAGGGCAAATGCGGAGCACCGTGGGCCCTAACCGTCTGCGGCCTTGATGACACATGGCAGTTGATGGGACGTGGGTGTCTCCACTTCCCCACGCCGCCTTGATATCTGGCAGACCCAGTAGTCGCCTGTTGCCAGTGTAGCTCGCCTTTCGTAGATTACCGCGGTCGGCCCTTGTTTCCTCCTTTCCAATCTTGTCGCTCCGTGCATAGATCCGGCGCCGGCGCCTCGCCCTTCTTTTGGCGTTCGTAATGCCCCCACCCCCCAGCTGAGGAAGAAGAAGGGGAAGTTGCACGCCCCGGCCGGTCCTCCGCCGGCCTTGGAGCCAACCCTCGAACAGTCGATGGTGATCAACGAGGAGGGGCTGGACAAGGTCCGCCACGCGCTCAACGCCGACTCCAATGAGTGGAGGGTGACGGTCGTCCGCCCTTCATCTTGGCGAGTGAAAGAGATGAGCACCACCGAGATCCCCATCTATCTCCATGCTCTTCTCACGGGGCTGGTTCCTCCCTTCTCCCCTTTCTTCAATGTTGTGATATTGCATTACCAGATCCGCATGCTGCATCTCCACCCCCGCTCTGTTATCCTTCTCACCGTCTTCGCCTTCCTCTGCGAGGCCATGGACGGCATTACTCCTTCCGTGGCCTTATTTCGCTATTTCTTCTTGCTTCGGTTGGTCAACACCCGCCAATGCTTGCTACCTCTTGAGCACTGCGTTGGTTTTCCCTTGAAGAGGAAAGGGTGATGCAGCAAAGTAGAGTAAGTATTTCTCTCAGTTTTTGAGAACCAAGGTATCAATCTAGTAGGAGGCTCCTCACAAGTCCCTCGTACCTACACAAACAAACAAGAACCTCGCAACCAACGCGATAAAGGGGTTGTCAATCCCTTCACGGCCACTTGTGAAAGTGAGATCTGATAGAAATAATAAGATAAGATAAATATTTTTGGTATTTTTATGATATAGATTGGAAAGTAAAGATTGCAAAATAAAGTAGATAGGAAACTTATATGATGGAAGATAGACCCGGGGGCCATAAGTTTCACTAGTGGCTTCTCCCAAGATATCATAAGCATTACGGTGGGTGAACAAATTACTGTCGAGCAATTGATAGAAAAGTGCATAGTTATGAGAATATCTAGGCATGATCATGTATATAGGCTTCACGTCCGCGACAAGTAGACCGACTCCTGTCTGCATCTACTACTATTACTCCACACATCGACCGCTATCTAGCATGCATCTAGAGTATTAAGTTCATAAGAACAGAGTAACACATTAGGCAAGATGACATGATGTAGAGGGATAAACTCAAGCAATATGGTATAAACCCCATCTTTTTATCCTCGATGGCAACAATACAATATGTGCCTTGCTGCCCCTGCTGTCACTGGTAAAGGACACCGCAAGACTGAACCCAAAGCTAAGCACTTCTCCCATTGCAAGAAAGATCAATCTAGTAGGCCAAACCAAACTGATAATTCGAAGAGACTTGCAAAGATAACCAATCATACATAAAATAATTCAGAGGAGATTCAAATATTTCTCATAGATAAACTTGATCATAAACCCACAATTCATCGGATCTCGACAAACACACCGCAAAAAGAGTTACATCGAATAGATCTCCAAGAAGATCAAGGAGAACTTTGTATTGAGATTCAAAGAGAGAGAAGGAGCCATCTAGCTAATAACTATGGACCCAAAGGTCTGTGTTAAACTACGCACAACTCATCAGAGAGGCTATGGTGTTGACGTAGAAGCCCTCCGTGATTAATTCCCCTTCCGGCAGAGCGCCGACAAAGGGTCAAAGATGGGATCTCATGGATACAGAAGGTTGCGGCAGTGGAAATAGGTTTTCGTGGTGCTACTGGATGTTTTTGGGGTACGTAGATATATATAGGCGAAGGAGGTAGGTCAGGGGAGCCACGAGGGGCCCACGAGGGTGGGGGGCGCGCCCACACCCCCTAGGGCACGCCTTGCACCCTCGTGGCTGCCTCGGCTGCTTCTTGACGTCCACTCCAAGTCTCCTGGATTGCGTTTGTTCCAAAAAGATCGCTCCCAAAGGTTTCATTCCGTTTGGACTCCGTTTGATATTCCTTTTCTTCGAAACACTGAAATAGGCAAAAAAAACAACAATTCGGGTTGGGCCTCCAGTTAGTAGGTTAGTCCCAAAAATGATATAAAAGTGTAAAGTAAAGCCCATAAACATCCAAAATGGGTAATATAATAGCATGGAACAATCAAAAATTATAGATACGTTAGATACGTATCAATGCTCTGGGTGCGCGACCTTTGAAGTTGTGGCCACAACTGCCGGTTCGGGAATCGACTTCAAGCTCTCGCCTGCTGCGAAGGGATTCCGGAAGCGGTGGTTGCTCATGGACGCCCGCACGTTCAGCCCCCTGCTCTTGACTCCTGGGGCACCGGCCTCGCCTAGCTCTAGTTGGTTCCATGAGAGGCTCTCCGACTGGCGTCTTCCTTTCGTCTGGAAGAGATTGGCGAGGCTTCAGGAACTAGAAGTAACGGTGCCAATGGTGGTGAAGGAATTCGTCAGGCAGCGCATCGCTCCCCTTCAGCGCCACTCTCGCCCAATGTGGGACCTTGCGGGCGTCGAAGATCCAATGAGGCTGCAGAGGCCATCACTGGCCGCTGGGACCCTGAGTATGGTGCTCAAACTCCTGACAGGCGAACCCGAGCCTGCTAACCTTTCGGGGGGTAGCTGCCTCCTCTATCAGTGCTCGAACAAGGCAGCCTTCGCTGGGAAGATGCCTCTATTCGACGAGATGGGGGTTGCTTCCGGAAGGCCTTGAGGGGCCTCGCGAGAACCCCGTCTTCATGGCTTCTCTCCTAATTGATCCTGCCGCGTGCGCCCCGAGTGTGGAAGCAGGGGAGCGTGCGCCTCCAACAGCTGCCGAGGGCTCCTCCGGAGGCCTGACGCCGATAGTGGCCCAGGGGGCCGAGGCTCCTGAGGCCCTAGAAGGAGTTGCCGCAGAGCTGACGCGATCCCAAGCTCTGGAGGCAGAGGCCCCTGATGCCCTAGGTGGTGGCTCCAGAGTGGCTGCTGACGGCGAGGAGCCCACCAATGGCTCTGGAGCCGTAAGCCAGAAAATCTCGCCGGGCGTCCCTGCTCCTGGGGTCCCTGCTCCGGCTGCCCTACCAAGCACTCCTCCCCCCGAGGATCGCCCGTCGGGGTCCGGTCGGCCCCGCCTGTGCCTTGAGTCACTCCTGAAGAGGAAGAGGTCCCCGTGCCGCAGTGATGGCACCCGTCGGCCGCTGAAGCCGTGGAGATATGTGGCTACCGATGAGTAAGTATCTTTGCTCTTGATTCCTAGCGCATCGTGTTTTCTCATGACTAGGGTCTTGTAGGGCTCCCAAGAAGGCGAAACCTTGGGAAGCGGGCGCCCCAAGGATTCCATCTTGACGCCCGCGCACAGCCCCCGGTGCCCTGATCCTGCGTAGGACGTGGGGCCGACTCCAGTTGTCGCGACGCCGCGAGGGTGTCCCGAAACCGGGCTCCCTGCTCCCTCTCCCCGTGACTCAGCCCGTGAGACGAGGGATGCACCGGCGATCCTTCCTCTTGTCATTGCCAGCAGGGGGTGCCCCCTGGGCGGCCTTCGTCTTCAAGTTGTGGGGCTACACCGTCCAGCCCCCGGCCGATGACTGGCAGGGCGTCCAGCGCCTCCCGGGCAGCCTCTGGGGCTGATGAAGGTCTTGGCAACAAGCTTTTGCTCGCTCGTGGGCGCAGTGCCATGCGCTTCGGGCTCTTCGGTGAAGCGATGCGTGCGATGATCCATCTTGGCGGGGAGCTCGCCAGCATCGACACCAGGCTCGAGGCGTAAAACCGCCGCCTGGAGCATGAGCGGCAGCGGCTGAAGGTTGACATTAACCTTGGGAGACATCAGCATGATGAAGCTGAAGCGTGCACGGCGACCTCGCTCGCGACTTCCCGCGAGGCTTGCACCTGCGCCATGGAAGAGACCGAGGCAGCCAACCGCCGCCTTGAGGCGGTCGATGAGAGAGAGCGAGATCTCCTGTCTTCAAATGTGGCTCTTGAGCGCGAAGTCGAGGAGCATCACGCCCTTCTGGCCTCCTCACCAGGCTAGGCAGCCCTTGCCGAGGCGGAGCTCCTGAGGCGCCATGAAGATTTGACGTTGGAGACCATGGAGCATAGCATGGCATTGGAGAGGTTGGAGGTGAGGGAGCGGTAGGCTGCCGCGGCTGAGGACGCCATCACCACCTGAGAAGCTCAGGTCCAGCTGGAGGTGGAGGAGAGGGTGGCGAAGGCGCGTGCTGAGTTGGCTGAGAGGCACCGCCTGGATCTGGAGCTGCTCGAGGCCGAGCTTGAGGGCCGGACCTATGCCCTGAAGGCTAAGCTGCAATCCGTGGAGCAGCATGAGAGCGCTGCCCGAGGAGCCCTGACTTCCTCTGAATCTGCCCTGAATTCTGCCCGTGCTGAGATATCCTCTCTCCAGAAGCAAGTCAAAGGCACCGCCTCCCTCCTGAAGAAGGCTTTGAGTGAAAAGATCTTCCGCCTAACATTGGAACATGAGCGCGGCTCCATGCTCCAAGGTCTGTCCGTCAGAGCCAACAATGCCTTGGGTGCTATTTGTGACGAGAGCGCTCCTCACCCGCACGAGAGTGACTACGCCAGCCATCTCAACTTCTTCACTGATATCATGAACCGCTTGGAAGATCAGGCCATGAAAGCTCGCCAGCTTGTTGAGGAGAGGAGTCGGAGCCTCATGGGGCGTGTACTCTCGCGCATCTTCAGCAACCTCCTGAACCTTAATTCCCACTTTGATTTCAGCACCGTGCTAGCCCCCGTGCCTGCGGCCACCCAAGACAAGCTTGCCAAGTGGGTGGATAGCCATGTGGATGCCTTGGTGAAGGAGCTGACTCATGAGGATGACACAGTTGTGCTCGCGGCCGAAGAGGCTAGCGCGGGTGACGATGACGAGGAGGATGGCAGCCACGACGCAAGCAGCACGGATGGGAGTGACGAAGAAGGCGCGTCCAACTAGGCTCATGTTTCTTTTTGCTTTGACCTGTATGACGAAAACTTGAATGCATTCTTGTGAGAGCATTTTGAAAAGGGGGTGCCCCTTATGATGTGTGAGATTGTGAAATGCTTTTGAAGTAACGCCCGGAGCGGGGCCCCGCAGGGCTGCGGGCCGCTGAGCGGGGTAGTTGTTTATGACTTATCTTTAGTTTCATGGGTCTCAAGTGAGGCCTAGTGTCACGGCGGTGCTCCTTCCCCTGAGGCAAACCTACCGCGAGCTCGCGAGGTTCTGTACCTCCCGAGGGGTCTACTGGCCTATCGTAGAGTGCCTCATGAGGAGCCAACTACCAGACCGTGGCAAGGTGGGCTCGCGGGGCGGCCGCACCCCTGAGCCCCCTGGGGGGGCGATCGGCACCAGCGCGTGCACCGTACCCAGCCCCCGCTCGCGAGGCGCTTGATGGCAGGGCAACAGTCACGAGCTCCAGAAAGAACGCAAGAACTGAAGGCAAGAGAGCGACACGAAACGAGAAAACTCCCCCCATTTTTATAAATGCACGAAATTCAAACTACTTCAAGAGGTCGCCGAGCAGGTACAGAAAAGAGGCAAAAGAAAATGGCCACGTCCGGCGCCTAGCTAGTCTTAAAGTCTTCTTACCAGCGCAATGCTAAGTGCTTCCACTGGCTGGGCATAGTCATTGGGGACAGTGTCGACGGCCAGCATAGATCATGGTGCTTCCACTAGGACGTGGGCGGGAGCCCCCATGAGGCCCCAGGGCGGCACTCAGGAGACTCCGGGGTGTGTACAGCCCCACTCATTATTGCGTGAGAGTGTCACGAGCGGAGACCTTCACAGGCCGGAGCCTTGCTTCATGTCGCCCGACAAGGACCCCGCCGTGCGCCACCCTTCACCACCGTTGGGAGACCGGAAACCAGGACAAGACCAAGGGGCCAGAGAGACGTTGGCAGTGTCCTCGGCAACCGCAGGCCCCCCACCGGGAAGAAGGGCTCGTCGGCGCCTTCCCCAGTGGGGAACCTACCTCTAGGCAGGGCCCTGCTCTGTGCAGCGTGAGGAGGGCCCTGCCGCCGGGCTTCCCCCACGCTGCTCCCATCATCCTTCGCGCTCCTGCGAGGGATCCGTCGTCCTAAGAGTCCTGGTGGCAGCTGCACCCTGGTTCACCTATGATCCATGGTCAACATAAGCATGCTCCTACGGCGTTAGCTGTACCTAGAGGCTCTCGCCGTTGGAGATGTTGGCGGGGCTTGGTGGCGGCTCGAAGGAGAGCTCAGCCTTGTGTATATCCAGCGCCCAGCCTGGCATGGGGGATCGGCTGGGGCCCTCTCCTAACGTGTGCCTTGGATCCATCATGACGGGGACGTAGGCTTCCGAGCTGGCCGTACTAGAAGCGCCGCCCAGCTGCCTCATGTTCCCACCTTCTTCAGTCGCCCTCTGGTCCTGTCAACCAGGGGTCGATACTCTAGCGCGGCTGGTGATGTCGCCTGGAGCAGCCCCACGCCGAGGTAGCACGTTCGGAGGGGTGCGGGCTGCTCTGCGGGGCTGGTTGGCGCCGAGAGGCTCTCCAGGGGACTGGGGAGGGGGCGCGTGGTTGTGTTGGAGATGAGCGCGTGCCTCCACCACCACCTGCAATGTGGGTAGGGTGCAGAATGGCACCGCCCCCCTGCACGCCACATCCAGCAGCTCAACGACCCGTTCCAACAGGGCATCACGGCCACTTTCCAGCAGCCTGCACCATAAGAGCTCTCGAGCCACGATGACTGCTGCCTGCATATTTGTCGGTTCCCTGCGCGTGTGTGGTGTGGTCGCTGCAGCATAGTTCGCAGATCGCGCGGAGGCGCGGCTGCGGCGCGGCGCCAGTGGAGAAGGTTGCGCCACGCGCCCCCCACGGTCGGTCCCCCTGGCGGAATGCGGGCCGCAAGCAGGGCGGAGTGGAGGTCTTCCTCATCAGCGGGTGCTGCCGAGGAGGCCCGGACGAGCCAGTGCTCGACGTGCGCCCTCGGAGCATCGGCCAAGGCGTCAGTGGAGCGGCGGAGGACCGGTCGACAGAAGAGAAGATCCGACGCACCCCTACCTGGTGCACCAAATGTCGGACTATGAGTTCTGCAAACCCTTAAGAGGTTCAAACTCTCGGGTGCGTGCGGAGATCTCAACCTACCCAACCTGCCTACTCGCGATCCTCCTAAGCCTAGCGCGTCAAGCTCAAAGAGACAAAGAGACACAGCAGTTTATCCTGGTTCGGGCCACCTTGCGGTGTAATACCCTACTCGAGCGTTTTGGTGGATTGCCTCGGAGGGCTGAGGATAAACTAGTACAGTGGATGAACTGGCCTTGGGAGGTGAGGTTTTCTTGAGCTCGAGGGAGCTGGTGTGGTGTGAGATAGTTCCGCTTGTCCTGCCTCTATGGTGGTGGCTAGTCCTATTTATAGTGGCCTTGGTCCTCTTCCCAGATGTTGGCGGGAAGGGATCCCGCAACGGCCGGATTTGAAAGGGGACAAGTAGTACAGCTTATCCTGACAAAAGTAGTCTTCGCCTGCGAAAATCCTCTGGTCGTGACGCTGTGCTGGGCTCGTCGATGACCTCCGTCCTGCTATCCTGGCGGTCTTATTCTCATTGCACCAGAATGGAAACCTTTGGCTGATTCCTCAGGACTCCGCACCTGTGGCTGGCCTCCTTTGCACCAAAGAGGAAACCTGCGCTCTGTGCCCGCCTGGCCTTGGTCGTCATGGCTCACATCGGCTGAGCCTCGTGAGGTGAACCTTGCATAGAACTCTCCGCCCCTCGGGAGCCAGCCTGGTGAGGCCGATCCCCTCGGGGGTCTTGGCATCATCCACATCATGAGGCTTGGTCCCTCGTGAGGGTCTTGAGTTGTTGATGTTGGAGTTGGGCCATACCAGGCCGTCGATGGAGCCACGTGGTGGGTCGCAGGCAAGGCTGGATACCACCATATCCAGGATGCCGACAGACACGACCGTGCTCATGGCCGGAGCGAGTGGCACGGGCAGTGGTAATGAGGAGGATAGTTTCCTAGCTCGGGTAGCGCGAGCAGCACAGACGAAGGCGACAAAGAGGGTGCGCATAGCTAGACTTGTACTCCTATTTTCTTTAACGTGTATGACCAAACTTGGAAGTTCCCTTGTGAGAGCATTTTGAAAGGGGGGCCCTTGTGATGTACATAATTGTGAAATGCCTTGAAATGATGCCACGAAGCGACCCCTTAGGTTTGCAGCCTTAGGCGGGATGGTGGTCATGACTTATCTTTGGCTCCGCGAGTCTCGAGCGAGCCCTGACGCTGCAGAAACATTTGTCCTCCCGAGGCATGCCCACTGCAGGCTCGTGAGGGTCTGGCTCTTGTGAGGAGCCTGTTGACCTGTCCTGGAGTGCTTCACGAGGAGCCAACTGTCAGATCGCGGCGAGGTGGGCGCGCGTAGCGGCCACACCCTTGAGCCCCCGGGGGGAAAGCGATCAATCCTTACGCGCACACCGCACCCAGCCCCCGCTCGCGAGGAGCTCGAGGGCAGGGCAGTAGTCACGAGCTCCGGAAAAATGCAAGAACAGAAAGCAAGAGAGCAACGCAAGACGAGAAAAACTCCCCCGTTTTTATAAACGCACGAGAACCAATTTTACTCCAAAAAGCCGACGAACAAGTACAGAAAGGAGGCGAAAGCAAATGGCCGCGTCTGGCGCCTAGCTAGTCTTCAAGTCTTCTCACCAGAGCGGAGCTAAGTGCTTCCACTGGCTGGGCATAGTCATTGGGGGACAGTGTCGACAGCCAGCGCGGGGCATGATGCTTCCACTAGGATGTGGGTGGGAGCCCCCGTGAGGCCCTAGGGTGGCGCTCAGGAGACTCCGGGGCGTGTACAGCCCCACTCATTATTACGTGAGAGTGTCACAAGCGGAGACCTTCACAGGCCGGAGCCTTGCTTCATGTCGCCCGACAAGGACCCCGCCATGCGCCGCCCCTGACCATCGTTGGGGAGACAGGAAACCAGGACAAGACCAAGCGGCAAGGGGGACGTTGGTGGCATCCTCGGCGACCGTAGGCCCCCCATCGGGGGGAAGGGCTCGCCGGCGCCTTCCCCGGCGGGGAACCTACCTCCAAGCAGGATCCTGCTCCGCACAGCGTGGGGAAGGCCCTGCCACTGGGCTCCCCCCGTGCTGCTCCCAACGCCATTTGCGCTCCTGTAGCGGATCCGCCGTCCTAAGAGTCCGGATGGTAGTTGCGCCCTGGTTCACCTGCGATCCATGGTCAACGTAAGCGTGCCCCTGTGGCGTTAGCTATACCCAAAGGTTGTTGCCATTGGAGATGTTGGCGGGGCTCGGCGGGGGCTTGTAAGGGGTCTCGACTTCGTGTATATCCAGCGCCCAGCCTGGCGTGGGGGATCGGCTGGGGCACTCTCCCTGCACGTGCCTCAGGTCCATCGCGATGGGGACGTAGGCTTCCGGGCTGGCTGCGCCAGAATCGCTGCCCGGCTGCCTCACGTTCAGGTCTTCTTCGGTCGCTCTCTGGTCCTGTCGACCAGGGGCCGGCGCTCCAGCACGGCCCCTGGGGATGTTGCATCGCTGCCCGGCTGCCTCACGTTCTTGTCTTCTTCGGTCGCTCTCTGATCCTGTCGACCAGGGGCCGGCGCTCCAGCACGGCCCCTGGGGAGTTGCTTGGAGCAGCCCCACACTAAGGTGGCATGCTCGAAGGAGTGTGGGCTGCACCATGAGGCTGGCCGGCGCTGAGAGGCTCTTTAGGGGTCCTGGGAGGGGGCGCGCAGTTGTGGCAGGGACGGGTGTGCGCCCCTACCACAGCCTACGACATGGGCAGGGTGCAGAATGGCGCTGCTCCCCCGCACGTCGCGTCAGCAGCTCGGCAACCCGCTCCAACAGGGCGTCACGGCCGCTTTCCAGCAACCTGCACCTCAAGAGCTCCCGAGCCATGATGACCGCAGCCCGCATGTTTGCCTGTTCCTTGCGCGTGTACGGTCCGGTTGCCGCGTCATAGCTTGCAGATCGCGAGGCAGCGTGGTTGCGGCGCGGCGCCAAAGGGGAAGGCTGTGTCCCGCGCTCCCCATGGCCGGTCGCCCCAGGCGGAGTGCGGGCCGCGAGCAAAGCGGAGTGGAGGTCCTCCTCGTCAGCGGGCACTGTCGAGGAGGCTCGGACAACCCAGTGCTCGACGTGCGCCCTCAAGGCGTCGGCCATTGCTTTGGTGGAGCGGCAGGGGACCAGTCGACGAAGAGGAGATCCGACGCACCCCTACCTGGTGCGCCAAATGTCGGATTACGGGTTCCGCAAACCCTTGAAAGGTTTGAACTCTAGGGTGCGTGCGGAGATCTCAACATACCAAGCCTGCCTGCTCACAATCCTCCTAAGCCTAGCACAACGGGCTCGAAGAGACAAAGAGACATAATAGTTTATCCTGGCTCAGGCCACCTTTGCGGCATAACCCTACTCCAGCATTTTGGTGGATTGCCTCCAATGGCTGAGGATGAACTAGTACAGTGGACGAACTGGCCTCAGGAGGTGAGGTGTTCTTGAGCTCAAGAGAGTTGGTGAGGTGGTCGGGTGAGAGTGGATCTCTTCCCCTTGCTCTCAACTCAATTTGATCCCCCTCTATGGTGGTGGCTAAGTCCTATTTATAGTGGCCTTGGTCCTCTTCCCAAATGTTGGCGGGAAGGGATCCCACAACGGCCGGATTTGAAAGGGGACAAGTAGTACAACTTATCCTGACTAAAGTGGTCTTCGCCTATGAAAAGCCCCTGGTCGTGACGCTGTGGTGGGCTCGGCCATGACCTCCGTCCTGCCGTCATGGTGGTCTTGGTCATTTTGCACCAAAATGGAAACCTTTGGTTGATTCCTCGGGACTCCGTGCATGTGGCTTGCCTCCCTTGCACCGAAGAGGAAACTGGCGCTCTGTGCCCACTGGCGCCCGCCTAGCCTTGGTCGTCATGGCTCACGCCAGCTGAGCCTCGTGAGGTGCACCTTGCATAGAACTCTCCGCCCCTCGGGAGCCAGCCTGAAGAGGCCGATCCCCTGGGGGGGTCTTGGTGTCATCCTCCTCGCGAGGCTTGGCTCCTCACGAGGGTCTTGGGTCATTGATGCTGAAGCTGGGCCATACCAGGCCTTCGATGAAGCCACGCAGTGGGCCACGGGCAGGAAAGTCTGGATACCCCCATATCCAGAATGCCGACACTAGATTAGATTTATTTTCCTACCTATTGTCCAAGAAAAAGCCACAAAAAGTTAGATCTGTTCATCCTTTGTCCTAGCCAGTCTGAGCCTTTGCAATTTTCTTTTCATTGTTTACATTATTAAATTATCGGTTGCATCATCGTGTCGAGTTGTTGGTCATAGTGTCTAGTTTGTTTAGAGTTTCGAGTTCTATTCACATTAGTCACTTCGCCGCTGCATCGTTACCCCTTCGGCTGCCCACCACCCCATCCATCAATTTCCACCACGTGCTACCCATCGTTCATTGTCACAATCATAGTTGAGGTTGTTCACATCTTCGCTTGATCCAATCTGCATCTTATCTAGTTTGTCTTGAAAAGAGGGAAAGTAAAAAAAAGTCAGAGAGAAAAGGAGAGAAAGAAAAAAGTGAGAAAAAAAAAGAAATTCCGGATCTATCTAGAATCAATCTCGTACCTGAATACAGATTAGAATCTGTTTTGTGCAGTGTTCAGTAAAACGGGCATATCTTTTTCATAAGAAGTCCGTTTTGGCTCCATAAGTATTCAAATTAAAGCTAGTGACGAGCCGCACCTGAATAGTTGTAAAAGCTAGTTTAATATTTGGCGTCTCAAAATCTGCTTCTAAGTAGGTCTTTTTTCCCTCCGAAGTTCGTGCATACAGCTTGTTCCAGTTTTTTAGGCCAGTTTTAGAATTCATTGATCCTCATATCAATTCGGAATTGAGTGATTCCTTTTGCATTGGAAAGCTTGAGTTAGTAGGATTCCTTGAAAATTTATAAGAAAACTGGCTCAAACTTTTCAAGAGGAAAGTTGGAGAGAGAGTTGTTGTATATCCTCCTTGGCAATTGCTTTTCACCATTATCTTTACTGCCGTTGTGATCTTCACTTATATCTTGTTGTCCAGAGCTTCTTAGTATCCTTTGTTGATGCTAGTTGTGCTACGCCGTGACCTTATTAGGGTTCTAGGCTCGCGTCTCTAGTCCAGTCTAGCCTAGGACCAGCACAGTACCGTCGTTGAGCGTTTATTCAACATTGCATCTTTGAATTGATTATTGCTAATCTTTTGCTACCAAATATTTAAGCCTTCCAAACTCCACATATTTCTACACCGTGTATACGTACGTTCCCCTAGCAATCGCTTTACTCAATCTTCGGAGTTATTTGACACCGCTGGTTGTCTGTCACCACCTGCTGCATGGTAAGAACTTGTAAGATATTGATATTTGCTATAATGTGAGCGTTTTACCACCAAATCCTAGTAGTTCATAGGAACATTATTCTCGGATTTTGTTTCTTGTTTTCTACTAACTATGGCAGGTTCCGGAGTTGTTAGTTCTTGGGCTTCGTCGGTCGTGGGAGATTTGCCACCACCTAAAAAAATAAAACAACTGTCACAAGAGGAGCAACAACTTCAAAATGCACATAATCAGGTTAATGTTTTCATGGCATCATTTATTGGTCGTTTTAGGCCTGATTTATATATTGAATGGGAGTATGAAATAAATGCTATATTTGCTTCCCATGATTTTGATAAGCGTGGAAAATTTCAAGTTGTGGTTAGTACTTTCAGTAGCTTTGCTTTAGTTTGGTGGAGTGAATATTGTCGGTTAAACCCTAATTTTATACCTACTACTTGGGATGATTTAAAACTTGTCATGAGAGATAGATTCGTTGATGTTTATTATACTCGTGGAATGATTAAAAAATTACAACATTTAAAACAAGGCACTGACACGGTAACAAAATATTATGATGATATACAAACTACATTGTTGCACTCATTTTTAGAAGAAAGTGAAGAAGATTTTATGGATAGATTTTGGGGAGGATTAAACCGTGATATTCAAGAGATACTAATTCATGAAGAGTATTATCCTATGGACTATTTGTTTCGTCTTGCTTGCAAAGCTGAATAGGAAATAAAACGATATGTTGCCCACAAGGAGAACAAGCGACGGTGCACATCCCAAGTGTTGATACGGATGTTTCTTCAACTACTAGGCATACTATGACAACCACATCCGTTGTTGCAAGGACTACATCATCTCCACCATGTGACACATCACCATCGAGAGTGCCTACATCATTTGAGTTGATCATAAGAGTTAATGACAAAGGTACAGATTTTCCACTTTCACATGAGAATGATGCATGCCTAGTTAACTTGAATACATCATGTGTTGAGTTACCTATTAATTTGGGCACACCACCTATTTTAGAGAATTGTGTTACTGCCATGAATGCGTCATGTGATCACACAAATGAAATACCAACAATTTTGAGTGCACCCATTGAATTAACTATTGATGCAAAAGAACCAATGTTTAATCATTTTGATATGACCTCTAATCTTGGTGATGATTCTGTGACCAATGACTTATTGCATGTTTGCTTATGTAAGCATGTTCTAGCATGAAAATTGGATGCAAGTAAGGTTTATTCACCAATGTTAGGATGGTTTAATGATGAACATTGTCAACCTTTTGAAATGAATAAGAGATTCACTTATATGTGCAAACTGAGTTGCAATATTTTCATGCCTTCTACTTCTTGTGATAATATTTTGGCTTTGGATTTTATGAATTATGAAGGTTACTCATACATACATGTGTCATATGTGCAAAAACCAAGGGAAGTAAAAATGGATGACATATACATATACAACATGTACACCTTGTCTCTTTCGTTAACCACATTTTAGATTAAGCAACGCCGAGGACGGCTTTGTTTTTAAGAAGGGGAGGATGATGAGGACATGACTACCTTGGATACGACCAAAAATATTGCATACATATATATTTGTGAGGTGATTTCTAATGCAAACTATGCAATAATTTATTTACGTCATCTAGGACAAAAATACCACACAAACTTTTGTGTTAATTGCAGGTGTAGGGTACATGTGTACAATCCACATATGAAGATAAGGGGAAAAGTGATGTTTAGGTGCTGTTCAAAAAGTCCTCTCATGTCACTTTTGGGCCAAGAGAAGATAGAGTCCAAGTCTCTCACGTTCTGGATTCAGATTCGGACTGCTAAGACATACCTGACTCAAAACGCCAAGAACTCTTTCATACGGACTCCGAATTGGGTGATTCTTTTTTGTTGTAAAGTAGATTTCATGCTCTTTCCAACGCAATTGGATTCACCTTAAAATACATCCGGGGCGTTTAGTTATCGATGAAACAATCTGACACTGTAGCAGAATCCGAGTCAAGCTACAAGTCGAAAAGTGTTGCATCACCTCCACTTGGGCCCATAAGCCTTGTACGACCTAGCGTTAGTTTTAGGCCGCCTTGGGACGTCCTCCCACCTCCTTGGCCGCCACCCCTTGCTCCTATATAAGTAGATCCATCTAGTAGCTTTTTCCTTGGGATTTGATTAGTTAAAAGTTAGCCAACGCAACTTCGCGTACTTCGTTTGTGTCCAACGACCAAACCAAGACCGCTTTCGGATCCCCACCATTATCAATACTTCATCGATATTCGCAAAATATTCAGATTGCTTTATCATATTCTTGCTTGTTCTTTGATTGCTTGCAGGAATAGACCTTCATGGTCAGGTTGATCGTGCTCCGACGTGGTCAATAACCTCTTAGAGTTGGTTTAGCGATTGCTAAGGCGCAACGTCGTGCATGTTTGTAGTCGGATCGGCAAAGTCGACTCCATCAAATCGATAGTTATCATCTCATCGAAAGATCGGGACACCCCGCCTCTATCAGAGGGCCTATGAAAAGATGTCAAAATTCGAAAATTTTGATGGAGAAAAATGATGGTGTTAGTATTTTTTGTGGGATGAAGGATGTCAATAGCTACAAAATGAGCTAAAGAACGCAAAAATTGGACTCGTGATGAATTTGTTATGGCCAAAATGATTTTTGGAGTTGGGCTGAAATTGGGGTGTGTGGGCACCCAGGGGTAAGAGGGTGCGGGCACCCGGGGTGGTCACGGAGTTGCGTGAAAAAGTGGACCAGGGGTCTGGGTGCCGGGGGGTAAGGGGTGCGGGCGCTCAGGGTGGTCAGGGAGTTTGGCGGAAATGTATGTGGAGGTCCGGGTGCCCGAGTGAAGGAGTCCGGGTCCCGAGTAAAGGAGTCCGGGTGCCCAGGGTGGTTAGAGACTTTGCCCGAAAATGTTTTGGGGGTCCGGGTGCCTGGGGTAAAGGGGTCTGGGTACCCGTGGTAGGCCGAGAATACTCGATTTTGGGCGAAATTTTCAGATCTCGAACTAGGTGCGGAAGAACTTGATTTCAAGCTCCAAATTGGATGGGGAAAAAGAAAAATTGGGGCTAGGGAACGCAAGGGAGGTAGATCTACTTGACGAAAACTAAATCCACAGATCAAAATCAACAAAAACTCATAAGAACCAAAAAATGCAAGTTTTTTTGGGCTCTTTATGTGGGGAATTTTTGAATTGGGACAAAAAGCAACAAAATTAGGCTAGAAATTGAGGGGGTAGGACTCCAAATTCGTGTCAACCATGGCTCTGATCCAAGATGTTGTAGGGTGGAGACCCTAAGTGGAGATCTTTACGAATTGGAGGGGGATCCATGAAGAACGCGAAGAACATGAAGAACAAGAGGGCAAATCACAAGAGGAACACTCAAGAACAAGTTCAATCACACATCCACTAGACCAACAATCACACAAGATCCACAAGGTACATGAACAATCAAAGGGAAATATGATACATGATAGAGTCCATCCCTAATCCTATGAAGGAGATAATGTCTTGATGATCTAGATAGATCCTTCCCTCAAGGGGGTCTTGAATCCCTAAAGATCTTCTCTCTCTCTCAAGAGGAATCCCACAAGGGGAGGTACATGAGATAAGCTCTAATGTTTAGATCTATTCTTAGCTAACCCTAATTCTGAGCTAGGGAACGTCTATTTATAGTCTAGGGAAGATTTGGGGAAAACATGGGTACATGGGTCATTTGGCCCTTAATGCACGCAGGCATCGCTGGAGGGGTCCGGGCACCTGGGGTAAAGGGGTCCGACCACCCCGGGGGTCACTGGGATGAAGAGGTTGGGCACCCGAGGTTGAAGTCCGTGCACCCGGGGTAGCGCCAGGTGAGGGGGCGGGCACCCGGGGGTAGGGGTGCGGGCACCCGAGGGTAGGGGTGCGGGCACCCGGGGGTGAAAGCCTGTGCACCCGGGGTGGACAGAGGGGTCGCGCCCTTTGGGGCCGCCGAACCGGGCACGCGGGGGTTGAGGGCCTGGGCAACCGGGGTGGTCAGGGGCCACGTCCGGTTGGTGGCCGGGGGTCCGGGCACCCGGGGCATAGGAGGCCGGACACCCGGGGTGGTCCGAGGGCTCCGGTGCTTCGCATCTTGGGGTCCCTTTTCCTCCTCCTTCTCCCTTCTTGGATGGTGTAGATGTTCTCTTGCACTTGAACTCCTCCTCGTCGTCAATTAAGCTCCGGTAATACCTATGCATGCACACGAGAGGGATGCCAAGTGTATACCATCCTCGAAGAGGTCAAGTGAACACGTGTAAAAGAGATGATTAACCTTTACGTATGTGAAATAGATGTCGCACATGTCACTTACCGAACAGACTCTTGACATGCTGATGTATAATGGAGATGTAAAACCGGCGGCTATGGGGGACAACGCTGTCAAAACTTTCGAAACATCCCCAATCCCCAATGGCCGAAAGACTACTGTCGGAATTCATAAGCTAGCTTCCACTCCAGTTTTATATCAGACCACAAGCAGATGAACGGCAACAGGACCACGACAGCAGCAAGTTCAGAGATTCAATCGGACAGCAACAACAAGTTTAATCGGACAACAGTAGCATGTTCATAGCTTCAACTAGATAGCTGCAGCATGTTCAGCCGGACAGAGCTTCAACCGTACATCAGCAACATCTTCAGCAGGCTCTATTTGCTCAGCGGACCGCAATGGAGAGGGACCAAGTGGCCTGGTGCTACCGCTCGAGCCCGTGGCTGCGGCTGAAGATGTGTGCCTAACCCTCTGGCTACCTTCTTCAGGATCTATAGCCGCAGTGTTAGAAGCATGAGCTTCGGCTCAGGCCACACTGCTGCCACCCCATCGAGTCAGGTTGCTGAACATGGCCGCCACTCCACCGCCTTTTGGGCTCCAGTGTGGGCGTGAGTCGAACGATGTGGCAGAGAAGAAGTGCACGGACCGAGCGTCACCGGACAGAAGCTCGCACGCTCCCGTTGCGGGTCGGGTCGCACTCCCGCCGTAGCTCGCCAGGGCCGGTGGGGATGGACGGAATCGGCCGGTGGTGGAGGGGAATGGGTAGGGGAGGTTCAGAGAAAGCTAGACCGGTGAGTGGCAGCACGGGCGGTATCAGAGCTGGCCGGAATCGGTCGGCAGCGGTGGAAAGTGGATCATTCAATTGGGAACTTTCAGGCTGGCGGTTGGTGTTTACGCGCGGTCTTTGGTTTACATCTGTGTTTACATCTATTGCAGGTGAAAACGTATATTTGCATCGTGAGGTATTGTATTTTACATCGAAAGATGGAGATGTAATTTTTTAGGATGCCGATAACTGCCACACGTGTGGTGTATCGGGTGGTTGTGCCGTACGGCTCGTGTGGCATGGAGAAGAACCCGCCCGCACGACCGCGTCCGGGCGCGCGCAGCCACTGCCCGCACGTCCGGTGCATGGCAAAACCACCCACACGTCTAGGCCAGATGACCGCGCTGCCCGCACGACCCAGCCGTCCCGGCCACCTTTCGATCCCCAGTCCAAACTGCCGCCATCGTCTCCCACCTCTCGATCCCCTACCTCCATCGTCGTCCTTCTCTGGTTGCCAAGGCAACCAAAGCAGATCCATAGGGCCTTCCCACCGCTAACCCCCCCCCCCACTCCAACCCCTCCCTCCCAAGACGACCAGCTAAAAGCAGGTGAATCTCCGATATCCTACTGTTTCTCGTCCTTCTTCTGACCAGAAATTAGAAATTGCAAATTTACCAACAAAGATGGCGACTGGATCCACGCTATCGAGGCAAAACACCACACGGTTTTGTGTGTATTCGCATTTGCCAACCAGCATACGCCAGATCTGCCATGTACTACGCTAGAGTTGAGCTTAGGTTCTCGGTTGGCTTGGTGCAAGTAGTTGGTAATGAAGGATGCATAGGAATCCCTAAAAAAGGGAGAGAAAGGAGAAATTTGGCATAGGGGGTAGGAAAAATAGTTGCCACTTATGTCTAACATCAGTTGCCACCTATCGTTGCCGTTAACTACCACCATGTTAACCTGTTGCTTGCCATCCTATTTTAGTGGTTGTTGCCATTGCTTCAAAAAGATAGTTGGCACCTATATTTGAGAAAAGAGATTGGATGTGCATGTCCTACTTGCCATGCTGTGTTGGTTGCCTACGTAGGAAAATGTGATAAGATTGTCGTGTTATCTTCTATGTACAAACAACAAAAAATGCATCTTTTGTGGATTGTTGATGCGTTCTTGTTCATGCAGTGATTGAGAACACATTGGCAGAAACAAAACACGAAAAGAATGAATCACGAAGATGGCACTGATCCTTGGGTTTTTCAAAGGCCAGAAACGCCCCCTTGGGATGCAGCAGAGTACAGTCAATTCATTTCTGCAGGGCCGTTGTTGCCACTACTAGAGCAGTACGCAGGCATTGGTATGATGCATGATAACAAGAAAAGAACATTTGCCATGTTCGCGACGATGAAGATGACATTCCACTTATGTCCTACAATGTCATTTTTCGCAGGTTCTTATGACCAAAACATATTCAGGGGGCACCATGGCAAGTTCAGTCACAGGGCGCTAACACTGACAAATGTACGGGCAACCAACTTCAACTAGCTAATGTGGCAAATCAAGGTAATGCATACGAAAAAGAAACATACTAGTGTAGACATGGAAATTAAATTTGCAAAGGATGGCAAAAGACTCACGAGTTATATCGGAAAAAATGTAGGACCTTCATGCAGCACGTGGCATCAGGCGGCAACCATGTACCTGCCATCGACGTCATACACAGGTGAGTCCATAAAAGTGAAGTTGCGGATGGTGAATATGCAGAAGGAACATAGCTGACATCTACAGTTGCCATGCCTGGACATCTGCAGTTGCCATGCCTGGATAACTGCAGTTGCCATGTATGATCAAATGTGATTGCAATGTATAAACAACCGTGGATGGCAAGTGTGAACAAATCTATGTGGCATGGTTGGACCACTACATGTGCCATGTTGAAGAAACTACAGCTGCCATGCAGTGACCAACTACTACCATGATCACAGGTTGTTATGGTGGGACTACATCGGCAAACTTCTCATGGTAAGCTTCACAATTGCAGGACAGCGCTATTGCAGATAGAGCACATCAAATTGGAATGACAGACCACACAAGATGGGCACATGCAGCATAACAAGGTAAGAAAAATTTGAACCACAAAACAGTACTGCATTTGTTCTTGTGGGAATAGCATGTGAGGAAAAGAAGATTTGTAACGGTAGTGGTGGGAAAAACAAACAGAAAACGCTACCAAGTGGTCGCGTGCAAAGAGTCATATATTGTCTTCGGGATTTGCCAATTGCTAAAAGAGTGTGTGCAACACGCATTTCCCTAGTGAGATCAAGCCTAGAATACAAGTTTTGATGCTAGAATATACTGGTTGCCATGTATTGGCAGCAGTAGTTGCCATGTATGTTGGACTGCAGCTGCCATGGATATAGAATCCAAGTTTTGGTACTGAAAGAAGCTGGTTGCCATGCATTGGCAACAATAGTTGCCATGTTTGTTGGACTATAGCTGCCATGACTGGAGAACTACAGTTGCCATGCATGTCCATATGCAGACTCACGGCTTGCTGTGTGAATGATGTCATGCCAAATCACATGCAGTTGTTGTACTCTGTTACGATAAACATGCCATTCAAGCAAAATCTTACGCTCGTATCTATTTTTTTATTACAGGACCTTCAACTACAATCAACAGTGGTGCGGGGACATCTACTGCGGGGAGCTCTGAGCGCACGAAAGACGCATTCCATTAGCCAGCCAACAATCATGCCACAAACAATGTTGAGTTAGTGTCGGAAATGGCAATCATTCCAGCAATGTCGACAAGCACACCTTTGAACACCAACACTAGCAACACTCAAGTAGGTGAAACTGCCGCCGATACTAAAGTGAATGATGAAACTGATGACAAAGCACAAGGGGGTGAAGATGGTGGGCAATCAGAAATCATGGTACCTCAGCCACCGTACGTTGGGCAGAGATTTGATTCGTTCGCAGAAGCAAAGGAATTCTACCAGACATATGCAAAGTTCCATGGGTTTGCGGTCAACACCGAATACAATAGGAAAATTGAAAAAACTAACAAGTATAGCAGAGGTGAGATGAGGTGCTACAAGAAATGAAGGAACAAGAAGGGTAAAGGTGTTGCGCCTGTCGTTCCGGAACAAAAGAGAGGTATCATTCTCAAGACAGAATGCCATGTCTGGTGTAAGCTGAACGTAGATGGAGCACGGTGGGTGGTCACTGAATATTTTGACGAGCACAACCACGAACTCATAAAGAAGTTCGACTTGGTAAAATTTCTGCCCGCCCACAGAAGATTCACCCCCCTCGAGAAGAAATTCATAAAGCTGCTACATGATTGTAACATCGGTCCATCAAGAATGGTCTAGATACTATCACTCATCCACAGCAAAAATGGGACTCTGAGTAGCATGCCCTACATACTAGCTGACGTCACAAACCTAAAGGCAAAGTACCGTAGAGAGAGCAAGTTGGCTGACATAGAGGCCACGATGGTCTACTTCGATGAGAAAGCGAAGGAAGATCTAGATTTCTTCTATAGGATAAGATTGGACGATGAGGACCGTGTCAGGAACATGTATTTGGTGGATGGTGCTGCAAGAAGAGCCTACAAACATTTCCGAGCTTGCATTTCATTCGACGCGACATATCTCACTAATATGTACAAGATGCCATGTGCTCCATTCATAGGAATAAATAACCACAATCAGTCATTGCAGTTCAGATGCAGGCTCGTTCAGAACAAAGACACGGATGGGTACACTTGGTTGTTCAAGACCTTCTTGTGCATGGATGGACTTGCTCCGATGAACATAACAACAGACCAGGATTTTAGCATGCGTGCACGCATAGAGGAGGTCTTTCCGTTGGCAGTGCACAGGCACTACAGGTGGCACATTATAAAGAAGGCTGAGGAGATGCTAGGACCGTTCTTTGCTGACTGTCCAGAGCTGCACAGGGCATTTGAGTTGTGCATGGACCACAACTTGACGGTGGAGGAGTTTGAAAGGAGCTGGATGGCCATGATTGAAACATATCAAGTCCAAGAAAACGAGACGCTTGCTAGCCTGTGGGAGAAGCGAATGTACTGGGTGCCGGCCTACTTCATGAAGTGCTTCTTCCCGTTTCTGCAAACTACGTAGGGCATCGAGGGGTTCAATGCTATTTTGAAGCGGTACGTGAGCCCTGGCAACTCATTGCTACAGTTTGCCAAGCAATACACAACTTTGCAACAAAAAGTATTGGAATCTGAGCTACAGCAAGAAGCGAACATCGGGCTAAAGCAGCCAAAATTGCTGATACGTCTCCAACGTATCTATAATTTTTTTATTGTTCCATGCTATTATATTGGATGTTTATGGGATTTATTTTACACATTTATATCATTTTTGGGACTAACCTACTAACCAGAGGCCCAGCCCATATTGCTATTTTATTGCCTGTTTCGGTATTTCGAAGAAAAGGAATATCAAACGGAATCCAAACGGAATGAAACCTTTGGCAGCGTGATTTTTTGGAAAAATATGATCCTAGAGACTTGGAGTTCACGTCAGAAGATCCTCGAGGCAGCCACGAGATAGGAGGGTGTGCCCCCCTGTCTCGTGGGCCCCTCGAGCACCTCCCGACCGACTTCTTTCGCCTATATAAGCCTACGTACCCTAGAACCATCGAAAACGAAGATAGATCAGGAGTTCCGCCGCCGCAAGCCTCTGTAGCCACCAAAAACCTCTCGGGAGCCCGTTCTGGCACCCTGCCGGAGGGGGAACCCATCACCGGTGGCCATCTTCATCATCCCGGCGCTCTCCATGACGAGGAGGGAGTAGTTCACCCTCGGGGCTGAGGGTATGTACCAGTAGCTATGTGTTTGATCTCTCTCTCTCTCGTGTTCTCTCTATGGCACGATCTTGATGTATCGCGAGCTTTGCTATTATAGTTGGATCTTATGATGTTTCTCCCCCTCTACTCTCTTGTGATGAATTGAGTTTCCCCTCTTGAAGTTATCTTCTTGGATTGAGTCTTTACTTTGAGAACACTTGATGTATGTCTTACCGTGTTTATCTGTGGTGACAATGGGATATCACGTGCCACTTGATGTATGTTTTGGTGACCAACTTGCGGGTTCCGCCCATGAACCCTATGCATAGGGGTTGGCACACGTTTTCTTGACTCTCCGGTAGAAACTTTGGGGCACTCTTTGAAGTACTTTGTGTCGGTTGGATGAATTTGAGATTGTGTGACGCATATCGTATAATCATGCCCATGGATACTTGAGGTGATAATGGAGTATCTAGGTGACATTAGGGTTTTGGTTGATTTGTGTCTTAAGGTGTTATTCTAGTACGAACTCTTTATTAGATCAATCCGAAAGAATAACTTTGAGGTGGTTTCGTACCCTACCATAATCTCTATGTTTGTTCTCCGCTATTAGTGGCTTTGGAGTGACTCTTTGTTGCATGTTGAGGGCTTGTTATATGATCTATCTATGTTATTATTGTTGAGAGAACTTGCACTAGTGAAAGTATGAACCCTAGGCCTTGTTTCCTATCATTGCAATACCGTTTGTGCTCACTTTTATCATTAGTTACCTTGCTGTTTTTATTATTTCAGATTACAAAAACCTTTATCTACCATCCATATTGCACTTGTATCACCATCTCTTTGCCGAACTAGTGCACCTATACAATTTACCATTGTATTGGGTGTGTTGGGGACACAAGAGACTCTTTGTTATTTGGTTGCAAGGTTACTTGAGAGAGACCATCTTCATCCTAAGCCTCCCACGTATTGATAAACCTTAGGTCATCCACTTGAGGGAAATTTGCTACTGTCCTACAAACATGTGCACTTGCAGGCCCAACAACGTCTACAAGAAGAAGGTTGTGTAGTAGACATCAAGCTCTTTTCTGGCGCCGTTGCCGGGGAGGTGAGTGCTTGAAGGTATATCTTTAGATCTTGCAATCGAATCTTTTTGTTTCTTGTTTTATCACTAGTTTAGTTTATAAAAGAAAACTAAAAAATGGAGTTAAGTTTGTCTCATACGCTTTATCTTTTTAATATCTTTCGTGAGAATGATGGAAAGGAAAATTGTGCTCAAGTGCTAGAAGAATAATGCATTAGAATGTTTGGTACTAGATCTTTGTATGATGAGCATGATTGCAATGTTGTTAGTATGAATTCCTTGAATATCCATGATGCTAATGATATGCAAAGCCACAAGCTTAGGGAAGCTATGTTTGATGATTATGATATTTTTTGTCCCCCAAGTTTTGATGAGAATATTTATTATGATGAAAGCATGCCTCCTATTTATGATGATTATATTTATGAAAGTGGGTTTGGAAGAGTGTCAACTTTAGGAAGTAGTGATCCCACTATTTTGGAGGATGTTTAATCTTATTGTAATGAACATGAAAGTGGATTTGGAAGAGTGTCAACTTTATTTAGTGATAATTCCACTATTTCAGAAGAGGTTCCAATAGATTATGAGAACAAAGTTGCTATCTATGATGATTATTGTGATGACTTGTATGCTATTAAGAATAATGAAAACCATGAAACTTGTCATCATGATTTTAGTTTTCAATTGGATTATGCCTCACATGATAATTATTTTGTTGAGTTTGCTCCCACTACTATTCATGAGAAGAATTTTGCTTATGTGGAGAGTAGTAAATTTTCTATGCAAGTAGATCATGAAAAGAATGCTTTAGGTGCTGGTTATATTGTTGAATTCATTCATGATGCTACTGAAAATTATTATGAGAGAGGAATATATGCTTGTAGGAATTGCAATAATATCAAGTTTCCTCCCTATGTGCTTAAAATTTTGAAGCTATGCTTGTTTTACCTTCCTATGCTAGTTAATTATTGTTCCCATAAGTTGTTTTCACAAAATCCCTATGCATAGGAAGTGGGTTATACTTAAATGTGCTAGTCATATGCTTCATGATGCTCCCTTTATGTTTCAATCCTTATCTTTTATGTGAGCATCATTGTTATCATCATGCCTAGCTAGAAAGGCATTAAAGAAAAGCGCTTGTTGGGAGACAACCCAATATTTATCCTTACTGTTTTTGTGTGTCCACATGATTATGCTACTGTAGTAATCATGTTTTATATCTTTTGTTTCAATAAAGTGCCAAGTAAGACCTTTAGGATAGCTTACGGTGATAGTTGTGTTGATCCTGCTGAAAATCAGAAACTTTTGCACCCAGTAAATTAGTTTTGTTAATTCACAGAAACGTGATATTGATCTGATTCTTTTTGCTATGGATTGGTATACAAATTTATTAGGACTTCCTAATTTGGTAGGATTTTTGGAGTTCCATAAGTATATGTTTGATACAGATTACTACAGACTGTTCTGTTTTTGACAGATTCTGTTTTCTATGTGTTGTTTGCTTATTTTGATGAATCTATGAGTAGTATCGGAGGATATAAACCGTAGATAAGTTGGAATACAGTAGATATTACACCAATATGAATTTAGAATGAGTTCATTACAGTACCTAACTAGTGGTTTTATTTTCTTATACTAACAGAGCTTACGAGTTTTCTGTTGAGTTTTGTGTTGTGAAGTTTTCAAGTTTTGGGTAAAGATTCAATGGACTATGGAATAAGGAGTGGCAAGAGCCTAAGCTTGGGGATGCCCAAGGCACCCCAAGGTAATATCCAAGGACAACCAAGAGCCTAAGCTTGGGGATGCCCCGGAAGGCATCCCCTCTTTTCGTCTTCGTTCATCGGTAACTTTACTTGGAGCTATATTTTCATTCACCACATGATATGTGTTTTGCTTGGAGCGTCATTTTATTTTTGTTAGTTTTGCTTGCTGTTTGAATACAATACCAAGGTCTGAAATTCCTTAATGTTAGAGAGTCTTCATATAGTTGCACAATTATTCGACTACTCATTGATCTTCGCTTATATCTTTCGGAGTAGTTTGTCATTTGCTCTAGTGCATCACTTATATCTTTTAGAGCACGGTGGTGGTTATATTTTGTAGAAATTGCTAGTCTCTCATGCTTCACTTATATTATTTTGAGAGTTTTTTAGAACAGCATGGTATTTTCTATGGTTACAAAGTTGGTCCTAGAATGATGAGCATCCAAGTTGGGTATAATAAAAACTATCATAGGAAGTGAATTGGATGCTATGATCAATTTGATGCTTGATAATTGTTTTGAGATATAAAGGTAGTAATGTTAGGGTCATGCTAGTGGGTAATTATGAAATTGAAAAATACTTTTGTTGAAGTTGGCAAGTCCCGTAGCATGCACGTATGGTAAAAGTTGTGTGACAAATTTGTTGCATGAGGTGCTCTTTTGATTGTCTTCCTTATGAGTGGCAGTCGGGGACGAGTGATGGTCTTTTCCTACCAATCTATCCCTCTTGGGGCATGCGTAGTAGTACTTTGCTTCAAGGTCTAAGTAGACTTTTGCAATAAGTATATGAGTTCTTTATGACTAATGTGAGTCCATGGATATACGCACACTCATCCTTCCACTTTGCTAGCCTCTATTGTCCCGCGCAACTTTCGCCGGTATCATGAACCCATTATTTACCTTCCTCAAAAAAGCCACCATACCTACCTATTATGGCATTTCCATAGTCATTCCGAGATATATTGCCATGCAACTTCCCACCGTTCCGTTTATTATGACACGTTCCATCATTGTCATATTGCCCTTTGCATGATCATGTAGTTGAAATCGTATTTGTGGCAAGGCCACCTTCATAATTTTCATACATGTCGCTCTTGATTCATTGCATATCCCGGTACACCGCAGGAGGCATTCATATAGAGTCATATCTTGTTCTAGCTTTGAGTTGTAATTCTTGAGTTGTAAATCCATAAAAGTGTGATGATCTTCATTATTAGAGCATTGTCCTAGTGAGGAAAGGATGATGGAGACTATGATTCCCCCACAAGTCGGGATGAGACTTCGGACTTTACAAAAAGAAAAAAAAGAGAAAGGCCAAATAAAAAAGAAAAAAAGAGGGCCAAAGAAAAAAAAAAGAAAAAAGAAAAAGAAAAAAAGAAAAAAAGAAAATGAGAGAAAAAGAGAGAAGGGACAATGCTACTATCTCTTTTTCCACACTTGTGCTTCAAAGTAGCACCATGATCTTCATGATAGAGAGTCTCCTATGTTGTCACTTTCATATACTAAGTGGGAATTTTTCATTATAGAACTTGGCTTGTATATTCCAATGATGGGCTTCCTCAAAATGCCCTAGGTCTTTGTGAGCAAGCAAGTTGGATGCACACCCACTTAGTTTCTTTTGTTGAGCTTTCATATATTTATAGCTCTAGTGCATCCGTTGCATGGCAATCCCTACTCACTCACATTGATATCTATTAATGGGCATCTCTATATAGCCTCTTAATACGCCTAGTTGATGTGAGACTATCTTCTCCCTTTTTGTCCTCACAACCACCACCATATACCACCATAGTGCTATGTCCATGGCTTGCGCTCATGTATTGCGTAAGAGTTGAAAAAGCTGAAGCCCGTTAAAAAGTATGAAACAATTGCTCGACTCGTCATCGGGGTTGTGCATGATGGGAGTATTTTGTGTAATGAAAATGAAGCATGGCCTAACTATATGATTTTGTAGGGATAAGCTTCTTTGGCTATGCTATTTTGATAGGACATGATTATTTGTTAGTATGCTTTGAAGCATTATCATTTTTATGTTTTATAAGCTTTTATTTTGAATCATTTGGATCTGAACATTCATGCCACAATAAAGAAAATTACATTGAGAATTATGCTAGGTAGCATTCCAGATCAAAATTTTCTTTCTTTATCATTTACCTACTCGAGGACGAGCAGGAATTAAGCTTGGGGATGCTTGATACGTCTCCAACGCATCTATAATTTTTGATTACTCCATGCTATTATATTACCCCTTTTGGATGTTTATGGGCTTTATTTTACACATTTATATCATTTTTGGGACTAACCTACTAACCGGAGGCCCAGCCCATATTGTTGTTCTATTGCCTGTTTCAGTATTTCGAAGAAAAGGAATATCAAACGGAGTCCAAACAGAATTAAACCTTCAGTGACGTGATTTTTTTGGAAGAATATGATCCTGGAGACTTGGAGTTCACGTCAGAAGATCCTCGAGGCAGCCACGAGATAGGAGGGCGTGCCCCCCTGTCTCATGGGCCCCTCGAGCACCTCCCGACCAACTTCTTTCGCCTATATAAGCCTACGTACCCTAAAACCATCGAAAACAAAGATAGATCGGGAGTTCCACCGCCGCAAGCCTCTGTAACCACCAAAAACCTCTCGGGAGCCCGTTCCAGCACCCTGTCGGAGGGGGAACCCATCACCGGTGGCCATCTTCTTCATCCGGGCGCTCTCCATGACGAGGAGGGAGTAGTTCACCCTCGGGGCTGAGGGTATGTACTAGTAGCTATGTGTTTGATCTCTCTCTCTCTCTCTTGTGTTCTCTCTATGGCACGATCTTGATGTATCACGAGCTTTGCTATTATAGTTGGATCTTATGATGTTTCTCCCCCTCTACTCTCTTGTGATGAATTGAGTTTCCCCTCTTGAAGTTATCTTATTGGATTGAGTCTTTACTTTGAGAACACTTGATGTATGTCTTGCCGTGTTTATCTATGGTGACAATGGGATATCACGTGCCACTTGATGTATGTTTTGGTGACCAACTTGCGGGTTCCGCCCATGAACCTATGCATAGGGGTTGGCACATGTTTTCTTGACTCTCCGGTAGAAACTTTGGGGCACTCTTTGAAGTACTTTGTGTTGGTTGGATGAATTTGAGATTGTGTGACGCATATCGTATAATCATGCCCACGGATACTTGAGGTGACAATGGAGTATCTAGGTGACATTAGGGTTTTGGTTGATTTGTGTCTTAAGGTGTTATTCTAGTACGAACTCTTTATTAGAGCGATCCGAAAGAATAACTTTGAGGTGGTTTTGTACCCTACCATAATCTCTATGTTTGTTCTCGCTATTAGTGGCTTTGGAGTGACTCTTTGTTGCATGTTGAGGGCTTGTTATATGATCTATCTATGTTATTATTGTTGAGAGAACTTGCACTAGTGAAAGTATGAACCCTAGGCCTTGTTTCCTATCATTGCAATACCGTTTGTGCTCACTTTTATCATTAGTTACCTTGCTGTTTTTATTATTTCAGATTACAAAAACCTTTATCTACCATCCATATTGCACTTGTATCACCATCTCTTCGTCGAACTAGTGCACCTATACAATTTACCATTGTATTGGGTGTGTTGGGGACACAAGAGACTCTTTGTTATTTGGTTGCAGGGTTGCTTGAGAGAGACCATCCTCATCCTATGCCTCCCACGGATTGATAAACCTTAGGTTATCCACTTGAGGGAAATTTGCTACTGTCCTACAAACCTGTGCACTTGCAGGCCCAACAACGTCTACAAGAAGAAGATTGTGTAGTAGATATCAATTGCTAACGTATTTACCGATGGAGAGGCAGATGAGCAAGATATACACCAACAAGATCTTTAACAAGTAAGTCAGTTGTGTTACAATCTTATTTGCACAAGCATGAAGGTAGTAGGTGCCATCTAGAATGTAATGCAGTTGAAAAGCTTATTTGAAAATGATGATTTCTTGAAAAGTAGTCATTGAGTACAGAGTAACCATGATATGTAGTTGCCATGTTTAATGAACTATAGTTTGCCATGTTTAATGAAGTACAGTTGCCATGTTTACTCAACTGCAATTGCCATGTTTAATGAAATGCAGTTGCCATGTTTAATGCAATGTACTTCCATTGGGCATGTTGGTATGGAAATGCCAATGCCAATTAAAGATGTTATGTAAGTTGCCATGTTTAATGAACTGCAGTTGCCATGTTTAATGAACTGCAGTTGCCATGTTTAATGAACTACGGTTGCCATGTTTAATGTACTGTAGTTGACATGTTCAAACAAAATGTACTTCCATTGGCCACGACAACATAAGGTGCTAAAAAAACATAACACAAGAGTTTAACAAAAAAACACAAAACTTGCAGATTCCAGGAAGAAATAAAGCGTGCCAGCATGTTCACGGCTTTCCAGGTGGACGAACATACGTTCAAGGTGTGTTCTATTTTGGGCATGTCGGATTCAGAACCTGAAGACCCAGGCAAGGGAAGGAACTACTTCGTGAAAGCCTCGATAAGCCAAGGCGAATACTACTACCAATGCTGCAAATTCGAACGGGACGACATTGTGTGTTGTCACATACTAAAAGTAATGGACATGAACGCAGTGACACGAATGCCCCGCCATTTCATAAGGCGGCGATGGACTTGGGACGCTGACGATGCATTGGCGCCGCAAACATCAAACGCAGTTTCGGTTGTGCATGACGAGAGACCGGAGTCAGCCATGGAAGCCGTGAGGCATGTTGTGTTGACAAATAAATATGCTGAACTAATTGATGAAGCGTGCAAGAGTGATGAGACAGCGAGGGTCACAGAAAAACATAGGAACGCCCTAAAAAGAGAGCTTGATGAGATCAAGAAGAGGAAAGCTGAGGAAGCCTTACACAGGTTCCCCCGCACATCAAGTGTGCCTTCGTCCACGGGGCCATCATCTGAAAACTCGGAGGTAGGATCTCGCACAGCAAGCACACAAACCCATGTTAGGAACCCGCCCCGTTCCATCATAAAGGGGCATCCAAAAGAGATAAGATACAAATCGGGATTGGAGATTCAAGCAAAACACAAGAAAATAAAGAAAGGGAGGGGCAATCCATAAGCTGTTGGAAATATGCTCTAGAGGAAATAATAAAAGGATTATTATTATATTTCCTTGTTCATGATAATTGTCTTTTATTCATGCTATAATTGTATTATCCGGAAATCGTAATACACGTGTGAATACATAGACCACAATATGTCCCTAGTGAGCCTCTAGTTGACTAGCTCGTTGATCAACAGATAGTCATGGTTTCCTGACTATGGACATTGGATATCATTGATAACAATATCACATCATTAGGAGAATGATGTGATGGACAAGACCCAATCCTAAGCATAGCACAAGATCGTGTAGTTTGTTTGCTAGAGCTTTTCCAATGTCAAGTATCTTTTCCTTAGACCATGAGATCGTGTAACTCCCGGACACCGTAGGAGTGCTTTGGGTGTACCAAACGTCACAACATAACTGGGTGACTATAAAGGTATACTACAGGTATCTCCGAAAGTGTCTGTTGGGTTGACACGGATCGAGACTGGGATTTGTCACTCTGTATGACGGAGAGGTATCTCTGGGCCCACTCAGTAATGCATCATCATAATGAGCTCAAAGTGACCAAGTGTCTAGTCACGGGATCATGCATTACGGTACGAGTAAAGTGACTTGCCGGTAACGATATTGAACGAGGTATTGGGATACCGACGATCGAATCTCGGGCAAGTAACATACTGATTGACAAAGGGAATTGTATACGGGGTTGCTTGAATCCTCGACATCGTAGTTCATCCGATGAGATCATCGAGGAGCATGTGGGAGCCAACATGGGTATCCAGATCCTGCTGTTGGTTATTGACCGGAGAGACGTCTCGGTCATGTCTACGTGTCTCCCGAACCCGTAGGGTCTACACACTTAAGGTTCGGTGACTCTAGGGTTGTAGAGATATTTGTATGCAGCAAACCGAAAGTTGTTCGGAGTCCCGGATGAGATCCCGGACATCACGAGGAGTTCCAGAATGGTCTGGAGGTAAAGAATTATATATGGGAAGTCGAGTTTCGGCCATCGGGAAAGTTTCGGGGGTCACCGATATTGTACCGGGACCACCGGAAGGGTCCCGAGGGTCCACCGGGTGGGGCCACCCATCCTGGAGGGCCCCATGGGCTGAAGTGGGAGGGGAACCAGCCCCTGGTGGGCTGGTGCGCCCCCCCTTGGCCCCCCTCTGCGCCTAGGGTTGGGAACCCTAAGGGAGGGGGCGCCTCCACTTGCCTTGGGGGGCAAGGCACCCCCCTTGGCCGCCGCCCCCCTTGGAGATTCAATCTCTTAGGGCCCCCCCAAGGGTCCCTATATAAAGAGGGGTGAGGGAGGGCAGCCGCACCCTTGCACTTGGCGCCTCCCTTCCCCCTTGCTACACCTCTCCCTCCCGCAGACGCTTGGCAAAGCCCTGCCGGGATCCCTGCTGCATCCACCACCACGCCGTCGTGCTGCTGGATCTTCATCAACCTCTCCTTCCTCCTTGCTAGATCAAGAAGGAGGAGACGTCACACTGACCGTATGTGTGTTGAACACGGAGTGCCATCCGTTCGGCGCTAGGATCTCTGGTGATTTGGATCACGACGAGTACGACTCCCTCAACCCCGTTCTCTTAAACGCTTCCGCTCGATCTACAAGTGTATGTAGATGCACTCCTCTCTCTCGTTGCTAGATGAACTCATAGATTGATCTTGGTGAAACCGTAGGAAATTTTTTGTTTTCTGCAACGTTCCCCAACAGTGGCATCATGAGCTAGGTCTTTGCGTAGTTCTCTTTGCACGAGTAGAACACAAATCTGTTGTGGGTGTAGATGTTGTCAACTTTCTTGCCACTACTAGTCTTATTTTGCTTCAGCGATATTGTGGGATGAAGCGGCCCGGACCGACCTTACACGTACACTTACGTGAGACAGGTTCCACCGACTGACATGCACTAGTTGCATAAGGTGGCTAGCGGGTGTCTGTCTCTCCCACTTTAGTTGGAGCGGATTCGATGAAAAGGGTCCTTATGAAGGGTAAATAGAAGTTGACAAATCACGTTGTGGCTTTTTTCATAGGTAAGAAAACATTCTTGCTAGAACCCTATTGCAGCCACGTAAAAGATGCAACAACAATTAGAGGACGTCTAACTTGTTTTTGCAGCAATTGCTTTGTGATGTGATATGGCCAAAAGTTGTGATGAATGATGAATGATATATTGTGATGTATGAGATCATGTTCTTGTAATAGGAATCACGACTTGCATGTCAATGAGTATGACAACCGGCAGGAGCCCTAGGAGTTGTCTTAATTATTGTATGACCTGCGTGTCAATGATTTAACGTCGTGTAATTACTTTACTTTATTGCTAAACCGTTAGCTATAGTAGTAGAAGTAATAGTTGGCGAGCAACTTCATGGAGACACGATGATGGAGATCATGATGATGGAGATCATGGTGTCATGCCGGTGACGAAGATGATCATGGAGCCCCGAAGATGGAGATCAAAGGAGCTATATGATATTGGCCATATCATGTCACTACTATTTGATTGCATGTGATGTTTATCATGTTTTTGCATCTTGTTTACTTAGAACGACGGTAGTAAATAAGATGACCCCTCATAATAATTTCAAGAAAGTGTTCCCCCTAACTGTGTGCCATTGCGACAGTTCGCTGTTTCGAAGCACCACGTGATGATCGGGTGTGATAGATTCTAACGTTCACATACAATGGGTGTAAGACAAATTTACACATGCAAAACACTTAGGTTAACTTGACGAGCCTAGCATGTACAAACATGGCCTCGGAACACAAGAGACCGAAAGGTCGAACATGAGTCGTATGGAAGATACAATCAACATGGAGATGTTCATCGATGATGACTAGTCCGTCTCATGTGATGATCGGACACGGCCTAGTTGACTCGGATCATGTAACACTTAGATGACTAGAGGGATGTCTAATCTGAGTGGGAGTTCATTAAATAATTTGATTAGATGAACTTAATTATCATGAACTCAGTCTAAAATCTTTGCAAAAATGTCTTGTAGATCAAAGGCCAACGCTCATGTCAACATGAACTTCAACGCGTTCCTAGAGAAAACCAAGCTGAAAGATGATGGCAACAACTATACGGACTGGGTCCGGAACCTGAGGATCATCCTCATAGCTACCAAGAAAGCATATGTCCTAGAAGGACCGCTAGGTGAAGCACCCATCCCAGAGAACCAAGACGTTATGAACGCTTGGCAGTCACGTGCTGATGATTACTCCCTCGTTCAGTGCGGCATGCTTTACAGCTTAGAACCGGGGCTCCAAAAGCGTTTTGCGCAACACGGAGCATATGAGATGTTCGAGGAGCTGAAAATGGTTTTCCAAGCTCATGCCCGGGTCGAGAGATATGAAGTCTCCGACAAGTTCTATAGTTGTAAGATGGAGGAAAATAGTTCTGTTAGTGAGCACATACTCAAAATGTCTGGGTTGCACAACCGCCTGTCCCAGCTGGACATTAACCTCCCGGACGAGGTGGTCATTGACAGAATCCTTCAGTCGCTCCCACCGAGCTACAAGAGCTTTGTGATGAACTACAATATGCAGGGGATGGTGAAAACTATTCCTGAAGTATTTTCAATGCTGAAGTTAGCAGAGGTAGGAATCAAAAAGGAACATCAAGTGTTGATGGTCAATAAAACCACCAAGTTCAAGAAAGGCAAGGGTAAGAAGAACTTCAAGAAGGACGGCAAGGATGTTGCCGCGCCCGGTAAGCCAGTTGCCGGGAAGAAGTCAAAGAATGGACCCAAGCCTGAAACTGAGTGCTTTTATTGCAAAGGGAAGGGTCACTGGAAGCGGAACTGCCCCAAATACTTAGAGGAAAAGAAGGTCGGCAACACTAAAGGTATATGTGATATACATGTAATTGATGTGTACCTTACCAGTGCTCGTAGTAGCTCTTGGGTATTTGATACCGGTGCCATTGCTCATATTTGTAACTCAAAGCAGGAGCTGTGGAATAAGCGGAGACTGGCGAAGGACGAGGTGACGATGCGCGTCGGGAATGGTTCCAAGGTCAATGTGATCACCGTCGGCATGCTACCTCTACATTTACCCACGGGATTAGTTTTAAACCTTAATAATTGTTATTTAGTGCCAAGTTTGAGCATGAACATTGTATCTGAATCTCATTTAATATGAGATGGCTACTCATTTAAATCCGAGAATAATGGTTGTTCTATTTATATGAGAGATATGTTTTATGGTCATGCCCCGATGGTCAATGGTTTATTCTTAATGAATCTTGAATGTAATGTTACACATATTCATAGTGTGAATACCAAAAGATGTAAAGTTGATAACGATAGTCCCACATACTTGTGGCACTGCCGTCTTGGTCACATTGGTGTTAAGCGCACGAAGAAGCTCCATGCTGATGGACTTCTAGAGTCTCTCGATTATGAATCATTTGACACATGCGAGCCATGCCTCATGGGCAAAATGATCAAGACTCCGTTCTCCGGAACAATGGAGCGAGCAACCAACTTATTGGAAATCATACATACTGATGTGTGCGGTCCAATGAGCGTTGAGGCTCGCGGAGGATATCGTTATGTTCTCACTCTCACTGATGACTTGAGTAGATATGGGTATGTCTACTTGATGAAACACAAGTCTGAGACCTTTGAAAAGTTCAAGGAATTTCAGAATGAAGTAGCGAATCAATGTGACCAAAAAATAAAGTTCTTACAATCAGATCGTGGAGGAGAATATTTAAGTCATGAATTTGGTACGCACTTAAGGAAATGTGGAATCATTTCACAACTCACGCCGCCTGGAACACCTCAGTGTAACGATGTGTCCGAACCTCGTAATCGCACTCTATTGGATATGGTGCGATCTATGATGTCTCTTATCGATTTACCGCTATCATTTTGGGGATACGCACTAGAGAAAACTACATTCACTTTAAATAGGGCTCCGTTTAAACCCGTTGAGACGACACCGTATGAATTATGGTTTGGGAAGAAACCTAAGCTGTCGTTTCTAAAAGTTTGGGGATGCGATGCTTATGTCAAGAAACTTCAACCTAAAAAGCTCGAACCCAAGTCGGAAAAATGCGTCTTCATAGGATACCCTAAGGAAACCATTGGGTATACCTTCTACCTTAGATCCGAAGGCAAGATCTTTGTTGCCAAGAACGGATCCTTTCTAGAAAAAGAGTTTCTCTTGGAAGGAGTAAGTGGGAGGAAAGTAGAACTCGATGAAGTACTACCTCTTGAACCGGAAAGTAGTGCAGCTCAGGAAAATGTTCATGTGGTGCCTACACCGACTGGAGAGGAAACTAATGATGATGATCAAGGTACTTCAGATCAAGTTGCTACTGAACTTCGTATGTCCACAAGGACACGTTCCACACCAGAATGGTATGGCAACCCTGTCCTGGAGATCATGTTGTTAGACAACGGTGAACCTTCGAACTATGAAGAAGCGATGGCGGGCCCAGATTCCAACAAATGGCTTGAAGCCATGCAATTCGAGATAGAATCCCTGTATGAAACCAAAGTATGGACTTTGACAGACTTGCCTGATGATCGGCGAGTGATAGAAAATAAATGGATCTTTAAGAAGAAGACGGACGCGGATGGTAATGTTACCATCTATAAAGCTCGACTTGTCGCTAAGGGTTATCGGCAAGTTCAAGGGGTTGACTATGATGAGACTTTCTCTCCCGTAGCGAAGCTGAAGTCCGTCCGAATCATGTTAGCAATTGCCACATACTATGATTATGAGATATGGCAGATGGACGTCAAAACGGCATTCCTTAACGGGTATCTTAAGGAAGAACTGTATATGATGCAGCCGAAAGGTTTTGTCGATCCTAAGAATGCTAACAAGGTGTGCAATCTCCAGCGATCCATTTATGGGCTGGTGCAAGCATCTCGGAGTTGGAACATTCTCTTTGATGAGATGATCAAAGCGTTTGGGTTTATGCAGACTTATGGAGAAGCATGTGTTTACAAGAAAGTGAGTGGGAGCTCTGTAGCATTTCTCATATTATATGTAGATGACATACTTTTGATGGGAAATGATATAGAACTTTTGGACAACATTAAGGCCTACTTGAATAAGTGTTTTTCAATGAAGGACCTTGGAGAAGCTGCTTACATATTAGGCATCAAGATCTATAGGGATAGATCAAGACGCCTCATAGATCTTTCACAAAGCACATACCTTGATAAGATATTGAAGAAGTTCAATATGGATCAGTCCAAGAAAGGGTTCTTGCCTGTATTGCAAGGTGTGAGATTGAGCTCGGCTCAATGCCCGACCACGGCAGAAGATATAGAAGAGATGAGTGTCATCCCCTATGCCTCAGCCATAGGATCTATTATGTATGCCATGCTGTGTACCAGACCTGATGTAAGCCTTGCCGTAAGTTTGGTAGGAAAGTATCAAAGTAATCCCGGCAAGGAACACTGGACAGCGGTCAAGAATATCCTGAAGTACCTGAAAAGGACAAAGGACATGTTTCTCGTCTATGGAGGTGACGAAGAGCTCGTTGTAAAGGGTTACGTCGATGCTAGCTTTGACACAGATCTGGATGACTCTAAGTCACAAACCGGATACATGTATATGTTGAATCGTGGAGCAGTAAGCTGGTGCAGTTGCAAGCAGAGCGTCGTGGCGGGATCTACATGTGAAGCGGAGTACATGGCAGCCTCGGAGGCAGCGCATGAAGCAATATGGATGAAGGAGTTCATCACCGACCTAGGAGTCATACCCAATGCATCGGGGCGGATCACTCTCTTCTGTGACAACACTGGAGCTATTGCCCTTGCCAAGGAGCCCAGGTTTCACTAGAAGACCAGGCACATCAAGCGTCGTTTCAACTCCATCCGTGAAAATGTTCAAGATGGGGACATAGATATTTGCAAAGTACATACAAATCTGAATGTCGCAGATCCGTTGACTAAACCTCTTCCGCGAGCAAAACATGCTCAACACCAGAACTCTATGGGTGTTCGATTCATCACAATGTAACTAGATTATTGACTCTAGTGCAAGTGGGAGACTGTTGGAAATATGCCCTAGAGGAAATAATAAAAGGATTATTATTATATTTCCTTGTTCATGATAATTGTCTTTTATTCATGCTATAATTGTATTATCCGGAAATCGTAATACACGTGTGAATACATAGACCACAATATGTCCCTAGTGAGCCTCTAGTTGACTAGCTCGTTGATCAACAGATAGTCATGGTTTCCTGACTATGGACTATGGTTTCCTGACTATGGTTTCCTGACTAGCTCGTTGATCACATCATGATGTGATGGACAAGACCCAATCGTAAGCATAGCACAAGATCGTGTAGTTTGTTTGCTAGAGCTTTTCCAATGTCAAGTATCTTTTCCTTAGACCAGGAGATCATGTAACTCCCAGACACCGTAGGAGTGCTTTGGGTGTACCAAACGTCACAACATAACTGGGTGACTATAAAGGTATACTACGGGTATCTCCAAAAGTGTCTGTTGGGTTGACACGGATCGAGACTGGGATTTGTCACTCCGTATGACGGAGAGGTATCTCTGGGCCCACTCAGTAATGCATCATCATAATGAGCTCAAAGTGACCAAGTGTCTGGTCACGGGATCATGCATTACGGTACGAGTAAAGTGACTTGCGGTAACGAGATTGAACGAGGTATTGGGATACCGACGATCGAATCTCGGGCAAGTAACATACCGGTTGACAAAGGGAATTGTATACGGGGTTGCTTGAATCCTCGACATCGTGGTTCATCCGATGAGATCATCGAGGAGCATGTGGGAGCCAACATGGGTATCCAGATCCCGCTGTTGGTTATTGACCGGAGAGCCATCTCGGTCATGTCTACGTGTCTCCCGAACTCGTAGGGTCTACACACTTAAGGTTCGGTGACGCTAGGGTTGTAGAGATATTTGTATGCAGCAAACCGAAAGTTGTTCGGAGTCCCGGATGAGATCCCGGACGTCACTAGGAGTTCCGGAATGGTCCGGAGGTAAAGAATTATATATGGGAAGTCGAGTTTCGGCCATCGGGAAAGTTTCGGGGGTCACCGGTATTGTACCGGGACCACCGGAAGGGTCCCGGTGGTCCACCGGGTGGGGCCACCCATCCCGGAGGGCCCCATGGGCTGAAGTGGGAGGGGAATCAGCCCCTGGTGGGCAGGTGCGCCCCCCCCCCCTTGGGCCCCCCCTGCGCCTAGGGTTGGGAACCCTAGGGGAGGGGGCGCCTCCACTTGCCTTGGGGGGCAAGGCACCCCCCCTTGGCCGCCGCCCTCCCCCCCCCTTGGAGATTCAATCTCCTAGGGCCGCCCCCCCAAGGGTCCCTATATAAAGAGGGGGAGGGAGGGCAGCCGCACCCTTGCACTTGGCGCCTCCCTCCCCCCTTGCTACACCTCTCCCTCCCGCAGACGCTTGGCGAAGCCCTGCTAGGATCCCTGCTGCATCCACCACCACGCTGTCATGCTGCTGGATCTTCATCAACCTCTCCTTCCCCCTTACTGGATCAAGAAGGAGGAGACGTCACGCTGACCGTACGTGTGTTGAACGCGGAGGTGTCGTCCGTTCGGCGCTAGGATCTCCGGTGATTTGGATCACGACGAGTACGACTCCCTCAACCCCGTTCTCTTGAACGCTTCCGCTTGATCTACAAGGGTATGTAGATGCACTCCTCTCTCTCGTTGCTAGATGAACTCATAGATTGATCTTGGTGAAACCGTAGGAAATTTTTTGTTTTCTGCAACGTTCCCCAACATAAGCAACATTGGAGCACTGTGACATGGTCCTTGGTGACATTTTTGTAATCTAGATGTTCTAATTTTTTTTTAAATGGGGGAATGACTCTTGAGGGGCATCAAAATTTGAAGGAAAATGCCATGAATGGATAACTACAGTTGCCACATGTATGGTACTTAATTTGCCATGTTATGTATACTGAATCTGCCATGCTATTTTATACTGAATCTGCCATGCTATTTTTACTGAATCTGCCATGTTATTTTATACTGAATCTGCCATGTTATGTATACTGAATCTGCCATGTTATTTATACTGAATCTGCCATGTTAGTTCTACTGAAATATGGCATGTAATTTGTAATGACTCTGCATCGCATAGATTTCTGTGTTCAGTCAACGCATTTTAGTCACACATAGTGTATTGTGTGCAAACTATGGGAAACAAGTTGAAAAGGGTCACGTGCAGCAACCGCAAAAAGGTTACGGCTACATGATCAAACTACCATGCTAGCCGCTATAGTTAGCAATGAAAAAAAGAACCAAACATCCAAATGAAAAACGATGATAACTTTCACTAACCATGTCTGATGAACTACATTTGCCATGTTTTCAAACATCGTAGACGCATTCGAAACACCAAACTGGTGCTACCAACGATGAAAGCATAATAATGATAAACATAAATGTATCTGTTGTCACGCCTAAATAGGTTCACATACACACATATATTACAAAAAATATTCGTCGCTCACACACCACCACTACATACTAGGCTACATGGAGTTGCAGTCATAACATAGCACACGGACATAGTTTTGAAAAGAACAAAGGTAATACCTTACATTCCTCGGCAACAGAATGTAAGGTAGGCGTTCGGTATGGAGCACCACGTGATCACTTGTACTTCTTGGTGACTTTCTTGACAGCTTCCTCTATGAACTCACGTCTTCCGGACCGCGTGTTGAAATCTTCATTCGTCAACCAGTTCCATGTGTAAATCTTGCGGAGCTCAACGACCATTGCAGCTGTGACAACAAGAACCAGTCTATCTTCCCACTTTGTAAGGTATTCCAACGTGTGAAAACCACAGTCCGTCCTGTACAAGAAAAGAATCAGGTGAACTCACAAGGACAGAGATAACAATAATAAACTTCAATTCAGAGGTGACAAGAGTGTTAGCATTGGTGTAGAGGACACATGAAGAAAAGAGATGGGAAATTACTTGTTTCCTTGCTTTGTAGTCGCCACGTACTCAATTGGAAAATGTCTGATCTGGACCTTTGAGTGTTCGTAGTGACGGTTCCATGTCTCTTTGAGGTTGTTGATGAAGTATTCAGCATGCGTACTAAGGTCTGCATCAGTTGGCGAACGCATTGAATCAAGCACCTCAAAATGTTGGTTCTTTAGGTCAAGGCATATCGCGTAGTGGTGACCACACTTGTTGTGTGGGTCGTGTGGTGCAAGCTCCTGGAACATGGGGAACAGGACTTGCAAGTAAAATGAAGGAAAGAAGAAGTAGAGTTCACATGAAGAACAGAAAATGGTGTAATTGGGAAAAATGACGTGTAAGGATATCACCGGTTGCAGTAAGAGGCACATGAGTGACATAAAGCAGCAAGGGGCCAAAAAGTAGAATCGCATAGAATGTTTAGTTATAGTGGGTAGTTAAAAGAAGTTGCCATCCATGTATGAACAAAGCTGCCCTATATTTTAGTTTGAAGTTGCCACATAGTTTGTATGGGGATGCAAATCAAAAGTCAGTTTACATGGCAGCTGTTGCCACATGAAACAGTTGTCACATAAACAGGGTGTAGCCCACATGTGAAGCATAGCTACTGGCAAAAAAACATACCATGGGAGGGAAAAATGTGCAAAAAAGGAAGGAGTACTCACACATTTCTTCATTGTGAGCTTGAATTCACCATGCGCAGCAAAATGCTTCCTCGGGATTTTGTGGTGGAAGTCACCATCCCATATTTTGCAGGTCACACTGTAATGCATGATTGTTTTGTCGGGAGACATATCCATATGCTTGTTGATGAAGTCAATCCCACATGCAACTATATTTGTCGACATTTTACCGAGTGGCCTCACAGACTCAGCAAGATCACCCAGGTCGACGTACGTCGCTTCGCTTTGTATGACCTTGGTTCTGTCCAAACATGAGCTGTATGAAAATGATATAACATGAAAGAATCATGTCTACTAAGTAAAAAAAGAAATAAAACATAAACGGATCATATCTAGAAATAGCAAAAAGATGAATGGTAAAAATAGCAAAGCAAAATAAGAGGTTATGTGGTGTGGTCACTATGCTTTCAGCTCCTTCATGTGCTGTTGGCCCTCGCATTTCCAAAGCGCTTGACAATATCGTACAGCTGGTTCTGCTCCTTTGTGGCTTTGACTTGGGGCTCGTAGTCATCCGTGGGAGGTGGGTGAACTACCCTCTGCTGCCTCACAGAACCAGGGGTGGCACTTCTAATGGAACCCTCAGATACCGTCTCAGTAGGCACGTTGGAACTTGATTGCCCCTGATCTCGTGAGGACCTCCTCTGCAATGTTGCCTCCTCAATCCTGTGGTAAGCTTCATCAAGTGACGGTGAAATCTCCTCAGGGGTGCCTGCAAGGATCAAAAAAGTGGGTTAGGATACCTGGAAAACAAAACAAATGTAGTGTGAAAGAAAGGGTGCATGAGTTGCCATGTGTAGTGCATTGTAGTTGCCATGTGACAACAACTATAGTTGCCATGTTGTATCAACTCCAGTTGCCATGTGGTTGCTGAATGGAAAATGCAGCATGGCAACAAAAATGTAGGTGACACGGTGCAGCAAATCCAGTTGCCATGTGTAGTGCACTGTAGTTGCCATGTGACAACAACTATAGTTGCCATGTTGTATCAACTCCAGTCGCCATGTGGTTGCCGAATGGAAAATGCAGCATGGCAACAAAAATGTAGGTGACATGGTGCAGCAAATCCAGTTGCCATGTCATCACATAACAGTTGCCATCACAAGTGAGAGCCCCCAAAAAATGCTTGGGACAAAATTCAGACTAAACAGATGTATATAAGAAAATGATAAGCGCAGAAGAAATGTACCTTGTATGATCGGCTCTGCGAACTTGACAACCTTCCTGCCCTCGACCATTGGTTGGGCCATCATTGCGGCCATGCCTGCCGGGAAAGCAAAGGCAACTGTCGTAGGATCTTGCACCACTGGTTGATCTTGACTGATGCCAAGGCTAAAGCTCGGTGGGGTGAAGGCCATTGGGTGCCTCTCATGCCTACCGGTCGGACCGCGAACAACTTGCGGGGCAGAATCCAAGGGTGAAAGATCAACAAACATTTCTGAATCGACCATTGTAGAATCATCGGGCTTATTCGTAGGGCGGGGCGTGTTGTCAGCAGTACCAGTCGTAGCTTTCTTGACAATCTTCTTGTTTGGGCTGTAGGGGACACCAACATTGACTGGGAGCTTGGAAGTGCGCAAATTTAAGCTGGGGTTCTCCACTGCGGGTAAAGACGCAGTCTGCTTCGGACGTTCACCTCCGTCACTCATGCCCGCCTTGCCATCTAGATCAATTGTACTCTGGTCTTCCGGTTTCTCCATAACATTGCTTTTGGCAGGTGGTGGGAACAGTGTGGATGCAGGAATATAACCAGAGTCATCTCTGCTGCTCCTAGCTACAGCCGGTGCGTTGGGTATGTTTGTTGATTGCTTGCGGGGGCTACGATGCCTAGGTGGAAGACCAGCTCGCGAAACGGTCGCCTGAGCAACCTCTGCACCACCAGGAGCTGGAGCTGTTGTGCCAAGACTCTCACCTGTGGATGGCATATCATTATGAACGGTCGCCTCAGCCACTTCTGTCGTGGACACAGGAGTGCCACCACACACACGCTTGGAATCCGTGTCAGATGAGCGGGAATCTTCCTTGCTTAGGTTGGTCTCGAGGGCGTCCACTTCAACACTTGCTGATGGGGTGGCATGGCTCACAGCAGCATCCTTCATTGCCAGCAGAATGGGCAATATTTCAGCAGTCCTGGCAGATATCGACTCGTCACTCCCCGATGTACGGATGCCTGTTGTTGTAGCCTGCACATCTGCAACCGGCAGAGATGGTCGGCCGCTTGCGTCAGAGCTACTGGGAACAGTTGATGGTGCAGCAGCAGTTTTGTTGACTGGCGCCTCATGAACATCTGAGTTGCCACCTGTCGACAACTTTGAATGAAGGCGTCCGAGTGGGTCCCTAATGATATGCTTGGTCGCGCATGTAGTAGTCTTCTTCACACTACAAAGGAAAAGCACATGAAAAGTACTAAAAAATAAACAAAAAATATTTGCCATGGTAGCCATCTTAAAAATGAAAAAAATGTGTGATGTGCCAGGGCTACCATTCCAAAACTAGATATGGGTGAGCACACAAGTCAATGGAAAGCTGGTAGTTGCCATGCAGGTGGAATAAGAGTTGCCATGTGGCATAGTTAGCACTTGCCATGCAGAACAAGCACGAGTTGCCATGATAGCCATCTTGAAAAAGGAAAAAAATGTCTGATCTGCCAGGAATGCAATTTCAAAACTAGGTATGGATGAGCACACAAGCCAATGGAAAGATGGTAGTGGCCATGTAGGTGCAATAAGAGTTGCCATTTGGCCTAGATAGCAGTTGCCATGCAAAAACAAGCAGGAGTTGCCATGCAGTTAAAAGAAAGAGATCATTGGAAAAAAACAGCAGTTGCCATGTGGGACTGATGACAGTAGCCCATGTGGCAAGGTGAACACCTGCATTGAAAAGCAAAAATATAGCACTATGGCAATGAAAGAACATGGATAACCTACTTTTTGTCTGGCTTTCTCATGTCTGGCAACACGACAGGATCCCCGGTGTTGGACGCCATTGTACGAGGAGATGACCTGGTGGACGGGGTGTCACCAACAATGGGGGCACCTTTGTTCAATTGAGCAGAAACACGGGTTGGCGTTGGTGCTTGTTTCTTCGTAACTGCTCGTCCACCAGTTGTTGCCTCACTGCACGTATAAGAAAGTGGCAAAAAAGGTGCCAAGTGTCAGACACGAAAATCATTGCCACGCTTAGCAAAACAAATGCAAAAAGGGGTCAGTCTGTTCAAAAAGATAGTCAAAACAAAACACCAAAATAGAAGTCAAACCTTCTCCTAGCAGCTACGGGATCGGTCCTAGACCTCTTGCCAGGAGAGCCCTGCCCAACATCCTCTGGAGACCTCCCCCTCTTTGAGGGTGACACCCCCTTGCCTCTCGCAGTTGTATATTCTTTGACTTTCTCCGGTGAGGAGACATCTGGTGCAGCCTTGCCCTTCTTACCACCTGCACGAACTTCAACATGTTCATCATCATCGGTGTCGTGCTGCACGTTCTCCATGTCATTGTCATCGTCCTTGTTGAGAGCAGCATCTCCATCTAGTTCATCTTGTGTGTCAGGAAGCTCTTGGGAACTGTTGTAGTCGTACCGGCCATGGCAACCAGTTGGCCGATGTGTCCGTTCTGCAACAAATGTAGTGAACTGCCTCCCAACCGCGTCTCTGTCAAAGCCATCAAGGGACGTCCAACCCTCAACCAACCTCCCGAGAAAGCTGGTCATTCCGGATGCAACCAATTAGATGCTTAACAGGTGCCCTTGCTTGTGCACGAAACAAGAAGCAGCAGTAACCAACCATATTAGAGTCACTTGCACAAGATCAAAAATAATCCAAAGCAACCATAGATATATATCCTTGATTACCTCAGTAGGACAAGACGGAGCTGAGTACACGTCCATCCACTTTCCAAAGTTTTGAGGCCCCCAAACACACTGTAGTCTATAGCATGCTTGGCCATTAGCTGGAAATAACCAAAAAACAGCTAGGATGTAAGAGAGAAAATAATGAACACTAACTAACAGTTCATGTACTGCAAATAAAAAAATAGGAAGAGAATAGAAGTTTCAGCACGGATGACAGAGTTGCCATGTGGAGTGAGACATGGATACCATGCGCAGACAGCCATGGCTAACAAGGTAGTCATCTCTTGTTAGCCACAGACGGTTTCCATATGAGGATTTTTTTCATATGTTATGCAGCAACAAAATTGAAAGAATGTCGTGTAGAGAAAGAAACCGGAACTAACCTGCAGTTTCCCATATTTCGTATCAGTTACCCTGTCTGCAGCAAGCACGGCCTTGACAGCATCGTAAGTCCACACAGAAACATCAAACTTGTGTGTAGGCGGCAGGCCTCATGTCCCAGTGAAGTCCACGGTGGACAGATCAAGACAATCGACGCACATGAGCTGATGTACAACAATTTAAAAAGGAAAAAGTATCAGTTGCCATCATGGTATTTTGCAAAAACAAGCTAATGTATGTTCGTACAATCATCAAGTTGAAGGGCATGAAAAGAAAGAAAAAGTTGCCATCTGTCTGTGTTAGTTGCCATCATGGTATGATGGCAGTTGCCATCTTGTTATGATGTTAGTTGCCACAATGTCACCATCATGGTTGCCATGCATAAATCAAGGTGTTAAGAGTGTTTGCAAAGGATTGGTAAAAAAATACCATTAAATGAGTCGACAACCCTTCTGGTACATCTTGTTTGAGAATGCATCATGCAGGAAGTCCGCAATGAACTTACACCAATTCATGTTCTTCACATCTTTCAGTTTCGCCTGCACGGCACAAATTTCAGGACAACAAGTTGCCGCATCAGAAATCAAATGAAAAAACATCAAAATAACTGGCAGTGACTAGCTTACACATGACATCAGAGCCAAAAGATTGAAGGAAATAAAGGTGTAGAGATAGATCATTCACTAGGATGGGGAAGCATTTGTTGCTTGGGCGAAGAGAAGTGGTCGGCGCGAAAACAGTTGAGATGAGGTACATGAGTAGCTTCATCTTAAAAACCTCGCCATGGGTTGTCATGGCCTCCAGCGAATTTGCCAGGAAAGTCATGTTCGGCATGGATGCCATCCTAGGAAACAAACAGGGAAACAACGTTTCCTCAATCTTATTATTGACCTCATACGGGACTTTGATTTCTCCACGGGGCACATCCAAAGTGCAGAACACGGATTCCTCGTCCAACGGCAGTCTTCCACGTCCGGGAATCACAAATTCCCTAGAGGCGGGGTCGTAAATCTCACCAAGCCGGCCACATACAGGGTTCACTAGATTCTTGCACCGGATATCCATCAGAGCCTGCATACCCATCTCAGCAGCAGCTCTCTTCTGATCGTTGGTAAATCTCTCGGTCAATGAAGTCAGGCATTCTTGTGAAGCCCTATTGCAATTACGTTTCTTCTTCTGCAAAACATACAAATGATCATTTGTTGCCATGTTTTCACTGTCATGAAAATTTAGTTCCTAACAGACGATTGCAAACTCAATGTGACATTCAAAAACATATGGAGGGGGAGGAGGGGGTGGACAGTTACCTCATCGTCGTCTTTTGTCCGTCCAGTTGCCCGATTCTGCTGTGGTACATCCATGAAATCATCATCATCATCTTGATGATCGCCGTGAGCCATTCTGCTGAGGTAAGAACAAACCAAGATGTCAGGGTGGAAATGAAAAGTATGAAGTAAGCAGTTGCCACCTAACAGAATGTACTTGCCACATGGGCTCAATTGAAAGTGGCAAATAGTGAAGGCAATATCATATGAACACACACACACCCTATGATTGTCAAACCATAAATGTGGCAACTAAACACATTGGCTTCATTTGGAAAATGCACATACCGTAATGCACTTACAACAAAATGTTGAAGTTGCCATGTTAGCACAAGATATTACGAAAGAAAGGCACAAATCTTTCACTGCACAAACATATAATGTGGCAACTCACACCTGTCTTCTATACAAAAATGAGTTGCCATGTGTTCAAAGGCAAAATGTGTTAGGTTGAAATTGCCATGTTAAAATGCAAAATAATTCAAAAAAGAGTTGAAAACATCTACTGAACAACATGTAATGGCAATTCACACACTGACCTCATATTAAAAATGAGTTGCCATTTAATACGGCTAAATATGTTCAGATATCACAAGTCAGCGTGGCAAAACACAAAATTGGGTCTGCAGTACAGTGAATTTGCCACATTATCCTGCCTACAACATGGCAACAGCCATAGTGTGTTCACAGAAAACTTGCCACATGGAAAGCATATTTGTGGCAACTAACACAATTGATCAGGAAATTAGTTGCCATCCAGTGCACATAGTTGCTGAAACTGCCATGACTACCTATTTACTACACTTTACCATGCCTACAGCATGGCAACAGCCATAGCATGTGCACAAAATTAGTTGCCGCATGGAAAACATATTTGTGGCAACTATCACAGTCGATCAGGAAATTAGTTGCCATACAGTGCAGATAGTTACTGAAACTACCATGTCTGCCTTCATACTGCACTTTGAAAAACAACTACCTAGATCTAGGGTTCATTGGCAACTATCATAACCTGCAATTCATCAACAAAAATCTCCCTGCACTGATCGCAAATAGCATTTCGAGGCAATACACAACTATCAGACAGAAAAACGACGGCCCAATCCCAAGGCACAACCAGGTTGTGGCTGCGGACAGGCCGAACCACACCGGCGTGACCGCCACCGCGACGGCAACGAAACTGCTCAATGCCACCGAAAACGGCAAGCACAAGACTCCGCCGCCGACGGGAACGTCGGCGCATCGCGAACCCGCCTGAATCTCGATGAATCTCGAGCGGAACATCGACCACAGACGAGAGGGGATAAATGCAGGCAAGGATTTTGAGCGTGGGAAGGAGCATTACCTTCAATCTGCAGGCGCTCCGGCGAAGATACTTCGGTCTGGCGAGTCCCACCGACGGCCGCGAATGTCGTCGACTCTTCCGCCTCCGCCGTCGCCTTCTCCTCTCGCCTTCTCTTCCAAGGTCTGGCGAGTCCCACCGACGGTCTGGGCCTCGCCGGTTGGCCAGATGCTTGCACCACCCGTCAACAGCACGGATCACACCACACTGTCACACACTTTATCTTGATGGCCACACGAGCGCTGCTGCCTCCGCCTTTTCTAAATTTTAAAAGTCATGTCATGTCAAATGCTTCGTAGCCAGATCAGTTCTTTTCTTTCGAGTCTACGTAGTCAGATCGGATGGGATATATTCGATATGTCACGTGGATGTTTGTGCAAATATGGTTCAGTGAGCATGTTAATAATCAAGCAATCAGCGTTAAAATTTCTAAGGATTTTAATTCTATATCCTATGAATATCATCTGAATCAAAGGAGCCCTAAATTCATATGGTTGTCTCATACGAAGGCCAATCAAAAGGTATAAGATGACTTTGTCCAAATCAGATCACATAATTTCCCCATATAAATAATGTCCTCCATTACTCCTATGTTTTCCCTGTCCCAAACAGGGCATAAGACTTGCAAGATTTTTCTTATAATTCCTATGCCTATTTCCATATGCATAATGCTAGTGCGCTCATATCACCAAAACATAGCACACGCGTGTGCATACATGGATGCACACTCATTCTACGGAGGCACAAACCCGACAAAAGCTTGAGATGGTGAACCGTACCTGTCATATATACCATACTGCTAAAAGAGTAACGTCATGGACAATTTAAAATAAACGAAGAAAAATGGGATTACTCGTGGCAAGTCTAGATCTTGAATTCGGATAGACATGTTCCACCACAACGGACCTAGCCATTAAAGCTATGCTCGCAGCAAATAACACCATTGATATGATACAAAATCATCGTGTCATAACAATTTCAAATCTAAACAAAACCCACAACTTCTATAAAAAAAGAAAAAAAATCAAGCTACAAGTATTACAAAATCAAACAAGTGAGTAACCGGTACTATGTGCATCATTCAAGGTAAAGTTTACCCCCCCACACCTCCCCCCTTTTAATTTTAGTTTAGAGTTTAATTTCGAAATCATGTGCCAAATGCAATCATCATCGAACAGAAGAAATCTTCATAGCGCCCTCTCTCGCTCCTGTGTCGCTCCCGAGCGGCACCGGGGTGCCCAAACCTAGAAACCCTCGGCCCCACCTCCCCCGCCGCCATCGGCGGTGGCCGGTTTTCCTTCGGCATCGCAGCTCCGCCGGCGCCCGTGGCCGCTGGTGGATCTGGCGCGGTGAGGCGGCGGTTGGGCGGCGGTTCCGGCTTGTTCACGCGGTGGAGGGAGGCTCGCTCCTCTTCGGCGGCGTGCCACGGAGGCTACGGTGGCCGGGATCTTCAAGGTTGCATCTCCGGCGGGTGGCAGCCGTTGTGACAGCGTCGTCGGGCTCCTGGGCTGCGGTCCGGTGCTCCTGTCGGGGCGTCGGGGCGAGGTGGCGGCCCCCCTTCCGGCCTTGGGTGAATCCTCTGCGGGCGGGCCGGCTGCTGTCGGCCTTGGGTGGCCTTTGCGACTATGCTGCAGCTGGGGGTCGCCGGATCTGGTCGTCTTGGCCGGGTTCGGCTCGTCGGCATTTGCCGACGGCGAGGTGGATGGCTCTAGTGTGGTGGTGGCACCGCCACGGCGGCGGGTATAACACCCATGATGCGGCTATATCTCCCACGTGTCGAAGCACGACTTAGAGGCATAACCGCATTGTAGTTTTGTCGCAAGAAGGGTCATCTTCACATAATCCCATGTAATGAACAAGAATGGGATAAAGAGTTGGCTTACAATCGCCACTTCACACAATGAACATATAATTCATACATCATTCAGAGTACACACACATAGTCCGACTACGGACGAAGCCAAAAGAAAAGAAGATAACCCAACTGCTAGATCCCCGATCGTCCCAACTGGGCTCCACTACTGATCAACATGAAACGATACATAGCAACGACCAAGGTCTTCGTTGAGCTCCCATCTGAGCTCGGTTGCATCACCTGCACTGGTATCATCGGCACCTGCAACAGTTGGTAGTATCTGGTGAGTCAGAGGACTCAGCAATCTCAAAACCCGCGAGATCAAGACTATTTAAGCTTATGGGTAGGAAGGGGTAAAGTGGTGAGGTTGCAGCAGCGGCTAAGCATATATGGCGGCTAACATACGCAAATAAGAGCGAGAAGAGAGCAAGCGGAACGATCGTGAAGCTAGCAATGATCAAGAAGTGATCATGAACTCCTACTTACGTCAAACATAACCCAAAACCGTGTTCACTTCCCGGACTCCGCCGAGAAGAGACCATCACGGCTACACACACGGTTGATGCGTTTTAAATCGGATCTGGTGTCAAGTTATCTACAACCAGACATTAACAAATTCCCATCTGCCTATAACCGCAGGCACGGCTTTCGAAAGTTTATATCCTGCAGGGGTGTCCCAACTTAGCCCATGATAAGCTCTCGCGATCAACGAAGGATATACCTTCTCCCAGGAAGACTCGATCAGACTCAGAATCCCGGTTTACAAGACATTTCGATGATGGTAAAACAAGACCAGCAAAGCCGCCCAAATGTGCCGACAAATCCTGATAGGAGCTGCACATATCTCGGTCTCAGGGCACACCGGATTGTCCAAACTTCCGGTAGGCCAGCCCAGAGTTGCCCCTGGTGGCCACCGGCGGCTGACAGGTTGGACCAACACTCACAACGAGCACTGGCCCGGGGGGGTAAAATAAAGATGACCCTTGAGTCTGCAGAACCCAAGGGAAAAAGGCTTAGATATGCAAATGGTAAAACCAAGGTTGGGCCTTGCTGGAGGAGTTTTATTCAAAGCGAACTGTCAAGGGGGTCCCATAAATCACCCAACCGCGTAAGGAACGCAAAATCCGGGAACATAACACCGGTATGACGGAAACTAGGGCGGCAAGAGTGGAACAAAACACCAGGCATAAGGCCGAGTCTTCCACCCTTTACCAAGTATATAGATGCATTAATAATATAATAGATATTGTGATATCCCAACATAATCCTGTCCATCATGAAGCAATCTTCAACTTCACCTGCAACTAACAGCGCTATAAGAGGGGTTGAGCAAAGCGGTAACATAGCCAAGCAATGGTTTGCTAGGAAGGATGAAAAAGGTTAGAGGCTGACATGGCAATATGGGAGGCATGGTAAACAAGTGATAGGTAGCGCATCATAGCGATAGAACGAAGCAACTAGCAAGCAAAGATAGAAGTGATATCGAGGGTAATGGTCATCTTGCCTGAAATCCCGCAAGGAAGAAGAACGAGTCCATGAAGAAGACAAACGAACGTAGTCGAACGAATCCTCACAACTCCAGAACGAAACCGAAGCTAACGAGAGAAGCAAACCGGAAAGAAGCAAACAATATGGTAAACACACAAGCATAAACATGTCATGATGCACAAACAAATATGATGCATGTCCGGTTTAATGAGGCATGGCATGGCAAAGTGCAACAAACAACACTACAAATTAAGTGGAGCTCAATATGCAATGAGTTGCATATTGACGAAACACCACATCAAATTATTTAGTTTACTCTCGGTTAAGATACTCAACAATTATTAAATGTTAATTAACATGGCAAGGGGTGAAGCATAAGTAAACTAACTATTTAGGCAAGTTTAAATGAGGCCGGAAACAACAAACAACAATTCCAGAAAATCCCCATATGTCATTTAGCAATTTAAAGCAAACACAATTTTAAACATTTTAAATGTTGTTATCATGATGCGGATGACATATGCAAGTTTTAAGCAATTTTATGAAAACGTTAACATGAGCATGATACGAGGCATTTGTCGCCATGGCGGAAGGAAAAAGGTGCCACGGCGGTGAAACAGAAATGGTGCCACGGCAACATTCCGGTCCCGATAACTCATGGAGGTACCGATGCAAAAGGAAGTGTGACGTGAGCGAGTCATGCAAGATGGTGGGGTGATCCCGGATTACCGGGTTCCCACGGGTCGACGGCATGGCAAACGAGGAGGAACTTGCAAGGACAAACGGGCACGGTGCAAACACGAGCATCTCATACAACACACATTCATTCGTTCACGGGCGGCCGTCTTGGGGTTATACCTTCGAAGCGTGCATTTTGGAGCGGTTCGAGTTCGGAGCGGTGTAGAGGAAGTAGGCGTTCACGGGACGTCATGGAAGTAGTGGTACACGTTTCGTAGTTGTTCGGGGTCACGACGAGGAACTTGACGTCCACGGAATCTTCGAGGGTCGACGGTAGTGGTACACTGGCCGTAGTGGAAGTAGTCGTTCACGTTCATTTTCGGAGAGGTACTTGAAAAATCCAACATCTTCGGGGCGACAGTAGTGGTACACGTGGTAGATGAACTTGGCGATCCGAAGGGGTACTTGGTGTTGACGGTCTTGTAGTCGTACTAGGCATCCGGTGAACTTGGCGGAATCCACAAAGGCGTCCTTGGGCGATCCTGGTTGCCGCGTCTTGGCAAATCGAAGGGGATCTTGGCGTCCATGCAATCGGCAGCGGAGGTGCACGAAACCAGCGGCAGAGGACAAGCCGGATCTGGACAGGGTTGAAGACGAACGGCGAGGGCGCAACACTCTAGGAGGCAGTAGGGCGCGGGGACAGCAGGGGCTTGTCCATGGCGGCCCTGACCTCCGGAGCACAACGGGGCGGCGAGGAGGGGTTTCTCCGACGAGCAGTGGGATGGAGCGGGCGGCGAGACTTGGCGGTTGAGGACACTGGTGGTGCAACGTGAGGAAGGAGAGGCTGGAGCGATGACGAGCCGAAGGACGGCGAGAAAGAGGGAGCTCCTCTCCCTGGCACGAGGAGGGAGATGTGAGGCAGGGGGCGCCGGAGTTGGCCTCCAGTGGCGGCGCGGGAGGCCCGGCGCGGCATCGGCGAGAGGGTGCAGCAACAGCTGCTGCTACCGGTGGCGAGGTCGAGGCGGTTTGGTGGCGACGAGGAGGAAGGAAGAGATGGGATCCAACGATGCGGGGTCGTAGTGAGGCGCTGAGGAACGATGAGGCGGGGGAATGATCGATGGGAGTTGGGGATCGAGCGAAGGGGGTTCGAGCGATGGGTTCTGGCGGCGCGAGGGGAGAAGGCACTCGGGGAGATGGGGATCGGGCGTTGCGTGTGCGTGGCGGCGCTCAAAGGGAGCGAGGGGGAGGAAGAGAGTGAATAGAGGGGATCGGGCTAGGGTTAAAGGGATTAGATGGGCTGTGGGGATGGATGGGCCGGCCTGGGCTGGCTCTCTTCTCTCTCCCTCTAATTTTCTAGCAAAAAAGAAATAGAGAGAGGAAAAGAAAGAGAGGGTTAGGGAAAGATTTTGCGCATGAGGATAATTTTTCCGGACTCACAAAAATGTGCTTGTTCCGAGAAAATAGAAAAGGCCATGATTGAAAGATTTAAATCCAAACTCATTTGATTTAAATTCAAATGATTTGAATAGGAAGTGAGGGTTGGGAAGGTCCAAAAATGTTCGGATTTTTGGTGGAGCTCCGGAAAATTATGAAAGAAATTATGGGCAAAGTTGGAGACCAAGAATTGAGATAACAACGGCATGGGATATTTTTGCAGGTGGGTTATGGTTAATTCCAAATAAATGGAATAATTTTATTATAGCTCCCTAATAATATTGAGAGGCTTTAATATGTTATAAAGAGAAATCACAAGTGAATTCCCTCGATTTAAATGGATCGAAAAATCCATACAATTTATTTAGTTGAGTTTTAAAAATTAAAAGACATGCTGGCATGATGACATGATGCAATGCAAAAATAAAAGAGCAAGCACAAAAGAAACACATGGCGATAACAAAATAACTGGGCAGCATCTGAAGCGTCGGTCTTGGGGTGTCACAGCGGGGGTGTGCGGTTCAGCGAATTTACGGATCAGCTACAGGCTCCCTGTTAGTGGCTGGTTGCGTGGGGGTGTGGAGGCCAGTGCTCTGGGTGATAGCCTGCGTGGCTTCTACCGACGCCGACAACGCGACGCCCGTGGGCATCGTTTCTCCTTCCTGAAGGGTCGTCGTGGAGCTCTCTGGCCTTGTCCACCTTCGGGGTTCGTCTTCGGGTGAAAGCCTATGGCCATGTCCAATGGTCGGGCGACGGCGTCGTTTCCGCGTCGCTTCCCCCCTTGGGGGCGTCGTCTTGGATACTTGTTCCCCTTCGCGCTTTCCATGGGCTGGACGTGCACGACATCAAGGTTGGCTGGTGCCCAACCGGTGATGCGAGGTGTTGTCATTGCGACTTGTGCGGTAACGACGATGGTGGCGCGTGGAGCTGGGTCGCGGCTGGTCCTTCTGATGTCAGCGGTCCGGTGCACCAATGGGTGTGCCTATGTTTGCTTCTCGCTGTGACAGAGAAATCGGAGCTGCACGTGGCGGGGCCCTTGCGGCAACGACGACTCCATGAGGGCGGATTCAACAGACGGTGCTCTCCGGAGGTTGCGATGGACTAGGTCGGTGCGAGGCTTGCAACTTTCTCCCGTGAAGCACATCAACAAAATCGGAGCTGCCGGTCTTCGACGTCTTGGCCGACTGTTTGACTCTGGCCGATGAGGTCCTCGGGTGTCGTTCGTTCGGAGGAGTCTTGACGGGTCGTCAGCGGCGAAGTCGGAGTCACCTGCTCTGGGAGAGGTGATGACGATGACATTGCAGGCAACCTCGATGGTGTCCTGTCCTCGACGGTGTGTGTGGTCTTGTCGGTGCCAGGTCGGCCGGTGTGCCCTTTCGATGGGCGTATTGTGACGGTTTTCGCCCGAGTTTCCGTTAATTAACCGGGCAACTCTCTTCTGCTTAATCAATGAAAATGGCACATCTTTGCCTCGTTTCAAAAAAAAAATTCGACACCATGGATCGGTGTTGCTAATATATACAGTAATTTATTACTTTCATCTTATATTAAAATGAGGAATTACAGGCAATAATTTGTGTACACTTATATTATTGAAGCACCATACATTCAATACCGAACTTCCTCGATGTCCTTTCGACAAAATATAACAAGGAGAGCAGATAAACGCAGGATGCAAGTCGGCGCGGCAATTTCGGCGGCGTCCTCTCCATCCATCTCCCTCACCCTCCCGCGCCGCCTCAACACGGCGCCATCCTCATCACGAACCCACCAAACAAACAAAAGGCGGACCCAACTCCCCCTCCTCCACCTTCCCCGGAGCACAAATCTCCCCTCCCAATCCCCACCCCCGTCGGTAGCCAATCGCGTCGACGATGCTGGGCGCCGCGAGGAGATCCGGATGCGTACGTGCGCTCCTCTGAGAATATGTTTTTCTTCCGTCCTTGCCTGTCGGCCTTGTCTCTGATCCGTGCGCGTGTTTCGATCGGTTCAGGTGCTGGGGCAACTGATGCAGTCCCTCCGCCCGGCGGCAACGGCGGCGAGGAGCTACTCCGCGACCCCGAAGGAGGTGAGCGCTTTGCCGGAACCCTAGCTTAGCTCGTGTTGTGAGGCGTCGCACGGTCGTCGGTGTGATTGATTAATCTGTTACTATTTGTTTGTTTGTTTGTTTGTTTGTTTTTTCTGGGGTGGTGAATGGTACAGCTAGGTGGGGTTAGTTTTTCGAGACGGTTGATCCTGTGGGCTGTGGCAGGGGTGGTTGCATATTGGTCAGTCATGGGCTTTAAACGGTAAAGGGAGTCGATTGTATGGAACCTTATTCGATTTGTGCAGCTCAGTTCTGGAAATGGCTGATCGTTCAGGAGAATCAGTCGTTTTTGTTGTCCACGTCTCCAGGTGGGAGGACATACCTTTTGTGCGATGACAGTGGGTTCAGTGAATTGAACGGTACTGTTTTCAGAAATGCATAGCAGTATTGTCTTAAGCAGGTTGCTGGACAGCTGGTGTAGAGGTATTTTAGGTTGTTCTGATTTCACCAGATTGAAAGAACCCAACATGTATCTTATTATTTTGTTTTAATATGCTTGCTTGTTGAATTTTTGTAGTGTTGTGTTCGCCTCTAGAAGTAATTTTATGTTCTTCTTACATTGTGATTTTGTGTGGGAAATTTATGCAGTTCCTCTTCTTTTGCTCTTTAGATGACTGTGCGTGAAGCATTGAATTCCGCTCTTGACGAGGAGATGTCTGCCGACCCTTCTGTTTTCTTAATGGGAGAAGAGGTACCATGATACCACCTGGAAGACAAGTTATATATTTTGTGTCCTTTTTTTGTGCTCTCTAATACTTGTCATTTACGTGGCAGGTTGGAGAGTACCAAGGTGCGTACAAGGTGAGTGAATTCTTCTCAAGACTCATGATTTCTTCATTACTTCGTGGCAACTGAATTTGTGTGAATACTATTAGCATTTATATCCTTTATGTTATTTGCAGATAACAAAGGGTTTGCTGGACAAGTATGGTCCCGACAGGGTTCTCGATACACCAATCACAGAGGTTATAAACTTGAACCCTTAAAAGTAATCATTGGTGTCTGTTCATAAGCCGTCAGATTTGTGTGATCAGTTTTGGAGTTTTCAGTACTAATATGCTATTGTTCTGTTCAGGCTGGTTTTACTGGCATTGGCGTTGGTGCTGCCTACCAAGGTCTTAGACCTGTAGTAGAGTTCATGACATTTAACTTCTCGATGCAGGTCAGTCATTTTATTTTCGAAATTCCTGAAAATGCCAGTTTGTCAAATAACCTTATTATATGGCTGCATTGTATTTTTCGCTGTTAGTTTTCTAAGCAGCTTAAATTATGGTAGGTCATGCTGATTTTTCCCTTGTGATGAGTGGTGGTGTAGTCTGCTCTTGATTTGTTCTATATCATGCTGTGTTTAAGGGGATGGGAATATTCTTTTCAATTGTTGTTTTATTCTTCTACAGAAATATGATTACTAGAAACTGACATTGGAAAGTACTCATTGGAACAGTATCATCCTTCTGAAAATTTGATGATCAAGATTACATTTACTTCCTGTTGGTAGTTTAAGCAGAATGCAGAACTTGATGGCCACAGTATAGTTTATGCTTAACTGCAAGTACAAGAGTAATAAAAATCTGTTACTCATAGTTTGTTTCGCATGTTGCCTATTGGACATTTGAGAACTTTGTTTTAAGACATAGTTCTTCCTTGTCTGCATGTTCACATATTAGTCGGAATGGTTGGATATTGAAATGATACCCATTAGTTACTACCACTACGTCCCATAATGTAAGACTTTTTTGACACTAGTGTAGTGTCAAAAAACGTCTTACATTATGAGATGGAGGGAGTACTATTTTTGATTAAAACTTTGATCCCCATAACAACAACAACAACAACAACAACAACAACAACAACAAAGCCTTTAGTCCCAAACAAGTTGGGGTAGGCTAGAGGTGAAACCCATAAGATCTCGCAACCAACTCATGGCTCTGGCACATGGATAGCAAGCTTCCACGCACCCCTGTCCATAGCTAGCCCTTAGTCGATACTCCAATCCTTCAGGTCTCTCTTAACGGACAAAACTTTGATCCCCATAATTACATATTAATCGCATACGGCTGCTAGTATGCCTTTCTTGTTGCACTCAGTTTGTATTCCGTTTGTACATAACTCTGTCCATAAATTTACTTTCATTTATTCTGTATATAAATCTTGCCGAATATGTCTACATACAACAACTGTGTATTGCATTAGTCAAAGTTTTTGCCTAATAGCACTGTTTTGCACATCCAGGCAATTGATCACATCATCAATTCAGCTGCCAAATCAAACTACATGTCAGCTGGTCAGATATCCGTTCCTATTGTTTTTCGAGGACCAAATGGGGCAGCTGCTGGAGTTGGTGCTCAACACTCGCAGGTTTGACTAAAGCTTATCTCTACCTATTTTCTTTGAGAAATCCATGAAAACTGCCTTCTCATATAGACAAAGAGAGATGAACAGTATGTACAGAGGAGCACACGTTTTGAAGGGAGCATGGCAAAACCCTATAGCACTAAACTTACCTCTACCTATCCATGTGTTGTTCGTCATTCTTACTCCATTTCTTCGGTTGGTAGTAGAATGAAAGCCAAAACTGTCAGAATATGACTTATTCATCTCACTATCAATAAATGCATTGAATTGCAAGAGGTGTAAACTTTAGTGTGCTTCTGGCTCTTCATGATCGTAAGATGCATAGCATCTTTGGATCGTTTTTTATTTAACATTTTTTTATCTATTTATCCAAGTAGTGGAACCCTAGTGACCATGAGGTCATGGGTTCAAGTCCTGGAAACAGCCTCTTACAGAAATGTAGGGAAAGGCTGCGTACTATAGACCCAAAGTGGTCGGACCCTTCCCTGGACCCTGCGCAAGCGGGAGCTACATGCACCAGGTTGCCCTTTTTTTTTTAGTGGAACCCTAGTAGTCTAATTTACTTCGGTACTAATTGACTTCGTATGCAGTGCTATGCAGCATGGTATGCCCATGTTCCAGGATTGAAGGTCCTAACTCCCTATTCTGCAGAAGATGCTCGAGGCTTGCTAAAAGCAGCAATCAGGGATCCAGACCCTGTTGTTTTCCTGGAAAATGAACTACTGTATGTAATATCTTGTCCTACTTAGTTATATTCTCTACATTCAAGTTGTCATTTCAGCGAATCATGTATTCTTCTCTACAGCTATGGTGAATCGTTTCCTATTAAGGCTGAAGTACTTGATTCTAGCTTCAGTGTCCCAATTGGCAAAGCTAAGGTATGTTCTTTAGTGGTCGGGAAGAGTTTAGTTCTGTCAGATTTTTTGTATGGATTGCCAGTAAGAGCTTTTTTTTTTTGGTTTCACCTTGTTTTTTGATCTGCAGATAGAACGGGAAGGAAAAGATGTTACAATTACTGCATTCTCTAAGATGGTTGGGTATGCTCTTCAGTTGTGTTACTACAGTACTTTTAAGTAAACGGAAGAAGTCGCTAATAGCTGTGTTTACTTGTGTTGTCCATTAGGCCTTCTTGTTTTAAATTCGTTAGTGAAATTTGACCAAATAACGTAATAGTACTATTAGCAGCTAATGGTTTGTTCATTAACTAGATACTTCTTTTATGCAAAGAATGGTTGGTTGTGTAATATAGTGTCACCTTGACTGTGAAAGACTTGTTCACCCTGAACCCCTGCAAAATTGTCCCCAGTGGTCCCTTTCATATTACCTTTGGGTTCGGATCATGCAGAAACTTTTGTGATAGACTGAGGTATAAGACTTCCGTGCGATATTAGTGGTGTGTGCCCGCCTGCCCGGGGTACTATTTCAGCCCAGGCTTCAACAGGAAAATGACACAGGGCCAACATTACTTCCACCTTAAGAAATAACAATTGGCGCTTTGCTGCAGTCTCAGTCCAGCCAATAACAGCAAGCACACAAAATTAAGGTCATTTGGTTTCACTTTTGTCAGTTCTTGGAATAATCAAGTTGCTCTAGAGGGGTGACTTCTGACCAAGTTAATTCTTTTAACGAGTTTTGAGAAAGCTGGGGATTCCAGAGTTTGAATAATATCTAAGTGACTACTGAATGCAGTTGTGACATTCAGGACCTACACGTCTTGTATGTCTACATGAAGTGAATGATAAGAATTAAATTCAAGATGATCTTGCCTATAGTGTCAAAACAATTCAGGATTCAATCTTCATGATCTTCAGTTCTGAGAATCCTACGATATGTCATGATTCGAAATTAACACATTCATGCCACATAATCGCATAAAAGAAAGAAGACCAGCCTTCACATGAAGTAGCATTCATTAAATCAGCAAAATCTGTCTTGACATGAATCAGTGCATTAATTAAATGAATTGTATAGTCATAAATGCTGTAGCTCAGTGCCAACAATAGTGCTGCTAAGACCATGCAGCTCAACCCTGAGTTCTTCAGCACTAACCTCCTGCTGATTCTGCTTCACCATATTCCACGTTAGAGCATAGACTGCTATGAACTCAGGGCATCCATGATCTTGATGATAAGGTGCTATGCCTCAGGGCCTGGTGTGATGGCGCTGAAAAAGAAGGTCCTGCATGTTAGACTATACGTAGTATAGTACACGTACAGCCCATGTATATGGTCAAGGCTGTACGCATAATTGGCGTGTTAGTGGTGCACGGCCTGTTGAGCCAAAGAGCTAATCAAACGTGTGTTGAATTGTATGGGCTACCCCCTTCTAATAATTGTCTCAATGTCCAAATTTAGAGAAGTTCAAAATTGGGCCAGCCATAGTGAGATGACATTTTGAGAAATTGATTCTGTTTGAGATGATTTACTTACGTGAGTGCATTTGTTTAATTACTAGCATAGTAGCATCAATGATTTTTTTCCCCACTGTACATAAAATACTTGACCTATTCTTCTGGTTACATTCTCATGCTCAGTCATTTTCAGGCTGCAGAGATACTGTCCAAGGAGGGAATCAGTGCTGAGGTAGTTACTTTTCGCAAAACATATTATGTAGTACAGTTATGTGACCAACGTTCTTTTTTAACTACATCCATCAGTATTTTCTTATTATCCACTATAATATCTGTTAACAGGTGATCAACCTTCGGTCAATTAGACCATTGGATAGAGCTGCTATCAATGCATCCGTTAGGAAAACCAACAGATTGGTTACCGTTGAAGAAGGCTTTCCACAACATGGTGTTGGTGCTGAAATATGGTTTCTCTCTCTCTCTCTCTCTCTCTCTCTCTCTCTCTCTCTCCTATGCTTGGGTGTTGGGTTCTCAGATGTATCTTCATTGCAGCATGTCCGTAGTGGAGGACAGCTTTGAGTATCTTGATGCACCAGTTGAGAGGATTGCCGGAGCTGATGTACCGATGCCCTATGCGGCAAACCTTGAAAGATTGGCAGTTCCACAGGTCTGCACTTGCTGCTTCTTTTACATTGATCCCAAACCATTGGGTCCCATTTTTTTTTAGATATTATTGAGAAAGTTCGCCTAATCGATAATGGCAAAGCATTTTTCATGAGTAGTACTGGAAATAGCACAGTTTTACCATGATTTTTAGTTTCTTGCCTTCATCCATCTACCATGGAATCTTTATCTATAGCCAGTATAATTGGTTGGCTACCGCGCAACCTTTATCTGTAGCCAGTATTATTGATTGGCTACCATGCAATATTTTCTGAAAGTAGGGGATATTGATGCTTTTATTTTCATATTTGGACTGCCTTGTGTTGGTTTCATACTTTTTCATTGTCAGCGTGCTCCATTGTTATTAGGAATTTAGTGAATCATATGTACTGTTAAGCCGGTACTTGCCTAGTGGGGCATCAGTGAGGAAATAGTTTTTGTTTTGGGGGGGCAGTGTGTCTGACAGGAAACCAGGAACCTAGTTTGCTAATACTCCCTCCGTCACAAAATAAGTGTCTCAACTCTAGCATAACTCTGTACTAAAGTTAGTACAAAGTTGAGACACTTATTTTAGGACGGAGGGAGTAGCTCGTAAAATATGAAGACTTGCGCCCTGTTGAGCTGGGAATTTTCCTAGTGGGTAATGAATGAGACTGCAGTAATGAAACACAACAATTTCTTTTGTAGACAGAGTATCTGTCACCAGCGTAGTTACTGATAGCTTGGAATATTTGAAGGTTGGGCATTAGACAGTTAATATGTTTCAGCGATAGGATCCTCCACCCATATTTTTAATCTCTGTAGGCATACATCATCACTCTTTAGACTGCTAGGATTTAGCTTACGAGATTATGTTGGACATGGGGAGCCGATTCTTCAAATGTTTCTTGGGAGATGAGTAGGCAGAGCCGCATAGGAAAGGTGGCTTACATATGCATGATTTTGAATTGTTCAGGGAAAATTTACTCTGCCGGTTCAGCCAATCATCTTGGAAGTAGATGGTGATATTAGACGTAGGTTGAAGTATCAGTATTCACCTAGTCATATTAGGAGAAAGCAGGATCATGCAGGGATAATTTATTTCTTATCCTCGCCTCACTAACGTTTTGGGCATGCTTGCAGGTTGAGGACATCGTCCGTGCAGCAAAGCGAGCTTGCTACAGATCATCATCCATGGCGGCAAACGCCTAAAGCACAAATGCAAGTTTTGTTTCTCGGCCTTCTTCTTTGTTCCTTGTCCAGAAAAGATGTACCGAATCGCATAATTGTATCCCCCAACTCGTGTGAGCTAATTTTGTAGATCTGCATGCATTGTTGATTCCTATCTGTCGGCGGCAGTCGGATGACTGCATTTAGTTCATGGTTCATCCCTATACATTTGAATCATGCAACCTCTGGAGGTTTACATCACTGAGGGATGTATAAATAACATGTACTCCCTCCGTTCCAAAATAAGTGTCTCAAGGTTAATACAACTTTGTACTAGAGCTAGTACAAAGTTAAGACCCTTATTTTGGGACGGAGGGAGTATGTAACTGAATTACAGACGGTCAGGTACCAGTACACGATTTTGCTGACTTGGGCTGATCTGTTCGTGTGATCAGTATCGCAGAGAGAACTGAAACTTTGAAATGTTTCCCGGAGTGGAGCGATGCTGGTGAACTCACACCGTCACACGCGTACAGTACTTGTGCCTGACAGTGTTACGTGTGGCAGACGCCTAGAAAGGGCTGAGAAGCTGATTCTACAGGGCGATGGCGAGGCAGTCTCCAAGGTTCTGCCAGCTATAGTATATACGCGGAAAGCAACAGGTGGAATCGGACCCAAAGAAAAGCTCGACCACATGTGGAGCAACTTGCCTCATCATGGACCATGATTCTTATGCTGGAAACTAGCGGATTGTGGCACACGTATGAGATAGCGATCGACCGTTGCTTTGTCTAATCTGTAGATAATATCATTCCTGCTAGCCCATCATTGGTGTGTGGTGCTGTGGATCAGGCCCGCTCTCTCTCGTCCCTAATCCACATCGCCTTTTGCTGCTGTTGCCGCTAGTGGACGGTCCTGTGCCACGATTAAGTCTCAAATGACATCTTCTGTCGTGGTCAACATTACTCTGATCCATTTAGCCTTCTATTGTACAGTACTGTAAAAGATTCTTACATCATCCTACGAATAGTCCATCGCTCAGGTATCACAAAGCTACTCCGAGGGAAGGAAAAAAGATGGAAGCGGGAGAAAGATGATGCATCATGGACAGGGAGTGTCATTGGGAAGAAATGGACCAGGTTCTCAGTCTGACCGGTCTTAGATTTGATACCAAAGTGGAACGGATCTTAGCCGCCCAAGCAGTAGTCGGTCCAGTCCACAGTTTTGAATCCAGTCTCCATTTTCTTCCGTGAAATGACAAACAGGCCCCTGAAAAGATTCATATCTTTTTTGTGGGGTTTTTTGATCCTCCTCGAAATCATCCATCTTAACGAAGTTGACGAAGCTTCGGTATAGGCTCCTACCGTCTCCTTAGGAAGCTGATGTTATGATTTCTCGCGCGTGTGTGCAGGCACTTCAGATTGACTCAAGGGTTTAACAAGGGCGACTATGGTTTACATGGTGCTGGTCCTTAGAGGCAACTTCATGAAAACTTTTCAACTGTCATCGATAAGTCTAGGATGGGTCCAGTATGGGAGCTGCGACAAATGACACGTCGGTGGCTCATTTTGACTGCAGTAGTTGTCGTTCAGCTATCTAGGCACCTCGATGTAATTTTTGTTATGTTGGATGTGCTTTGTACTTTTCATTAATTAGCTTTTATAATAGATGTAGGTATTTTGTGAAAGAAATAAATGTCCTATGGGCAGCAACAGAATTTGTTACACAAGTCGGTACATTAACCACCACCGCTCAACGGCCACATCAGACTCTCAGAAAACCGAATCTGCGAGACGTGAGGGGCCTGGATGTTAAAAACAGAAACCACAAAACGAGGCGCGAGAACATTTTATTTATTTTATCCACTCGGAATCGGAAAGAATAAAAAGGCAACCGAACGAGAACAAAAGCGAAACCAAAACAGCCGAGCTGATTGGAAACATCCAGATGCCGCTGCCGCTGCTAGTACTAACCCAACCCAACCCAGCGTTTCCCCTCTAGAAAATATCATCATTTCTGGCGCCTAATCAAGGACCCCTGGTTAGTTGCTTGCGGAATTATATACCCACCATTGGAGCAGCAAGCGATAGAGGGGAGCGAAGAAGAGCAGCCAGAGGAGAACGCAAGAGAGGAGAAGGTCCGGCGGAGGTGGACGTCGAGAGCCCGGCGGAAATCGGCCGGCGCGATTGAGGTGCGGATTCTCCTCGGGCGGGCTGGTTCCCGGTGGTCGGATCGAGGCGGCCCTCAATCTCGGAGGACCTCGATTCGATTCGGCGGCACGGGCCGTGCCGCTGTTGATTAATCCATTTGGCTCCATGGATGGATAGGCAGGTAAACCTTTATCCCCGGCTTTGTATTGCTGCGATTCCCGTTGCTCTGGTGGGCTCTGCCCGTTTATCGGTGGGGAATTTGGTTCTTCGTTTCGATCGGTGACGGTTCCGCAATCCGTCCCCAAATTTGGGCCTCTCATTTCCTCGAATTTGGCTGCTGCCGTGCTCCCGATTTCGGTAGTTTTGAGGTTTAGTCCATGCATGTCCGTTTGTTCAGGGATTAACTGACCATGCCTTCATTTGTGCCTGGTCTGGGCAGTATGGGAGTGGAGTAGATAGCATTGGGTTGGATGTGCAATCATTGGTTGGGAACTTGCTATTTCTATGCATCAGGCGGAAGATATAGAAACTGACAAGTTTGTTTCTCCTGAGCTAAATATAGTAACCGTAGCACGTAGTATTGATTGAGCTTCTCTTCATCATGTAGTGGGATTAATCCAACTCCTTCTATTCATGGGTTTAGTCATGTGATGGGTGTAAGAATAGTTAGTAGCAATTGAGCTTCTCTTGGTCATGTAGTGGGATTAATTTTACTTGTATTCATGGGTGTAGCCGAGTGATAGGATCAATTGAGCCTTTGTCTGCTCATCAGTTTGCTGAATCAATGTTCTTCAATTCGTTTCTGCAGGGCTGTGACGTGATCTCCTTGCATGGTTCATCCTTGGCTAGGTCCCTGGTTGCTTGCTCAGGCTCCAAGTTTTGTGTCATCTCCAGTTGTGGTAGCCAGTGGGGCATGATTAGTAGTGGCAAGATGGTAACCTTGCTTCCAATGGGTCTGAATCGGAAATGCCAGTGTGGTTCTGCCCTTCCGGTGGTGATTGGTTTCAATTGGTGATTTGTCTAGTCCATCGATTTGGACACTGAAATGGCAAGATACTGAGAGGGCCGTTGAAAGGAACTGGATAGGTGTACTGCAGGAGCGATTACAGATTGGGGGTCTTCCTTCTCGCTGAGTATCAGAGATTGGTTGCGATGGGTTTACCCCAAGTTTCTTCAGTCAGGGAGGATGTTTCTACAGGATCGAGGACACCTGTGTCAAGCCCCTCTCGTACCAATGGTGTTGGTGCCTGCGATTTGGATGGGCTTCCTCGAGAAAGCTCAAATGGCAAGGCTTCATATCGATCGATTGGCAATTTCAGTAGACAGACTGCATCAGATTCCCCGGATGAATCAAACAGATATTTTAGAGACAGCCATGCGTTCGATGGACTCACCGACTTCCAAGGATTAAGAATTGATGATTTTAGAGATGCAAATTCTAGATCTTCTCATAAATTGCAGCCTGCTGTCCGTAGGCCCACAACGAGGGTTGTGGGCTTTGAATCAAACTGTATTGGAGGTCCTGATACAGCAGAACTGGATACAATCTGTCCATCTGTGGCCAGTCATAATTTTGGTTCACCATGTGATCAGGATGAACTTCAGGCAAGGAAAGGACTGCTGTCTCCATTGAAAAATGTGCTCTCTAGAAAGTTCCATGGTAATTTACTGAATATTGCTTCTGGGGATGCTAGATTTCAGCATTCCGAGCCAAGTAAGAAACTCTACAGTTCTGGCTTACAAGATAATAAAATGGTAAACACTGGAAGCCTCAGTTCTTTTGAGTCACAGGCATGTCCGACCCCTAGATGGTCCAATTGGACTTCAGAATTTGATGTCAATAGGATTAATTCTATTCATTTCACTGATGGCCCTTTACTTGGGAACAAGGAGTCGTTATCCTATTATGATCATCTAGCTGCCAGTGCAAAATTAGCACACTCTCCGCTCTCACTGTCTCCTCTCAGCCCTAGATGTATTCATAAAGTCAAGACTACAGAATCTCCAAGGCATGTAATGAAAGATATTGAAAATGATTTCGTAGATTTGAAGGAACAGGGAGGATTTGATGGAATTGGGATGCTAGATGTGTTAGAGGAAACTAACAGATTACATGATGAATATGATACTATGACCCCTAAAGGAAGTTCATGTAGAAGATATCAAAACTGGGGTTCTGAATCTTCACCTACGTTTCCGCGAGTTGGTTATGGACGGAGTTTGAGTCTCCCTGCAAGGAGGTCACTAGTTGTCTCCTTTGAGGAATCCCTTTTGTCTGGTCGACTTTCTTATGGAAAAGATAATCAGGTCTAATATTTCTTTCTGTTCATGATCTAGTATATACTACAATTCGAGGATATTGACTGTTGAATTTCATTCCTTAATTCTCTGTGGATGCAGACAATTGATGGTTTCTTAGCTGTCCTGAATATTGTTGGCGGTAGCTTCTCTCCCCCAACTCAGAAACTTCCATTTGCAGTAGCAAGCATCGACGAGGATAGCTCCTTGTTGTATTATTCTTCTATTGATCTTGCTGGTAGATTGTCCACAAGTGCAACCAACAGCAATAGCCCAAAACTCCAAAGAAGCCTTAGTAACAATAATTCAAGATCAGCAAAGAGTCGCTTACGCATCCCTGCTAAGGGGCGCATACAACTGGTACTAAATTGCTTGACCCTTACCTCATGATGATATTTGTTCTTGTGCATTTTGTTTTGCAAATACTTTGTCTATATTAACCACTCCATCTTCTCTATCTAGTTATGCTTTACACTCTGTTCCAAAATAAGCGTTGTGTTTCCTTTATATCGCATTTGACAAGTCATGTTGAATTGTTTGCCTTTTCTTCAACAGAAAACACAACTCTGTATACTTTCTAGACCTGTTTCAATGTGCCAAACCAAATATCACTTGTGATGGCTAGGTTTCCTTTTCTCACAGCACTTGGTGTATTTCTATGCATATTTAAGCTACTATTTGAAATTGTATTGAGTTGTTCTGTGTGTTCCCATCTTGAGTTAAACAATTGCCTCATCAGGTTGTGAGCAACCCTGAGAAGACCCCACTCCATACATTCTTCTGCAACTACGACTTAACTGACATGCCGTCTGGAACCAAGGTACACAATATTATGACAAGTTGACTGCTTATCCTTCATATATTGAAGAAAACCAAAGATTATTCTGATATTGCGCCAAAACACAAATGTGCTTTATATCTAGTCCTTCCTTGCTTGCAAGTTGCAATTTCCAAGCTATAACTTTTGCCCTTAGCTTTAGCCTTACACCTAATCATGCGCATAGTGTGTCCTCATATACTCACTATATCTATAACTAACCGGGTTGCCTAAGGAAGCGAGGAAGATTGAAAGAGAGAGGAATACGGCAGCCGTGCTAGATTACATGGAGACTTTTTCTGTTTAGCAAGTGTTCCACCTGGTTTTGACCATGTTATCTGTATGGACAACGTCCTGAGTAATCTCTCTCTCTTCCTGTTCCCCTACAAAAAACTAAGCGGGTTGCCTAAGTTTGAGATCAGGACACAGAACAGGTAATTCATCATTTAGTGCATGCCTTAACTTAAAAAGTACCATGGCATGCATGGAGAAATATTTTCCTTTTTTCCATAGGATTAGTGTCTATATAATCACATTAACCACCTTTTGTTTTCTCTATCCCTTCTCATCTTATTTCCCTTGTGTATAATGAGACAGACGTTCATGCGGCAAAAGGTCACTCTGTCTCCCACTGTTTCTCCCTCTAATATAGTGAAAGAAGAAAGCAAGACCAGTGACACAAATGTTGGCCCGAAAGCTCAGTGTGTCTCATGTGGAAGTGAACTTGCACAAGGAGGAACTCTATGCTTGGAATGTAATGGAGCTGATAGCCTGATAACAAGAGTTGAATCCAAATTATATATGTTGAGTCTCTGATTGTTTCTTTGTCTTCGCAGACTGCGGGCAGGGGCGGATGTGCAACTCAACTGATGAATCAGAAAAGAGACACGCAAACACAAAATGTTACTCATCGGGCACTGACATGAAGGAATCAGATAAACCCAATTCTATTGGGAATAAGCAAAATAATACTGATTCTGATGATTGTTGCTGTCAGATGGACAACGTGCACTCAGGTGCGAAGAAATCATGCTGTGCGTCTTCCAGGATCAACGACAGTTCAGGTGGAGGCGTGCTCCGCTATGCTTTGCACCTGCGGTTTCTCTGCCCCGCCTCCAAGAAATCCTCAAAATCTATGCTGCGTTGCAAATCCGATCCATCATCTGTACCACACAGCGGCAATACGGTGGCTGAGGATAGGAGATTCTATCTCTACAACGATCTTAGAGTTGTATTTCCTCAGAGGCACTCGGATGCAGATGAGGGCGAGGTAACCATCCTAATATCTTGAAAGTTCTCTAGTGATAGCTTTCTTCCAGGTTTTCTTTTTTCGAGCGTCAGCTTGCAATTTAGAAGACCTATGCTAAAGTTTGTCGTTCAGCTTATGCATAAATAATTGCTCTCTTGTTGGTTGATCGGCTAAATTCGAGGATTTAATCTGGTGATTCCATTTCTGTTGCAGCTGAAGGTGGAACATGATTTCCCTGCTGATCCCAAGTACTTCGACATAAGCAACTGAAAAATTGCTTTCGCTGTCATGTATAGCCTGTGCTGCGGCACTGATAAAACGAAAACTCTGTACATATTTATTCCACTAATTTGCCACCAGTCCCCAAAATGTACAGGTTTATCTTCCAATAAAATGCCTCATTTTAGTTGTCACTTTCTGTATTTCTGCTTCTGCCTTTTGAAACTTTTTAGGGTCATCGTCCATATGTCTGAAGTACTCCCTCCGTCCTGAATTACCTGTCTTATACTCCTTTCGTCCCAAAATAAGTGTCTTAACTTTCTACTAACTCTAGTATAAAATTGTACAAAAGTTAAGATAGTTATTTTGGGACGGAGGGAGTAGTATTTGTTTAGATACTAATATCCATATCTGGACAATCAAAGACAAGTAATTTGGGACAAAGGTAATACAATATTGCGGATCATGAATATTGTGTATCGTGTTCCCCATGCTGGGAGTACTCTCGGTACTTCCACATCCAAGCGTACGTACTCTCAGTCGTGAAAAATTTCAAAATAATTATGAGATAGGAACTACATAGAACAATCATCTATAAACAAGTTGTGAATCCAAGACTTTACGCTTTTAGTTTGAATTTAAAACATATTTGAGATGGTACTTTTCACATCTACCATGAAAAGTTTCATACGTCTTCGTGCGTGTCGTACGTGGTCTGGAGCTTCGTAAGTCTCATGGGCCAGAATTAAGTTTCTGTTATGGGCCGCTACCAAAATAGTTGCTCCATGTGATAAAATTTTGTACTCCTTTTTTAATCAATAGTCCCACCCTGCTCTTTTAGATCATATCTTAGCAACTTAAATACGTTCTCAAATTGCATGAATCAAACAAGCCAAAGTAGGAAAAAAGACGAGACCTGCAGCATATGCATCATTAATCAAAAAACATCTCTGAGGAGGAAGGCTCACACATACATACATACATTACATACAACTAGCTGAGTGCCCGTGCGTTGCCACGGAATAATAAATAAAAGCTATATAGAGAGATTGATTATCTACATTTTCTTTTTTACAAATGTCCGTATCAAGGGTAATGTGTATGCGATGTCTGTCTATCTAAGAATTTTTTATTTTCCCCTTGTTTTACATTAATCTTATTGTGTGTTTCTCATAAAATGACCCGTTGTATCATATAAAAAGAAATGTTATAACCATGATACTCCCAATACACAAAATCCACTATTTCTCATAGTACCACGCATAAAAATACACCATTAATTGAACAAGGATTATAAAGTACGGAAATACTTCACGGACGATGTTCGGCTGGACGACACTCACCTGACGGCTAATCAAACCGTATGCTACGGTGTAGACTTGCCCATGGATGGTTGGATATAGCGTGTCGTCCGGGTTTCGGCCGGAACTGTCGTCCATCTAGCAATGCTCTATAAAGTATCATGTAATCATATTTGAAAGGGGATAAACAAAGTACCTCAGGCACATCTTTCCTTTGACTGAACTCGAGATTTTGTACAGTGTTGTGTTTGCATCAAATACTTCTTGCCAAAAAAAATGTTTGCATCAAATACATTGTAAAACTAAAACACTTCACCTATCCAAAGAAAAATAATATAAATCTGAAAAATGTTCTTCGTTGACAACAAGAGAAAGTTGTGTTGCATTCCTAGAATCATATAGCACACGTCGGATTTTAGCTATCCAACTGTATAGACTTTTTGTAAGCAATCCAACTTCGGTACCTAGGACTTCTGCTGACAAAGCATATATTAACATCATCTCCTAAGTGGATTCGTAAAGTTGCAAATGAGAGCCAATAACATCAGTCCTGCAGCTGTAATCTCTCACATTCTTAATTAATAGTTAAATATGTAACAGTTAGATGCAAAGTTCAGAAAAAACCTGTAATGATCTATGACTGCAGTTTCAGTTTAGTGAAACTAACTTAGAATAACTAAAGCACAGGGAGGGAAGGAGAGTCGCTGCATTGGTATTCCATTATTATATTCAATGTAAGTTCTTCCCTCAAGTATGCTCCTGTTGTAATATCAAGGGCTTTGTATTCCAATTTCTAAATACATATTAGATAATATAAAGTTTAAAGAAATATGACCTGCTTATTCTGTTTCTCAAAGTTGAAGCACAAATGAAGAGAGTACAATTCATGATTGCCATAAGCCAAAGAGTACAATTCAGGATTGTTGCAAAATTCCTTAGCACCTCAGTTCTGTTACTTTTCTTGACAATATACTCCTAAAATCTTGTGAAACAAAACCTTCATTATCCCCCCCCCCCCTATGCATACAATTCCATTTTATACAATTAAGGGATCAAAGTGTTGGCATGGGAGATGTCATTGATACCTCGGTAACATTGACAGTGCAAAGCTAGGCCCCGGCCCCCAACAATGATAAAAATGTCGCCTTTCAAGGGGCTAAGTCCTTCTGCAAGGCATTACAAATGTAATGTGAGAATAGGAAGGACACCCATTTTAGAAAAATTGATATGATTCTGATATGCAAAGTTCAGAGCAATTGGTATCTGCTTTCCATGTTCCGCCGGAGCTTGGTGTGTGGAAAATCAAATGTACACGCTATTAAGACTACAAAAAAACTCATGCAGTAACACATTACGAAGCTTAGAAAAATAGATTAAATATTGTGATTGCCAAATTAGTTGAAGGAAATAAAGGGGTTATAGAATTGTGATATACTTGTGTGAGGACTCCCATAGGAAATAATGTTCTAACTCGATGGACGTACGAACAGAGGCTTGCACATCGGAGGATACCACCAATACGACCAGCCTCACCGATTCCAACATCAAGCAACTTAATCAACCCATACTTTGTCTTTGGGAACATGGAAATGACGCATGGAATCACCTAGCAATCCGTGTGCGGCTGCTACGACAGTGGCCGGGGTTAGGGTTTTCTCCGGAAGGAAACTCAGGTGCAACTGCTACGCATTTTTCCGCTGATTGCAAGAACCGCAATGACCAGACGATGACTGAAGTGAGCAAACATGTTCAGGTTCTTTTGGCATAGTGAGTGGCTATTCCTAGCTACAAACAGTTTGAGGCCAAACAGACGGCAACATCACAAGTAGAGAACTGAAATAAATTACAATAGCAGAAGAACAACTTGATATAATCCAATAGATCAAGCAAAAATAATTAAAACAAACTTTCTGTCTGTTCTTCCACTGAACAGTTGGAGTGCTTTAGTAACAGTATCGAACTACCGATAGTTTAGATAGAGTTGTCAGTTTTGAACTTACGATAGTATAAGCGGCCTCTCTTGGGTTTCATCACGCAAGCAGAAACAAAGAGAAGAGGAAAACACGACAAGCAACAGCGAGAATGAAAGGCTTGAGGGTAGCATCACTCACCTAAGCCTGCTATGAGTGTGTAACCATGACTGTGCCCAGGCCGCCCGTAACCCCACCCGGCGTCCGGTTCCTCCATGGCTCCATCACATGGGTCGGCTACATGTACGTCCACCCCAAAATATAGGTGCACTACAGCCATTGAGTCTCCACCGCCAGTGCACTATAGTCATTGAGTCTTCACCGCCAGTGCACTACAGCCATTGAGTCTCCACTGCCACTCCAGTAGACTAACATAGAGACTAACAGAGGAGAGGGGCCGCTATGAATGGATTCTTCACAATACCAGAAGATGAGACACAAGGAATGATTTGTCAATCTCAGTCCAAAGCATATAACTGGAACATAACCAAAGATTTGAGATATCATGAGAGGAAGAATGCTTACAGAAGAAAACAAGAACTTCTTCATGGCACATGTGCTGAGCTTGGTAAAGTCTGACGACGCTGCATTCACGCCCAAGGACCTGCTGGCACACCCTCTACATGTTCAACCCTGTCGCCTCTCTGCTCCCTCCCACCAACGATAGCCACGTCCCCCGTCCTCCAAAGGTCACCGGTAGAAGCAGTGAGGGCGACCTAGAGGATGACGAGACATTACTAACTTTACCCATGTAGCCTTTCCCATGCGGCTTTATTCCTTCTCTACGGGGCGAGCTCGCCTGGCTACAGGGGTGGCCGAGGAGAAGGGGGTCGTCCGCGCCGAGGTCGGGCTTCTCCGGCACGTACTCCACCTGCAATAAACCATGGAGTTAGGCGCGGCTCGAGCGGATTACGGGGCGGCGGAACCGGAATCACCTGGGGGCGGGGGTTGGATTTGGGGCGGACGCTCTCCTCGGAGCCCTCTCCGGCTCATGCGGCCCTGTTCTTCCTGTCCCAGCGTCCCGGTGTCCCGCAGCTTGGGGCTCGCTGCGTCCGCCACGGCGGCGACGGCGATTGGGGTAGCAGCGTCAGCAGAAGCGAGCGAGGCGGCCCCTTCCTCCTTGGTGCCTATGCTACGCTCCTTCCTCTCTCTGGCGGCGACAATATTTGGCAGGGAGAGAGACAAGATCGGGAGCGAGGACTCGGGGAGAGGTGGGGGCGGGGCGTGGGTGGGATCGTGGGCTGGTTTTTCGTGTTTCTGGTGCGTGCGGGATCCAGGGTTGTTTCTTTTTTTATCGAGCGGCGAGGCGTCGCGGCTTTCCTCATATCTTCCGAAGAAAAAAAATCTGCGTGCGTGTGATGGAAGGGAGATCGAGCGAGGTCGAACCGTCACGACGTTCGATCCCCCTTTAATAATAGAGATTTAATAGTAGAGATACATACATATCTGAGGCCGCACCCTGAGCTCGCGAGCTGCGCCGTCGTCGCCCATGGCCGCGTGCCCGTGAGGCCACGCCCGAGCTCAGGAGCCGCGCTAGTCATCGCCCGGGTCCGTCGCGTCACCCATGACCGCGCGCCCGAGCTCGCGAGCCGCCATGGTCGTCGCCCGTGGCCGCTTCCCGAGCTCGCCTGCCTCCGCTGTGGCCACGCCCAATGCCCCTACCGTCATGGTCATGCGCCCGAGCTCGCCTGCCTCCGTCGTGGCCGCGCCCGCCACGCCTGTCGTCGTGGTCGCACGCCCGAGCTCGCTTGCCTCCGTTGCCACGCGCGCGTGACTGGGCCCGAGCTTGCCGGCCTCCGCCGCACGCTGCACAACAAGTGTTTGATTAAATGTATGAGAAACAGAGCCTGCCGTTTGCGACTAGCGTTGGATTGCAAGCTTCCGTATATATGTCTGAATAGAAAAACAGACATTTGCCGCACATATATACATGTTAGCGTTGGAGACGCCCTAAGAATTAGACAATGTTGGACTAACATATATACACAGATTAAGACACACACGGTGAAAATATATATGCTTGCACATCCGTTCATATAAATACTACCTCCGTCCGGGTTTATTGGTCCTCATTATATTTCGTGCCAAATTTTGTCCATAGATTAAACTAATAAAATGTTCACGCATGTCACTAAACATTATATTTTTGAAAACTATGTTTAAATACGAATGCAATGAGATAATTTTTCTTGACATGCATTAACATTTTATTAGTTAAATATTTAGTCAAAATTTGACACAAACTACAAAGAAAACCTATAAATCAGGACGGAGGTAGTACATGATAAAACAATCAGTGTCAAAAACACAGACAATCAAGAAAGTGAAGGTGCTTCTGAGGTCGTTATTTACCTGATAATCTAAATAATTAAGAGAAAAGCAAAATCATTAATTGTGTAGTTTTTGCTGATATACATTTTGACCTTGGCGTGCGTCTCTATGTTGCCGTTGGGTGGCACCTTTCGAACTCTGGCATGCCGCATTGATGAACGTTTATATGGACACATAAAATCTCTCTCCCGTTGGTTTTTTAAGAAATACAACCCATTATCCCTAAATTTAATGTTAACTATGCAGCGGCACAGTTCCTTGACCCGATCAATTGTGGATCATACGAACCGGTGTTTTCTCCATTGCAAAGCACACACGTTATGCTAGGGAGCATGGGTGTGGTGATGGTGCATGCACCAAGTGTAGTTGAGACAAGAACCCACCATCATTACAAGTCCGCATAATTACAAGTCGGCACGGAAAAGGAGCTCTCGATACGACGTGCTAGAGTATGATGACCAAGCTCATCGCCTTGGATTGATCATGTTCCGTATAAATATGTGCACAACAAGACCATCATCAACAATGGTGGCGAAGGGAAGAAGTGGTAATGCATATGGGTTAGTAGGGATGTGCAAGGACCTGTTTCTCCCGTTGCAACGTACGGGCATATTTGCTAGTAGATACTAATATCCATATCTGGACAATCAAAGACAAGTAATTTGGGACAAAGGTAATACAATATTCCGGATCGTGAATATTGTGTATCGTGTTCCCCATGCTGGGAGTACTCTCGGTACTTCCACATCCAAGCGTACGTACTCTCGGTCGTGAAAAATTTCAAAATAATTATGAGATAGGAACTACATAGAACAATCATCTATAAACAAGTTGTGAATCCAAGACTAAAGCACATATCTAGAAACAAAGACAAATCTGGAGATGAATGGTAGCTAATTCAAAGTGGGCTGGGAATTCAGCCCATTTACAATATCAGCTTGAATTTATCCTTTTGTTTCTCAAGCTACAAGCTGCGTATGAATTTGGATGTTTATTTGACATAATATATGTGTGCAATATTAGTATTAGACATGAATTTTCATAATAGTAAGAAAACCGGAAGGACAGGGTGCATCAGGAGTACTCCAAGCGTGGGCGTATTGCCGATCGGCTTGCCAGAGACGGGCTTCCTCACGCGCCCCTCTGCCTGTTCTGTCTTCTGTGTGACCAAGAGCCCGAGAGCATGCACCACCTGCTCTTTGGACGCTCCTTCCCGAGACAGCTCTGGCACGAGCTCCTTTCCTGGTGCCGATGCACCCCCAGGCCACCAAGGCGAGATGACTGGTGGCGAGACGACCGATTTTCAAGATTGGTGCCTATGCTCGTGCACGTACACGCCCGTGCCTGCCCGTAAAGGGCTCTCCTCCTTGCTAGTTATAGGCGCATGGCTTCTCCCGAAGCATCAGGACAACATCGTGTTCGAAAACGAGGCTCCCTCTCTTTCGGGTCTTCTCAATCCCATCATCAGTGAACCCTGGCTTTGAGGCTCCGCTGGAAACATCGGCTTGGGCAACATCCTCCCTGAGTAGTCCCCATGAGTCGTCATCCTCTTTCCCTCGTTGTATCCCCCCCTCCTCCCCGCCCTCTTTCGTTCCTGATTTGGAACCCCGCCGGAGGCACCTTGTACTCTATGTACTTTCTTTCTTCTACTATCAATTAAAGATACTTATTTGTGAAAACAAAAACAGTCACCACAAGGTTTATTAATGTACTCCTACTTCCTTTTGAGAACAAATGTACTCCTACTTGGCATTATTTGGTGATCTCCAAAATGATCTCAAACTTATATGCGTTGTTTTGAAAACATGACTTGCCTGAGTCCAGGTGTAAGGTACACAGTAGTAGGGCGAGGATATGGTGGCGATCTCACTCACAGATACCAAATCAGGTAGCAATTACACAGGTTCAGCAGTATCTAGGGTTCGAATGAGGAGGAAGAATAGAAGGGGATCGAGAGTTGGTAGCCGCCGTGTGCCATTCGCCGTGATCCACTGGATACCCTAGCCTGCCCTGGTCGCTGGCTTAAGTACCCCTTCACTCTTGGGCCGTGGGTTCCTCCATTCTAGGCCGATGTAGCATGGGTTGGCCTTGGGTACACGCCTGGGCCTTTTCGTCGGGCTAGAAGGTGGGTCCTGCCAGGAAGGGGCGCTAACACCCCCTTCTTCTTTGGAAGAGGCTTGTCCCCAAGCCTCTGCATGTGGAAACCGGGCTTGGAGGGCTTCTTTGTCTTCCCAGGTGGTGTCGATCGCCGGATCGGACTACCGGACTTGAACTTGCTCCTTCATAGCGCCGTTCTTCTTGAGCCATCTTGACTGCAGGACAGCAACCAGCACCGCGAGTTCCTCTTCTTGTGATGGCAGAGTCGTGGACAACGTTGTGCCCGGAAGGAGAGCCTGCCGGAGCTGGGAAACGTGGAAGACTGGGTGCACTGTAGCTTGTGGTGGTAACTTGAGCTCATATGCAACATCGTTGATCTTGGTGATGATCGGGAATGGCCCGTAGAACTTGTATGGCAGCTTGTGATTCGCCCTTGGAGCCACCGACGTCTGGATGTATGGCTGAAGCTTGAGGAAGACTTGATCGCCCACTGGGAACTGTCGGAATGAGCGCTTCTTGTCGGCTTGGTCCTCATCAGTTGGCGTGCTCGATGTAGTTGCTGTTGAATGACCCCTTGCATGACTGCTCGCTCCTCGAGCCAAGCTTGTAGAGATGGCACCGTGCAGGACCTTGTCGCTGTGATCCCCTAGTGCCTTGGTTCCCGTCCAAACATGGTCTTGAAAGGAGTCATGCCGATGGCCGAGTGGTGTGAGGTGTTGTACCAGAACTGCGCCAGTGGTATCCAGAAGCTCCAGCGTTTGGGACACGTCTGGACGAAACATCGCAAGTATGTCTCTATGCACTGATTCACCCTCTCAGTCTGGCCGCTGTCTGCGGGTGATTTGCCATGCTCAAGCATAGCTCCGTACCTGCTACTTGAACAGCTCTTGCCAAAAATGGCTGGTGAAAACTGGATCACGATCGAAAACAAATGGCACCAGGGAACCCGTGCAGTTTGTAGAGCTGCTGCATGTAAAGCAAAGCCACCTTGGCTGCGGTGTAAGGGTGCGCCAGAGGTAGAAAATGAGCAAACCTGGTGCGTTTGTCCACCACTACCATGAGGCAATTGAACTGTCCTGATTGTGGTAAGCCATCCACAAATTCCATTGTGATCAAGTCCCATGACTCGTGGGGTATAGGCAGTGGCATAAGCAGGCCTGGAGATGCGCTACGGTCAGGTTTTGCTTGCTGACAAACCTGGCAGCAACACACATACTGTAAGACATGAGCTTTCATCTTTGGCCAGGCGAATAGCCTTCTGATGCGGCGGTAGGTCACCGGGAAACCTGAGTGCCCCCCATGGCACTATCGTGGAAGGCTGAAATGATGCGCTGTTGCATCTCTGTCGATCCTCCGAGCCATATTCTATCCCGAAAACGCAGGAGCCCTTGCTTCAAAGTGATCCGACCCTTAGGATCCTCGTGGATGGCAAGCTGCTCGAGAAGGCGCTGTGCTTGAGGAATGCTGTCATAGCTGGTGATGACGTCCTCAAGCCAGGCAGGCTGACAGGAGCTGACTGTGTGTAGCTCACAGGTGTTGGCCCGCGACAGTGCATCAACTGCAGTGTTGTCGCTCCCCTTCTTGTAACGAATCAAGAACCGCAGCCCCAACAGTTTTGTAAAAGCCTTCTGCTGCCATGGGGTAGTGAGGCGCTGCTCGTTTAGATGAATCAGGCTGCGTTGATCCATTGAGATGATGAATTCATCATGCTAGAGATATGGTCGCCACTGGTCCACTGCAACAATTACTGCCAGGTACTCCTTTTCATAGGTTGAGAGGCCTTGGTACCGTGGGCTCAGCGCTTTGCTCATATATGCAATCGGATGACCACCTTGCTGGAGAACCGCTCCAATCCCTTTGTCGCTGGCGTCTGTCTCGACAATGAAGGTCTTGGAGAAGTCTGGTAGGGCAAGCACCGGTGCTTCGATCAACTGTTGCTTGAGGACTTGGAATGCCGTCTCTGTTGCCGTGGTCCATATGAAGGGCACACCTTTCTTGAGAAGGTTAAACAGTGGTCGAGCTATGATTCCGAAATTCTTGACGAATCGGCGATAGTAACATGCCATCCCCAGGAAACTACGGACCTCCTTGACGCTGGTTGGTGCTGACCATTGTGCCACAGCTTTGATCTTCGTTGGCTCAGTAGCGACACCCTGCTCGCTCATGACATGCCCCAGGTATGAGAGTTTCTGCTGCCTGAAAGCGCACTTGGAGAACTTGGCCTTCCACTGATCCCTGCACAACAGCGCTAGCACTCGCCTTAGATCCTGTGCGTGGTCCTTGATACCAAATGTAAGGTACACAGTAGTAGGGCGAGGATATGGTGGCGATCTCACTCACAAATACCAGATCAGGTAGCAATTACATAGGTTCAGCAGTATCTAGGGTTCGAATGAGGAGGAAGAAGAGAAGGGGATCGAGAGTTGGTAGCCGCCGGGTGCCGTTCACCGTGATCCACTGGATACCCTAGCCTGCCCTGGTCGCTGGCTTAAGTACCCCTTCGCTCTTGGGTCGTGGGTTCCTCCATTCTGGACCGATGTAGCGTGGGTTGGCCTTGGGTACACGCCCGGGCCTTTCCGTCGGGCTGGCAGGTGGGTCCTGCCAGGCATGGGCGCTAACACTAGGGAGCCGTAAAACAGAACAATTGTTTCAATAAAAAATTGCAGCGTTTGAGTAGTTTAGTTTCTTTTTCAGTTTGAGTAGTTTAGTTTAGTTTCCTGCACAATTGTTTTGACTTGGAAACTTTTTAAGAAGGGAGATGTTTGGGTCGGTGTCCGGTGCTGCTAGTAATACGACTCGGAGACAATGGATGCTTTGCCGGTATATAAATAAATAAAATTGTTATAGGAGGATATCATGAAGATAGCCTCTTAATTTGTGACTTGTGAGACCAATCCAAGGGCACATGGTATAATCTTCATCTCGTCGACAAGTCCAATCGAGAAGAAGGTTGATGGATAATCCGGCTCTAGCAGCAATGGCAACTCAAAATAATCTAATACTCCCTCTGTTTCAAGATAGATGACTCAACTTTGTACTAAGTCATTCTTAAAAAAAAATTTGTACTTAGTCATCTAAATAGATGACTCAACTTTGTACTAAGTCATTCTCAAAAAAAAGAACTTTGTACTAAGTCATCTTTTGGAACGGAGGGAGTAGATACGTAAGTGCCATCTCTCTCAACCCTTAAAAATTACTCCCTCCGTTCCATAATGTAAGACGTTTTTTGACATTACATTAGTGTCAGAAAACGTCATTATGGGACGGAGGGAGTATTTCATATTCTTATTCGTATATATAGATGCGCGGCCCGTGCTGCGGCGGATCGCTCAGTCGCGTTGGCGGCGGATGGCCCTGCCGGTCTCGCGGCGGCGGCGCGCGACACCACCTCCGCCCAACTGTCTGCCCCCTCCTGCGGTAGCGCCGTCCCCGCCCAACTGTCTGTCCCGTCCCGCGCCCCCAAACCCGTATGCCTGCCATCTTTCGTTTAGGTTTATCATCTAGACTAATCAGCAGAAAGGGCGTGGATAGAAATCTAGTTTATCGTTTGCCTAGCTAGGAAGGTGGATCTAATCTACTTTGTCTGATGGTTGCAACAACAAATTATCAACTTTTACACGAATCAGCAATTTTTTTTCATAATTTCTTCTGTTAAGCTTTGTCCATAGAATGCTGCTACGAATTGTTCACTCAGCTCCTATGCCAATCTGAATCGCTATTTTACTTCTATACTCACCGTAAGAATGCTGCTGCTCTTGCCTGCGCGGGTACTTTATAGAACAAAAGAAGAAACTTCTACTCATCGATTTACTTAGTTCAGGTGCCAGGATCATGTGGCTGAGCCTCCATCCGCACGTACGCAGCCGCAACCGTCTGTCTCGTACTTGAGCATCTTGCTCGGCACTACAACACTCAAGGACACTGCCACTTCCTCATCCTCCCCACAGGCTGTAGCTGAGACCCCGCCACCCAAGCCAACCATTTATGTCAAAGACCCTCCTGATTGGTACTTCAGTATTTACATCAGGATCGATCGTTCAGGATCTTTCCACACATATCCTCATCTCGGTGGACCATTCAAGAGCTTGCAGGATGTTGAAAAGGCTATTGAGCGCTATCTTGATGACAAGCGGCATAAAACGCTGTATGGTTTCTCAATTTCTTCCATGTCTTTCCCTTCTCAATTTCTTCCTGTTTGCACACTTGCATCTGCACTTGATTATTTTTAACTTAGATAAGACCATATAAGAGCTGTCAAGTTGATCACAGAAATGCTACCCTATATTTGCTCTTCTCTTCAAGTTCCTGTTGTGGAATACCTTAAATTACCTCAACAGTTTGAACTAGAGCATGATTCGCAAGTATAGCTCAAAATTAACAAAGTACATGTTCGAGCTGCCGCTTTTTTTTATTGTAGTATACTATCATCTGAATTGTATCTTGTACAATTAGTTAGCTTTTAGCTTGGGACACCCATCTAGCGGTTCTTCCTTTGTTACAAAACACTGATGATTAGGATCTGAAAATGAAGATGCGCATCTTTTTACAATAACAAGTCAATATTTTTTCCAGAACCTAACGATACACTTGTAGGTGGAACGAGCAAGCTGGGGATTCTGGGATGGACATCATTATAAAAAAGGCTCTTTACTGGCCTGATGGCAGAACAAGGAAATGTTCAGACAAGCAAGTATAGTGGATTATACCCGTGAGCAAATGAGTTTAATGCTTCAGGCTTTACTGGACAAGTATAATGAGGATCACAATCTTGTTGGGATCTCTCTCTCTCTCGCTTTCGCATCGTTATGTCATGTTTCCTTTGTTAGATGTGTATAGTTCATTGTGTACATCCTCATTGTATAAGGGGTCTTTTTGCACTTTACCGCATCTGTATATGTACTGGCCATTGGCCCTCAGTAAAGCTTAGTTTCTGTTTATCCAACATGGTATCAGATGTTAGGTTCCCCTCTCTCCCGCACGCAACAACTTCGTGCTAGCTCCTCTCCCGATCCGTCCACTGCCAGATTTGGCTCTCCTCGCTGCGGATCCGTCCGTCCCGGCTCTCCTCGCCGCGGATCCGAACGCACCGGTTCTCCTCGTTGCGGTTCTAGCCACCCCGGCCTGCTCCACTGAGCTGTCGGGCCGCCCTTGCCCGGTCCTCTCTTGGCCCGATCTGCTGCTGCTCCCGTTGCGGGAAGCGACGCGTAGGGCGCGAGCGAGCGCTCGGCCGCTGCCTGCTCGAGCCGCTGGTCCCGCTTCCCTCGTCTGCACGCGGACGGGCACCGCAGCTCGGACCCGCCGGCTGCTTCGGCTCTGCTTCGCCCGGGTGCCGCTCCTGCCACTCTACCCGGCCGCCGCTCGGATCTCCCGACCGCCGCCGCCGCCGGCTCGGCTGTGCCGGCTGCTGCGGTTCTGGTCCTCCCCAGCGCCGTTGCTGTGCTTCAGCCTCGGCCTGGTTGGCTCGCGACCCCCGCTCGTTGACTTCTGCTTCGTGAGCGGGGCTCTGATCTGTTCGGGCCTCCTCTGTTCAAAAAAAAAATCCAGAGGAAGGCAGAAAAGGCAAATCAACATGTCTTCGTCTGGCTATGTGGCTGTTCCTCGGTGCTCGGTGATCTTTGATGGCACCAATTATGCTGAGTTCGTGGGTTTCATGCGTATCCACATGCGCGGACTTCTGCTGTGGGGTGTTCTCTCTGGCGAGGTCTCCTGTCCGCCATGCCCTGTTGCTCTAGTGGCTCCTGTTCCGCCGGTACCGCCGGTGCTTACTGCTGATGCCTCTCAGGCTGATCGGGATGCAGCCAAGGCTCTTGATGATGCTGCAGTCAATGCTTATGATCAGCAGGTCTCCGCCTATTCTGATGCCCTTTCTGCCTACCGGGATGATAGGTCTGCTTACACTCAGTGGTGCAATGATGATGCTCGGGCTGCTGCTGTTCTCACTACGGGTGTTCTCAGTTTGCTTCGGAGTTCATGGGTCTCGGCACTGTTGCAGCGATGTGGTCCTATCTTTGTCAGCGCTATCAGCCCTCTGGTGACGCTCTATACCTCTCTGTAGTGCGTCAGGAGCATGCTCTTCAGCAGGGTGACTCGTCTGTTGATGAGTTCTACTCTCAGTGCTCTGCCATCTGGCGTCAGCTTGACTCACTGCGGACAGTTGTTTGTGGCACTTGCCGTTGTTGCTAGACTACGAGGTCTGACTTGGAGTTTTAGAGGGTCCATGAGTTCTTATCTCGTCTCCGCTCTGAGTTTGAGCCTCGCCGTGCTCACTTGCTTGCTCGTGGCCGTGTTCCTATCTCGGAGATACTTGCTGAGCTTCGTGCCGAGGAGACCCGCCTTCGCTCTGCTGGGTTGCTTCTGATTCCGTCAGTCTTGGATGCCCAGACTCCTGTGTCATCTGCTCGCCTCACTGCTCCACCGATCCTGCCTACTCCTCCAGGGGGGGTGAGCCATCCTCCTTATGCTGAGAAGGACATGTCGCGCCGTGACACCGTCTGTGGTTATTGCTCCCGGCCAGGTCATCCAGAGTTTGACTGTCACCAGAAGAAGCGAGACCAGAGGCACTCCTCCTCCAGCGGGTCTCCTGTGTCTTCCTCGACTCAGTCACTCACTGACCAGGACATTGTTCGCCTCAAGCGTCTTCTTGCTTCCTCAGGCTCCTCGTCCATTGGTTCTGCTGCTGCTGTGACTGCATCCTCCTCCTCACCATCACAGGCATCTACACAGTCAGGTACATCTTTGTGGGTTCTGGATTCTGGAGCCTCTTTTCATATGTCTTCTGATTCTTCCGTGTTGTGTTCTCTCCGACCACTTGATTCGCCTGCTAATGTTCTTACTGCCGATGGCACATCTCTTCCTGTTGCTAGTCGTGGTATTCTTTCCACTCCATCTTTTTCTGTTCCGAGTGTTTCACATGTTCCTCGCCTTACCATGAATCTTTTTTCCGCTGCCCAACTTACTGATTCTGGTTGTTGTGTCATTCTTGATACCGACTCATGCTCCATTCAAGATCGTCGCACCAAGGCTTTGGTTGGTGCTGGCCCCCGGTGCCGTGAGTCAGAGGGCCTTTGGGAGGTTGACTGGCTTTGTGTTCCTTCCGCTGCCACCACTTCTGCCAGCTCTCATGCTCTTGCCGCCTCTTCGTCTGCGTCCTTCCAGCAGTGGCATCATCGACTTGGTCACATCTTTGGCTCTCGCTTGTCTTCCTTAGTTCGCTAGGGCCTCTTAGGGTCTGTATCTGGAGATGTCTCCTTACATGGTAATGGTTGCAGACTTGGCAAACAGACTCAGTTACCTTATCCTACTAGTGAGTCTGTATCTCAGCGTCCTTTTGACTTAGTTCATTCTGATGTCTGGGGTCCTGCTCCCTTTGATTCGAAAGGTGGTCATCGCTACTATGTTTTGTTTATTGATGATTTCTCTCGCTACACTTGGCTCTACTTCATGAAATCTCGTAGCGAGGTTCTCCATATATACAAACGTTTTGCTGCCATGGTTCACACCCAGTTTGCCATGCCCATTCATACCTTTCGTGCTGACTCCGCTGGAGAGTATCTCTCTCAGCTGTTGCGTGGTTTTCTCATGGAACAAGGTACTCTTGCTCAATTCTCCTGTCCTAGTGCTCATGCTCAGAATGGTGTTGCCGAGCGAAAGCATCGTCATTTGCTTGAGACGGCTCGTGCGCTGATGATTCCTGCTTCCCTTCCACCCCATTTTTGGGCTGAGGCTGTTTCCGCATCCACCTATCTCATCAACATTCAGCCATTGACTGCTCTGCGGGCGGCATTCCTATGGAGTGTCTCACTGGTCGCTCTCCTGACTACTCAGCTCTTCGTATGTTTGGATGCGTCTGCTGTGTTCTTTTTGCCTCCCGCGAACGCACCAAACTGACTGCTCAGTCGGTTGAGTGTGTTTTCCTTGGCTACAGTGATGAGCACAAGGGCTATCGATGTTGGGATCCAGTGGGTCGTCGCTTGCGCATCTCGTGTGACGTGACTTTTGACGAGTCTCATTCTTACTACCCACGTTCTTCTTCCTCGAGTGTCTCTGTGGACGACCTTTCTTTCCTTCTCCTTCCCGATACACCCTGCTATGTGCCTCATGTGTCACCTCTTCCTCCGGCACCTCTCATTTCTTCTCATTCACCACCGACCCCGTCTTCTCCATCCTCCTCCTCCACCTCTCCCCCATCCTCTCCAGTCCGTCGCCCTCTCTCACTGTTTCCTCTCCACTATACTCGTCGATCTCGTACTGAGGATGTCTCCTCTGACGAGCCTTCCACCTCTGGTGCACCTCCTCTCACGCCTCCCCCGGTTCACAACATTCGTGCTCGGCCTCGCCCCCCGCCTGATCGCTACTCCCCTGATCGGTACGGTCTCTCTGTTATGACTGAGCCCACTTCCTATCGCACTGCCATGACTCAGCCTGAATGGCAGCTTGCGATGGCTAAAGAGCTTGCTGCCCTTGAGCGCTCTGGCACATGCGATCTGGTTCCCCTTCCTTGTGGTGTCCGTCCCATCACCTGCAAGTGGGTCTACAAGCTTAAGACTCGCTCCGATGGTTCTCTTGAGCGCTACAAAGCTTGTCTTGTGGCCCGTGGTTTTCAGCAGGAGCAGGGGCGCGATTATGATGAGACATTCGCTCCTGTGGCCCACATGACCACTGTCCGCACTCTTCTTGCTGTGGCTTCTGTTCTTCAGTGGTCTATCTCTCAACTTGATGTTCAGAACGCTTTTCTCAATGGCGAGTTGCGTGAGGAGGTTTATATGCAGCCACCACCGGGGTACTATGCTCCTGATGGTATGGTCTATAGACTTCGCCGCTCCCTATATGGTCTCAAACAGGCCCCTCACGCCTGGTTTGAGCGCTTCGCCTCTGTGGTGACCGCTGCTGGTTTCTTGCCCAGTTATCATGATCCCGCGTTGTTTGTTCACACGTCTCATCGTGGTCGGACTCTTCTCCTTCTCTATGTTGATGACATGATCATTACTGGTGACGACTCTGATTACATTGCCTTTGTTAAGGCTCACCTTCGCGACCAGTTTCTCATGACTGATCTTGGTCCACTTTGCTATTTTCTTGGGATTGAGATCTCCTCGACCTCTGATGGCTTCTACATCTCCCAAGAAAAATATATTCAGGACCTTCTTGCTCGCGCCGCTCTCGGTGACGAGCGCACAGTTGTGACTCCCATGGAGCTCAACGTTCAGCTTCGTGCCTCTGATGGTGATCCTCTCCCTAATCCCACTCGCTATCGTCACCTTGTTGGCAGTCTTGTCTATCTTGCTGTTACGCGTCCTGACATCTCCTATCCCATCCACATTCCGAGTCAGTTCGTTTCAGCCCCCACCTCTGTCCACTATAGTCATCTCCTCCGTGTTTTACGATATCTTCGTGGCACGATCTCTCAGCGCCTCTTCTTTCCCCGCTCCAGCTCTCTTGAGCTCCAGGCCTACTCTGATGCTACCTGGGCTAGTGATCCCTCTGATCGACGCTCGTCGTCTGCTTATTGTGTCTTTCTTGGTGGCTCTCTTATTGCCTGGAAGACAAAGAAGCAGACTGCAGTTTCTCGCTCGAGTACAGAGGCTGAGTTGCGAGCCATGGCTATGTTGACGGCTGAGGTGATCCGGTTACGGTGGTTACTTGAGGATTTTGGTGTGTCTGCTACTACCTCAACTCCTCTACTGTCCGACAGTACAGGTGCTATCAGTATTGCGCGTGACCCGGTGAAGCATGAGCTCACCAAGCACATCGGTGTGGACGCCCACTTTGTGCGTGCTGCTGTGCAGGATCAGACTTTCGCTCTTCACTATGTGCCCTCTGAGTTACAGTTGGCTGACTTTTTCACGAAGGCACAGACTCGAGCGCAGCATGGGTTTTTCCTCTCCAAACTCAGTGTTGTTGATCCACCATGATTTTGAGGGGGGGTGTTAGATGTGTATAGTTCATTGTGTACATCCCCATTGTATAAGGGGTTTTTCTGCACTTTACCACATCTGTATATGTACTGGCCATTGGCCCTCAGTAAAGCTTAGTTGCTGTTTATCCAACATCCTTAAATGTAATTATTGCTAATCCACCCCATTCTTTTAGGATCTTGCGTATGAATTCAAGGATCTTTTGCACTATCAATCAATTTGTGAAGACTATAAGTGGTACAAGCATTTCAATTTCACTACAAATACTAAAGATGGAATTGAGGATCTTTTCTTTGCTGGAGTGACAGAGGGAATAGACGATGAATTAGTGGCCAACTGTTTCTGCAAGATTGAATCCAATGAAAATGGTAAGTATCGACAGAGGCCAGAAAGACCGGGCTATTCACTAGAAAGTTGCATATGGATCTTGTCTTTCTATCTGTTCAACAACAGGCAAAATTGTGCATCCTGTCCTTTTCCACTCTTGTTTGAATTCAGAAAGCAAATTCATTGTTGTCTTAACTTGCATCTTGAGAAGTTTTACCCTCACCTAATGATACGATGGAGGTATGACAAATTGACAGTTATCTGTTTTGATCTTTTTTAATGAAGGCCATTGCTATGGTTGCATAAATCATGGATTTATTGATATGAAGCACCCCGACAAGGCTGATGCATGCTCTGGTGGTCACTTGAACGTATATTTGCCATTTGGTGGGTGTAGAAGCCGTCCTAACACGTGGACAGGCTCTTAGGAAGATGTACATACCGAAACCTTGATCATACTGAAACTGGTGGTTACTTGGATGTCGTCTTATTATCTTTCTATTTATTACAGGTGGCAGCTGAGGAAGCTAGGCTGAGATACATCTACGGTATACAATGATTAGAAGTTATTGATCATATTTTTATCGTGCTAGTTGTTGGAGTTATGGTGAAAATAAGCAAACATTTTTATTGTATGTGGTTTGTATTATCGTGTTAGTTGTTGGAGTTGTGTTATGTTTACTTGGCACAGCTCAGTGCTCCTTGTTGCTACCCTCCCTCTTGTAGAAGTTATTTATCAAGTATGAATTATGGCATCTGGTTATTATCCTTTTGTTGTTCCGTGTTGCAGTTGTTACCTCGCTCTATAAGACATACTAGAGTGACCATCATCAAGATAATATTTTGCTTTCTGTTCCTTGTATGAAATCTCCATTGTTTGCTATCCCTTCTAACAAGTGTCACCACGGGCGTCACGGCAAAGAACGAGCGCTAAAATTAAGGGGTCAAAAATAACTTTTTTTTTGCAAAAAATATTAATTTCATTTTAATCAAGGTGGTTCATTACAATCCTCTTGGCAAAGAGTGCCAATTTCATCTGGGCCATGGCAGAGCCAGACGGCCGTGCGAGTAGATGATCTATCCATTTGTGCTAAAGCATGAGCTACATTGTATTGGCTTCTCCTAACATGTGCTATAGAGTAATCACGCTCAGACTTAAGTAGTAGCTTCCCTTCCTCAACTAAAGCAGCCACTGAAGATCTATTTGGCGTGTCATCCATAAGCATTTGAGCAGCCACAGAACAGTCTGTTTCGACGATAAAAGGCTCTGTGCTCCACTCCAAGGCGAGGGCAATGTCTTCTGCACATGCTGAAACTTCCGCTTCAAGGGCGCTAGAACATGTACGAACAAAACGACATGATGCAAACACGACATGTCCTTCACGGTTTCGCAGTATCATATCAGCTCCTTCCGTCCCGTCCTCCTCCCTGAATGCTCCGTCTGTATTTAGCTTATTCCAGCCCGCCGACAGCCAGTTCCATCTTTTATGTGTACTTGCATATTTTACTTGCACTGGTTGGCATGCATGGCTACGTCAAACAGGCAAAATCGGATTAGTGGCGGTATAATAACTGCCCACCGCTCCAAAATCCTCCTAGTGGATTCTGATAAAGGACTATTTAAGAATTACACATTTATTTTGTTGAAACTAGACACATCCATTCCATTACTCAAACGGGCTCAGCAAGATCGCTGGCCACCAAGACGGATACACCCGCTGGTGCACTCTCCGACCACAAAGGTCGGGACTCATGACACATTGTTGTTGTCGGATCAAAGATAGCTCTGATTCTGATGATTGTTGCCATCAGATGGACAACACCCACTCATATGCAAAGGGATACTTCTGTTTCGATACACCTCCTAAACACATCGACGACTGAGATTACTTCATATCCCTTCATAATAAAGGGTTGATGATTTTCTTAAAGTACGTCGCCAGATCTCTGATACGCAGCCTGCGTACGATATGAGGGGCTCGTAGCAGCAAGAAGTCGGCGTTTTTCACAAGGGCGGCTCACCTGGACCGGCCCAATTGCGGGTGGGCCGCGTTCGTGAGGTGAAAAAGAGAAATGTTTGATACGACCGATCGGTCGAAGCTTCACACGACCGAGCGCGCATTGTCGGGTGCATGCAAATCCTGCATGTTGGAGATACAACAAGCAAATCAACACGATGAAGAACGAAAACAAGCAAGAGACACGTTATTTAACGTGGAAACCCCCTCCAACATGAAGAGAAAAAAAACCACGGGCGCCAGCCAGCCAAACTTCACTATATCGGGGAAGGTTACAAACGCCGGAGATTTACAACTGATTATCCCGTGCGGCGGGTTACAAGAGGTATATAGAACACATGTGACCTAGGTCAATACTGATCCGTACCGGCGACAGGCCTCGCTCCGCTCGCTCGTCAGAAGTTAGCCTTTCTCTTTATATTTGAATTTGGAGCATAACATAACAATGCGGTACCTGCATGTGCTAGCGATTGTACAGGGGGAGTACATGGCTGGTGATCTGTAACATAAGAGATCAGACCTGCCTTTCGCACATTTCCTAGCTTTTTTTCATGGTAATACGTGTCTCATTCATATTATAAAGATCAAAGTATAAGTCACGCAAAGACCGATATGACAAAACTGAAAAGATAGCAGGACATCTCTGAGCTTGACATCAACGCTCGTCACCTGTCTCCAGCACCATCACAACAACCACCGAAGGAAAGAATGACATATCACCTCCTCACCTGAGCTCGACGCGACTCCATCATTAATATATAGTTATGTGGACCTCCAAGGTGGCTCATCAAAAGCGAAGCCCTTGCCGTTGAACGAATCACACCGGGGCAACACCCCTGACACGCCATCGAACTCCAGATGTGGCACCCCAACATGACTAAGACGTTGAAGGAGGAAACCATATCTGCCATCTACTAACCACAAACCCTGCACACGTTTCGTCTTCCAGATGTCGTCGATGCAGACCACAATCTGCATCCGCTTCTGGACTACCTCCCAAACTCCACGCCGAAGCTGGAGCAAACGCTGTCGCAACGGTGAAGCCCAAGGACACAGGCCCACCACGAGGATGTGGCCGCGGCTACACCGTCCTTACTTGAACAGACTGATTTCAAATCAATCCCCAACCATAGGACTGATGGCCTCATCGGGAAAGGATCCAAAAAATCTTTATTCAGTGCCATCATCGTCGCCGCCGAAGCTGAGACGATAAACAACCTAAAATATAGATTACGAGGGAGTAAACATGATCCACACGCGTGGATCCGGCGATCCCCCCTCACCATCCATGACCGAGGTTGCCGGTAGAGGAGAGCCGCCGGAGGACGGCGCTGAAAGATTGGCCTCTACTGGCGGCGGCTAGGGTTCTAGCCGCCAGGGACGAGAGAAAAACGCTGGGTTAGCCAGCCCATCCAATGTGGTTCTTGGTATGAACCACATTCCCTAGCCGGATACAAATCGGATCACTACAAATAGGTTTACACGGATCCGTCTCCGCGGCCACTCACGGTACGTGTACCAATGGGACAACGACGCATTCCAGGTTATGTTTAATGCGATCGTATGGAGTAACAGCGGATGCACCCAGTCCAACAGTGCCACACAGAGACGGATCCGTGTAAACTGGCGGTGGCTTAGCGTTCTACCGTGATCGGTACAGGTATCTTATCGCGGTACATAATGACTGCCACCAGGTGTGGCCGGACGCGCAAACGGAGTGTTCTTAAGGGCAGTTCCAACGTTAGACCCTAAACAGACGTTTGTTTTGACCATATTTTATCCGTTTGAGACAGAACTTTTCTCCTTGGCCCGTGCATGCATCCAACGGAGCGACCCATCCCAAACAGTCCGTGCTCGCCACGTCAGCCGCGGCCACCCCGCCCCGCCCCGCCCGCGCCTTCTCCGCCCCGTCGCCGCGCTCTCCCTCTCCCGCGCGCTTGCCGCCCGCTCGCCATGCCGCTCTGCACAGGAGCCACCCCCGCGCCTTCCCCGCCCGGCCGCCGCGCTCTCCCTCTCCCGCGTGCTTGCCACCCGCTCGCCACGCTGCCCCACAGCGCTCACGCTGCTGCCCGCTCACAGGAGCAGCCTCCCGACGACGCAGTCGCCGAGCCTGCAAGGGAGCATGCCCACGAGCTCCTGCCATCGCCATATCAAGTTTGGTCCGGATATGGAGCAGAACGGACACGGAATGGACAGAAAATGGGTATGCTCCCGCGTGTTGGGCCGTTTGTTTTGTCCGTTTACCCCCAAACAGACGTACGCAGACGATTTGGGGTCGTGCATTGGACTTTCCAACGACCACAAAGGGACATCCGTTGTGTCTGGTTTCTGTCCGTTTGCATCGGCAAAACGGACGCTCATGTCCGTTTACGGTCATTCATCCGATGGTGTGCCCAAACCGGCCACCAAATTTCAAATATTTGTTCGGATTATAGACTAAAATTTAAAAAAAAATAGACATTGCAAAATAATTAAAATGACATATATTACATTAACTTAAAAAAGTCCACAAAAATCACGGCCGCAATTAAAATTAAACTAGGAAAAAGCTTAAACCCTAGATCGGGTCGTCGCCGTCCTTGTCCTCGTCGTCCATGGTGAGGTCAATGTACAGCGGTTACTGCCAAATGTGGCTGGTAGCCCCCTCCGCTAGCTGCCAAAGTGGTGCGGACAGCGCCTGTGGCTGCCAATGCGGGGTCGGCGGGGGTGGTGACCACACTTGTTGTGGTTGTGAAGGGGGTGGTGACCACGGCTCGACACCCACCCACGAGGCCTGGTGGTGCGACGACGGTGAGGGCGGGCTGCATGGCACCATGGATGCCCACGTCCACGACTGCCACACCAAGATCGGGCTCCATATCGGAGTGGGAGGCTCCCCGACGACCTCCTCCTTCACCTCGAGCTCGGGTATGGCGAGGTCACTGGTGGCCGACAATGCCATCATGAAGTCCATGGCGTCCCACTGCTCGCGCTGCACACGCTCGCACCCCCTCTCGGAGAAGGCGGGGCGAGGTTGAGGTGGCGACGACTCTTTTCGATGAGGTGGAGGACTCAACTTCGCGGTCATGCTTCCCCTTCTTGACGGGGATCCACTTCCACTTCCCCATGTTGATGGCCCGCGGGAGCGAGGAGGGAGGAGAGGAGGCGACGCTAGTGTTGGGTTTGTCGGGTGATGAGGGGGCAGTGGAAGAGTGTGGGCGCGGTGAAAATTTATGTCCCCATCACAACGCGCGGAAATTTTTATTGTACTTGATGAAGTACCATGCGAATGAAGCGAAAGACAACATTCTTGACCTTTTACATGAGTATCTCAAATGCATCAAGTAGATCTTAGTTTGTAACAAATAATAATCATTGCTCTCGTTGCATATATCGTCGAATTACATTGCAAGTGGAGTGGATTTCAATTTTTATATATATGTGAAATTTGAGTAGCGAGTTATATATTTATTATTTGAAGGGATGCTACAGCGGGCTTCCAAGTTCCAACTACATGAGATATCCTCTATAGCACTATGCTCCCTAATTTTTAAGACCTCGCAATCAATTGAGGTCTTCAATTTAGACTTATGATCATCCAATTTTGACTAGGTCAACAATTCCTTAAGGAGATATCTCATTCAATTATTTGAATTCACTATTGAAAGACCGTGGATGTCGCCTAGGGGGTGAATAAGTGCTTTAAAATAATTACGGGTTAGTATTGAACAAATGCGAATAAAACTAGCGTTTAATTTGTCAAGCACAAAACCTAAAGTAACTAGACTCATTTATGTGCATCAACAACTTATGCTAAGCAAGATAAACAACTAAGTGATAGCAAGATATATAACATGAAATACTATGACTATCACAGAGTAAGTGTATAAGTAAAGGGATCGAGTAAGAGATAATCGAGATGCGTGGAGACGAGGATATATCCCGAAGTTCACACCCTGGCGGATGCTAATATCCGTTTGGAGCGGTAAGGAGGCACAATGCTCCCCGAAATGCCACTAGGGCCACCGTAATATCCTCACACCCTCGCACAATGTAAGATGACATCATTCCACTAAGGGACCCTTAAGGATGGTCATCGAACCCGTATAAATGGCTACCCTTGGGGACGGTCACTGAATCCATACAATTGGAAACCCCTGGGGGCGGTCACCGGAACCCGTACACATTGCTCGGGGGTTTGCTTGATCTACGTAGTACGTGGATTTCACTGTTTGCATGCTTTTGTATGGATCTAAAGTTTGTAGTATGAGGTATTCGGATGCAAACGAGTAAATTTGGGGCGTGGGCGCGTCCTCGGGCATTTGAGAGATCGAATTTGCTGTCCACTAATGTAGATGATGTAAGTGTTGAGTATAATGTTTATTTAGGAAACATAGGATAGCGTAGGATTTGTTCCTGCCTTGACTTGTACTCCAAGATAACCATGTACTCCTATATATATGCCTATGAGGCTCAAGCAAAATACAACAACTATTCCACCAAATCCCTCTCTCCCTTCTAACATGGTATCAGTTTCCGGGATCTAAACCCTAGCCGCTGCCGCTTCCGCACCCGTGTGCCGCCCCTGGGGCGGTTGGCCTCCATGACCGCCGCCGGGGGCCGCGCCGCCCGTACCTAGGGTTTGTCCGCCATCGTGTTGACCGACTGCCATAGAGAGTCTTTTCCCCGAGTCCTTGCTCCGGGGTTTTTTCTCTCCCGCCGGTCATCTTGATCGGCGGTTTCTTTTTGGTTTTCCGATCTAGTCTTGATCGGTTTGCGTCGCCCACCACCGCCGTCGAACCCGTGCGCCTCTACTCCAACCCCGACGCGATCGGCCGGCTTCTTGACCGACCCGGCGGCCTCGCGCGTTGTCCGCCGTCTGCCCGCCAGTCGCCCCGACACGGCAGCCTCGCGCATCGTCCGTGCGTCTGCCCGCCGGATGCTCCAACCCGGCGGCTTCGCGTCATGCGGCGGCCCTTTGCCGCCGCCTTTCGCGTGCCAGCTTGCCCGTCGATCTACGCCGGCCATCACTGCCCTACTTCGATCGGGACTCCTGCATCACCCAACACGGCGGCCTTGCGCCATGCAGCGGCCAATCATAGCCGCCCTGCGGCCCGCCGTTGCCGGCTTCATCTCGGACCCCGCCGCCACCCCGTCTCCACCAAGCGGCGTCTCCGACCTCGCCCGCGATCGAATTGATCACCCGTCCGCCACCACGATCCGCCTCATCTACGCCGTGCGACCGACTTGGCCCGTCGGTTGCGCGCGCCTCCACAATTCCCGTGAAGATCGTCCCCGAGTTCAGCGCGTCCCTCCACCGATCGAGCAACGGGCTGCCGCTGCGTCGCCCCATCGGGCCGCAGCACCGCCGCCCCGTGGTTCTTCTCCCAGCCGCACTGACCCGCGTCATCGCTGCGTCGCCCCTTCGGGCCGTAGTTCCGCGGCTCGCGGTCCACCGCCGTCCCGAGGCCGTCCGCTCCTGGTCGTCCCCGTGGCCGCACCGACCCTCGCACAGCCGCTGTGTCGCCCCGTCAGGCCGTAGCGAGCGTGGCATGCGGTCCATGAAGCCGTCCCCACGGTTGCACCGACCCGCACTCCTCCGCCGCGCCGCCCATTCGGGCTGTCGTGCCGTGGCCCGCGGTCTCCGCCGCCGCCCCGAGGTCTTCCCGCCATCGCCTCGACCCGCCTGCCGCCGCTACGTCGCCTCTTCAGGCTGTAGCGCCGCGGCCCGCGGTCCACTCCGCCGTCACCGCGCGTCGACATCCCGTGGTATGCCCGCGCCGTCTCCATTGGCGCGGGAATGCCACCGTCCATGCCGGTTTTTGATACGTCTCCGTCGTATCTATAATTTTTGATTGTTCCATGCCAATATTCTACGACTTTTATATACTTTTGGCAACTTTTTATACTATTTTTTGGGACTAACATATTGATCCAGTGCCCAGTGCCAGTTTCTGTCTGTTGCATGTTTTTTGTTTCGCAGAAACCCAATATCAAACAGAGTCCAAACGGGATAAAAACGGTTAGAGATTTTTTTGGAATATTTATGATTTTTGGGAAGTGAAATCAACGCGAAACGGTATCCGGGGTGGCCACGAGACAGGGGGGCGCGCCCTCCCCCTGGGCGCGGCCTGGGCTCTCGTGGGCCACCCGTAAGGCGGTTGACACTCTTCTTTTGGTGCAAGAAAGCTAATTTTATAAGAAAGATCTGGGCGAAATATCCACCCCAATCGGAGCTACGGATCTCCGGATATTTAAGAAACGGTGAAGGGGTAGAATTTGAGAATGCAGAAACAGAGAGATAGATCCAATCTCGGAGGGGCTCTCGCCCCTCCCACGCCATGGGAGCCAAGGACCAGAGGGGAATCCCTTCTCCCATCTAGGGAGAAGGTCAAGGAAGAAGAAGAAGAAGAAGAAGGGGGGCTCTCTCGCCCTTGCTTCCGGTGGCGCCGGAACGCCGCCGGGGGCCATCATCATCACCGCGATGTTCACCAACACCTCCATCATCTTCACCAACGTCTCCATCACCTTCCCCCTTCTATATTCAGCGGTCCACTCTCCCGCAACCCGCTGTACCCTCTACTTGAACATGGTGCTTTATGCTTCATATTATTTTCCAATGATGTGTTGCCATCCTATGCTGTCTGAGTAAATTTTTGTTGTCCTATCGGTGATTGATGAATTGCTATGATTGGTTTGAGTTGCATGTTTTATTATTGGTGCTGTCTTATTGTGCCCTCCGTGTCACGCAAGCGTGAGGGATTCCTGCTGTAGGGTTTGCAATATGTTTATGATTTGCTTATGGTGGGTTGTGTGAGTGACTGAAACACAAACCCGAGTAAGTAGGTTGTTTGTGTATGGGATAAAAGGGGACTTGATGCTTTAATGCTATGGTTGGGTTTTACCTTAATGAATCTTTAGTAGTTGCGGATGCTTGCTAGAGTTCCAATCATAAGTGCATAGAATTCCATGTAAGGGATGATATGTTAGCTTATGCCTCTCCCTCAAATAGAATTGTAATAGTGATTACCGGTCTAGTAACATAGTCAATTGCTTATGGACAATTTCACAACTCCTACCACCACTTTTCCACACTCGGTATATTTACTTTATTGCATCTTTATCTAAACAGCCCCTACTTTTTGTTTAATTGCTCTTTATATTCTTGCAAACCTTTCCTATCACACCTACAAAGCACTTCTAGTTTCATACTTGTTCTAGGTAAAGCGAACGTCAAGAGTGCGTAGAGTCGTATCAGTGGCCGATAGGACTTGAGAGAGTATTTGTTCTACCTTTAGCTCCTCGTTGGGTTCGACACTCTTACTTATCTAAAGAGGCTACAACTATCCCGTATACTTGCGGGTCATCAAGACCTTTTTCTGGCGCCGTTGCCAGGGAGTCATAGCGTGGGGTGAATATTCTCGTGTGTGCTTGTTTGCCTTATCACTAAGTAATTTTTATTTGTTGTTCTTAGTTGTTTTCTATCTTTAGCTATGGGTAGGAAACGCAAAATACCAAAAAAATAGTTGTACCTACTAAACCAATGGTTGAAGAACCACTCAAAATCTATCACACTCCTGAAGCTTTTTACTTGGATCATCTTCGATCCCATTGTGCTCGTGCTGAAACCCCCACTAGTTTAGTTGAGGGCAAATCTTTAGATGAGCATGCTTGTTTTGTGCGACACCGTATATCTGAAAAAGGGAAACTATTATGGGATTAAATTCAATGTTTGCAATGCTATGCTTGGAATTTATGTGAAATATATGAGTTTACTTGTTGTTCTGAAGACCCTAAGAAACACATACCCTATCAATGCTTGTTTAGTGATAATGGAATCATATCTTCGTATGCTAAGGGTGTTTACAATTACTATGATGTTCAACAAATTGAAGAATTTGTTGCTTTTAAAGGTGCTTATGAGATTGCCTCTTTGATTGAAAAGTATGATGCTACTCTTTACAAATCTGAAAATTTTGCCACATTTCAATATTGTTATGATAATTATGCTTCTAATGCCTATGTTAAACCATATATTGAGGACTTCTCCGCTGTCCAAGAAGAGACTAATATTTTGCAGGAAGCTATGGAAGAAGAAATTGATAAAACAGTGAGCTCATTGGATGAAAAAGATGATTAGGAGAGCGAAGAACAAAAGGAGGAAGAGCGGATTAGCTACCCGTGCCCACCTTCTAATGAGAGTAACCCTCCAACTCATACATTATTTAATTCCCCTTCATGCTTACTGAAGGATGATTGCTATGATGATTGCTATGATCCCTTGAATTTGTTTGAAATATCCCTTTTTGATGATGCTTGCTATGCTTGTGGCCAAGATGCCAATATGAATGTTGCTTATGGAGATGAACTTGCTATAGTTACTTATGTTAAACATGAAATTGTTGCTATTGCACCCACGCATGATAGTCCTATTATCTTTTTGAATTCTCCCAACTACACTATATCTGAGAAGTTTGTGCTTATTAAGGATTATATTGATGGGTTGCCTTTTACCGTTGCACATGATGATTTTGATAGATATAATATGCATGTGCTTGCTGCTCCTACTTGCAATTATTATGAGAGAGGAACTACATCTCTGCCTCTTTATGTTTCCAATATGATAGAATTGCAAGAAACTGCTTATACTATGCATTGGCCTTTACTATGTGTGCATGCATTGTTCTTTTATGACATGCCAATGCATAGGAAGAGAGTTAGACTTCGTTGTTGCATGATTTATGTTACTTTGTGCTCACTTCAAAATTACAAATCATTGTTAATTAAAATTGGCTTTGATATACCTTGGGATCCGGGTGGATTCATTACTTGAGCACTAAATGCCTAGCTTAATGGCTTTAAAGAAAGCGCTGCCAGGGAGACAACCCAGAAGTTTTAGAGAGTCATTTATTTCTGTTGAGTGCTTTTATATAGTTTAAAAACACAAAAATAAAGAGAGTAACCTAAAAACTTTTCAAAAAGGAAAGTGAAAGTGAGAAAGACAAGCATTATTGAAGTGGGAGCTAGCCTTAAACTTTGTTCATGCTCACGGAAACTTTGTGAATCTTGATTACAGAAACTTTTAAACAAAAATAGTTATCCCCTTGTATAATTCCATTTTATTATAAAAATAATGTGCCAAGGTTTGCCTTTAGGATGTTTACAATGCTTGTTGGTCCATACGGTGTAGGGCAGAAACTTTAGCTGTAGTGCGCAATTTTACATTTTTAACTGGAACGTCAATTGGTTCTGATTCCTTTTGCACTATCTTGCTATACAACTTGTTTATTTTTCCTAATTTTGGTAGAAGTTTTGGGGTACCAGAAGTATGGTGGATGTTCAGATTTCTACAGACTATTCTGTTTTTGACAGATTCTGTTTCTGATGCATAGTTTGCTTGTTTTGATGAATCTATCAATTTATATCAGTGGATTAAGCCATGAAAAGGTTATATTACAGTAGACACAATAAAAAATGGTTTGTAATAGTACTTAAAGTGGTGATTTGCTTTATTATACTAACGAATCTTACCGAGTTTTCTGTTGAAGTTTTGTGTGGATATAGTGTCTAATCGAGGATGTCTCGATATGAGGAAAAGGAAGAGAGGCAAGAGATCAAGCTTGGGGATGCCCGAGGCACCCCAAGTAAATATTCAAGGAGACTCAAGCGTCTAAGCTTGGGGATGCCCCGGAAGGCATCCCCTCTTTCTTCAACAAGTATCGGTATGTTTTTGAATTCGTTTCGTTCATGCATTATGTACAAGTCTCGGAGCGTCTTTTGCATTTAGTTTTCATTTTTTCTTTTATGCACCATGCTGGTATGAGATAGTCCTTGGTTGATTTATAGAATTCTCATTGCACTTCACTTAAATCTTTTGAGTATGGCTTTATAGAATGCTTCATGCGCTTCACTTATATCATTTGAAGTTTGGATTGCCTGTTTCTCTTCACATAGAAAACCGCCATTTGTAGAATGCTCTTTTGCTTCACTTATATTCGTTAGAGCGTGGGCATTTGTTTTGTAGAAATAATTAAACTCTCTTGCTTCACTTATATCTATTTAGAGAGATGACAGGAATTGGTCATTTACATGGTTAGTCATAAAATCCTACATAAAGTTGTGGATCACTGAATATGATATGTTTGATTCCTTGCAATAGTTTTGCGATATAAAGATGGTGATATTAGAGTTATGCTAGTGGGTGGTTGTGGATTAGTATAAATACTTGTGTTGAGGTTTGTGATTCCCGTAGCATGCACGTATGGTGAACCGCTTTGTGATGAAGTTGGAGCACAATTTATTTATTGATTGTCTTCCTTATGAGTGGCGGTCGGGGACGAGCGATGGTCTTTTCCTACCAATCTATCCCCCTAGGAGCATGCGCGTAGTACTTTGTTTTCAATGGCTTGTAGATTTTTGCAATAAGTATATGAGTTCTTTATGACTAATGTTGAGTCCATGGATTATACGCACTCTCACCCTTCCACCATTGCTAGCCTCTCTTGTGCCGCGCAACTTTCACCAGTACCGTACACCCACCATATACCTTCCTCAAAACAGCCACCATACCTACCTATCATGGCATTTTCATAGCCATTCAGAGATATATTGCCATGCAACTTTCATCATTATCATATACATGACTTGAGCATTCATTGTCATATTGCTTTGCATGATCGTAAGATAGCTAGCATGATGTTTTTATGGCTTGTCCGTTTTTTGATGTCATTGCTATGCTAGATCATTGCACATCCTGGTACACCGCCGGAAGCATTCATATAGAGTCATATCTTTGTTCTAGATATTGAGTTGTAAGTAAATAAAAGTGTGATGATCATCATTATTAGAGCATTGCCCCAGTGAGGAAGGATGATGAAGACTATGATTCCCCCACAAGTCGGGATGAGACTCCGGACTTTATGAAAAATAAAAGAGGCCAAAGAAGCCCAAATAAAAAAAGAGGCCAAAGAAGCCCACCAAAAAGAAAAATAAATAAAAAAAGAGAAAATAAAAAAAATGAGAGAAAAAGAGAGAAGGGGCAATGTTACTATCCTTTTACCACACTTGTGCTTCAAAGTAGCACCATGTTCTTCATAGAGAGAGCCTCCTATGCTTTCACTTTCATATACTAGTGGGAATTTTTATTATAGAACTTGGCTTGTATATTCCGATGATGGGCTTCCTCAAATGCCCGAGGTCTTTATGAGCAAGCAAGTTGGATGCATACCCACTTAATTTTCAGTTTGAGTTTTCATACACTTATAGCTCTAGTGCATCTGTTGCATGGCAATCCCTACTCACTCACATTGATATCTATTGATGGGCATCTCCATAGTCCGTTGATACGCCTAGTCGATGTGAGACTTTCTCCTTTTTTGTCTTCTCCACATAACCCCCACCATCATATTCTATTCCACCTATAGTGCTATGTCCATGGTTCACGCTCATGTATTGTGTGAAAGTTGAAAAAGTTTGAGATTATTAAAGTATGAAACAATTGCTTGGCTTGTCATCGGGGTTGTGCATGATTAAATACTTTGTGTGATGAAGATAGAGCAACAGCCAGACTATATGATTTTGTAGGGATAACTTTTTTTGGCCATGTTGTTTTGAAAAGACATGATTGCTTTATTGGTACGCTCGAAGTATTATTGTTTTTATGTCAAATGATAGACTATTGCTTTGAACCACTCGTGTCTTAATATTCATGCCATGATTAGACATATGATCAAGATTATGCTAGGTAGCATTCCATATTAATTTTTTAATCATTTACCTACTCGAGGACGAGCAGGAATTAATCTTGGGGATGCTGATACGTCTCCGTCGTATCTATAATTTTTGATTGTTCCATGCCGATATTCTACAACTTTTATATACTTTTCACAACTTTTTATACTATTTTTTGGGACTACCATATTGATCCAGTGCCTAGTGCCAGTTCCTGTCTGTTGCATGTTTTTTGTTTCGCAGAAACCCAATATCAGACGGAGTCCAAACGGGATAAAAATGGACGGAGATTTTTTTTTGGAATATTTATGATTTTTGGGAAGTGAAATCAACGCGAAACGGTGTCCGGGGTGGCCACGAGACAGGGGGGCGCGCCCTCCCCATGGGTGCGGCCTGGGCTCTCGTGGGCCACTCATAAGGCGGTTTACGCTCTTCTTTTGATGCAAGAAAGCTAATTTTATGAGAAAGATCTGGGCGAAAGATTCACCCGAATCGGGGTTACGGATCTTCGGATATTTAAGAAACGATGAAGGGGTAGAATCTGAGAACGCAGAAACAGAGAGATAGATCCAATCTCGGAGGGGCTCTCGCCCCTCCCACGCCATGGGAGCCAAGGACCAGAGGGGAAACCCTTCTCCCATCTAGGTAGAAGGTCAAGGAAGAAGAAGAAGAAGGAGGGCTATCTCCCCCTTGCTTCCGGTGGCGCCGGAACGCCGCCGGGGGTCATCATCATCACCGCGATGTTCACCAACACCTCCATCATCTTCACCAACGTCTCCATCACCTTCCCCCTTCTATATTCAGCGGCCCACTCCCCCGCAACCCGCTGTACCCTCTACTTGAACATGGTGCTTTATGCTTCATATTATTTTCCAATGATGTGTTGTCATCCTATGATGTGTGAGTAGATTTTCGTTGTCCTATTGGTGATTGATGAATTGCTATGATTGGTTTGAGTTGCATGTTTTATTATTGGTGCTGTCTTATTGTGTCCTCCGTGTCGCGCAAGCGTGAGGGATTCCCACTATAGGGTTTGCAATATGTTTATGATTTGCTTATGGTGGGTTGCGTGAGTGACTGAAACACAAACCCGAGTAAGTAGGTTGTTTGCGTATGGGATAAAAAGGGACTTGATGCTTTAATGCTATGGTTGGGTTTTACCTTAATGAATCTTTAGTAGTTGCGGATGCTTGCTAGAGTTCCAATCATAAGTGCATAGAATTCCATGTAAGGGATGATATGTTAGCTTATGCCTCTCCCTCAAATAGAATTGTAATAGTGATTACCGGTCTAGTAACATAGTCAATTGCTTATGGACAATTTCACAACTCCTACCACCACTTTTCCACACTCGCTATATTTACTTTATTGCATCTTTATCTAAACAGCCCCTACTTTTTATTTACTTGCTATTTATATTCTTGCAAACCTTTCCTATCACACCTACAAAGTACTTCTAGTTTCATACTTGTTCTAGGTAAAGCGAACGTCAAGCGTGCATAGAGTCGTATTAGTGGCCGATAGGACTTGAGAGAGTATTTGTTCTACCTTTAGCTCCTCATTGGGTTCGACACTCTTACTTATCGAGAGAGGCTACAACTATCCCGTATACTTGCGGGTCATCAGTGTTCGTCACATTGTCAGGGTTTTCCGCCTACTTCGAGCACCGCCGCCGCGCTCCTAATCAAGCCGCCGCCGCCACCGTCAGGCTGCCGCCGCCGCTTTTCTTTGGCCGCCGCCGCCGCTACCCCGTAGCCGCCGCAGCCGCCCGTCCACCTCCTTCGTCTTTATCCAGCACCAGTCCATTGTCAGCGTCGCCGTCATCTACCACGACCACTTTGTCTACTCCGACCACCGTTGGTGACATTGGCCCCGCGCCGATGGACGCCGCAACCGTCGTCGAGTTCTTCTTTGCTGGCCCTCCGACTTCTTCGACATGGCGTACAACTCATGCAGGTCCCTCGTCTATGCATGCCCGGTGCTGGCAACACCGATGAGTGCCTTCATCCACGACGTGTCCCCGGGCCTGGCAAGCCTGGTGCGACGCCTCGTCAACTTCGTCTTCGTCCGTCTACGCATGCCCGGTGCTGGCAACACCGGTGCGTGCCTTCATCTAAGATGTGTTCCCGGGTTTGGCAAACCCACCGCGACACGTCGTCAACAACATCATCTTCCCGGTGCACCCCTACTTCGACACCACTGCGCCCATGCTAACTCGGTGCCGCCTTGCGCCCGCGGCTCCACGGCGACTTCCTCGACACCGGCCACCCTAACTCGACATCGACCACGGCATTCTTCGCACGGCTACCTCGACCACGGCTCGACCACCCACGCTCTCGGCTACATCGAGAAACGGCACAAAGGGCTACCGCCTTGCTTGGGCAACCTCGTCGGTTTTCTCTTCAGCCACGACTTTTGCGATGCATCGACCATTACGACTTTGGGGGGTGTCCGTCGGCTTGCCTTCGGATTCTTCTCCAGTCTCATCGTCTGTGTCGCTACCGTTGTGACTGCGGGAGGATTGTAGGACCTTGAAGTATGTCTAGAGGGGGGGTGATTAGACTACTTGACCAATAAAAACTTAAACTTTTCCCAATTTTAGAGTTTGGCAGATTTTAGCTATTTTAGGACAAGTCAAGCAATCATCACACAATTCAAGCAAGCATGCAAAGAGTGTATAGGCAGCGGAAATTAAAGCATGCAACTTGCAAGGAAGTAAAGGGAAGGTTTTGGAGGATTCAAACGAAATTGGAGACACAGATGTTTTTGGCGTGGTTCCGATAGGTGGTGCTATCATACATCCACGTTGATGGAGACTTCAACCCACGAAGGGTAACGGCTGCGCGAGTCCACAGAGGGCTCCACCCACGAAGGGTCCACGAAGAAGCAACCTTGTCTATCCCACCATGGCCGTCGCCCACGAAGGACTTGCCTCACTAGCGGTACATCTTCACGAAGTAGGCGATCTCCTTGCCCTTACAAACTCCTTGGTTCAACTCCACAATCTTGTCGGAGGCTCCCAAGTGACACCTAGCCAATCTAGGAGACACCACTATCCAAGAAGTAACAAATGGTGCGTTGATGATGAACTCCTTGCTCTTGTGCTTCAAATGATAGTCTCCCCAACACTCAACTCTCTCTTATAGGATTTGGATCTGGTGGAAAGATGATTTGAGTGGAAAGCAACTTGGGGTTCTCTCTCAGAAATGGTAAGTTGGAAGTGTAGGTTCGTTCTGATGGCTCTCTCCACGAATGAAGAGGAGGTGGAGGGGTATATATATCCTCCACACAAAATCTAACCGTTACACACAATTTACCAAACTCGGTGGGACCGAATTGTTAAACTCGGTCGGACCGATTTAATAAACCTAGTGACCGTTAGTGATTTTCGGTGGGACTGACATGCATCTCGGTGAGGCCGATTCGGTTAGGGTTAGGGCATAACGTAATCTCGGTGAGACCGATTTGGTAATAAGCTTTCCAGAGAGTTGGTCAGGTAAACTCGGTGGGACCGATTTGCTCTTTTCGGTGAGACCGAAATGTTACAAAAAGGAAACATAGAGTTTACATTGCAATCTCGGTGGGACCGATCGCTCACTTCGGTTAGACCGAAACGTTACGAAGGGAAACAGAGAGATTGCAACCCCATCTCGGTGAGACCGAGATCCCTATCGGTAAGACCGATTTGCTTAGGGTTTGTGGCAGTGACTATGACTTTTGGAATCGGTGGCGCCGGATAGAAAGAATCGGTGTGATCGATTTTGGCTTTAGGTTTAGGTCATTTGTGGATGTGGGAAAGTAGTTGAGGGTTTTGAAGCATATCACTAAGCACATGAAGCAAGAGGCCCATTAAGCAACACCTCACCCCTTCTTGATAGTATTGGCTTTTCCTATAGACTCAATGTGATCATGGATCACTAAAATGTAAAATGAAGAGTCTTGAGCTTTTGAGTTTGAGCCAATCCTTTGTCCTTAGTATTTTGAGGGATCCACTTTCATCATCCATGCCATGCCATTCATTGAGTTTTCTTGAAATAATAGTCTTGGAATAGCATTAGCTCAATGAGCTATATGTTGTTATGAATTACCAAAATCACCTAGGATAGTTGCACTTTCAAGGATATTGAGTATAATATTTATTTAGGAAACATAGGATAGCGTAGGATTTGTTCCTTTCTTGACTTGTACTCCAAGATGATTATGTACTCCTATATATATGCTCATGAGGCCCAAGCAAAATACAACAACTATTCCACCAAATCCCTCTCTCCCTTCTAACAATAAGAAGACCAAGTCAAAATCGAAGGATGCAAATCTAAAATCACCGGCTTCAATTGATTCCTAAACCATTTACCCTAAGAAGCTTAGGAGTAGTAGATTTATATGCGCAATTAGGAAAGAAAAATGCCAACGGGCGTTCTACTAGTGTGGTGGAGGTGTCAACTTGACAACGAGCTGTATTGACTATCAGCGAGACTACGTGTGATTTACCTGGCATCAAGTTTAGCTGTGTGCATGATCTTCTGAATTCTCCTATTTTATTTTTAGGTTCGTTTTTAGTCTAGTTATTTGCCTGAACAAAAGTTTCATTTGCTTTTGTTTGTTTCTTACTGAAATAAATTGCTTGGCACTGTTGAGCTGAACCACTCCAACGTCCTCTCTAGCCGTCACGTATACGCATTAAATATGCCAGCGTCTGTGTATTATAATACCGTCTATGTCTTATATCTCGAAACGAGCGGACGTGTCACGATACCGTGAGCGGGCGAGCTCGTCCACGCCATGGAATTTTCATATTGTGTAAGTCTTTTATTAGTAGAGATACAATCGTAGGTGTCTTATAAGGAAGTCCTACGTAGTAAGTTGTTCTATCTAGTAAGTACTCTACTAGTAGTGATCAAGGGGGCCGGATATTTAATGAGGCAATTTTCGATTAGCTTAGATACGAGAGAGAGTGTGTGTGCATATCTACTTGGGTTTGTTTGTGAGTCGATTTAGGAACGGTTCATGTCGGCTATAAAAGGGTTTATCAAAAAAGGGTTTCTCCCGCTTTGTATATAAAGCAACCAATCGAACATCCAACGATAGGTGCTGGGCGGAAGTAGCACAGACACACCCAAAAGGAAAGAAAGAAAAAATACAAAAGAAACTAGTGCCAACAACGGCGGATCGATAAAAAAACGAAGAAGCCTCGAGGCCGCTGCACCCACCGGAGATCGCCCACCAAGCTCCGAGCTTCCGAAGCGCCGGTACCAGTCAGCACCTCCAAGAAGGAACGCGACGATGACGACGCTGCTGCCAAGGGTTTTCCCCGGTACGCTGTGAGGAGAGAGGAAGGGTAGCCCCGACGCCCTTCAGGAAGGTCAGGCGGTACCCACAAGCGCCACCGCGTCAGTGTCGGCCAAGCCAACAGAGATTTCTCCCGACCCCAACCACCACCTCAGGCACTCCAGAGCTCGCCACCAAACAGACCCTCACCCTGCGCCAACCCGGTCACGAAGCTTCTCACGCCATCTCACCACGGCACCGTGAAGCATGGTCCGCACAAAGAAGGAGAGGAGCCGAGACTAGGGCAGCAGCACCGTCAGCACGCGGGAGGGCCCCACCTCCACCGTCTCGATGGTAGCTGACCGGGCGCAATAGCAGGAACATACCAGGCCTGTGGCCGCACAGGCCCGGCCGGGATCTCCGAGGCCCATAAAGTTCCCGCCTTCGCGCTGCAGCCGGCACGCCGTCGCTGCCGCCGCCGCCCCGGTCCAAGCCGCTCCCCTGCCTCCCCGCACAGAGAGCCGCCAAGTGGAAGCACCACCACCACGCGCGCCGCTGGCCACCACCACCAGGTCACCGGACCGCCACTGGCCCAGCCGCACCACCACCGCACGCCCACGACGGAGGGGAACCAACGCAGCCGCCAGGGGCCCGAAGCCGGACCCCAGCCACTGCCCACGCCGCCCGCAGCTCGCGCCGCCTGCCGGACGGAACGGCCGCCACGGCAAGGTGCATACCACTGCGCAGCCGGCCATGCTGCGCCACGCCCGCCAGGAGGCGCAGCCCGCCACGCCGCAGTGCCCTGCGTCTGCACCGCGCCCGCACCCGAAGGAGCGGCCCGCGCCGCCCCGTCGTGCCGGGGGAAGACCAGGCCCTGCCGCCGCCGTTGCCGGTCAGACTTCTCCCGGCCGCGCCCCCCGGTGGCGGCGAGGGAGGAGGGAGGAGGAGGGGAGGCGCGCGGCGAGCGGATTTGGGGGCCCTCGCCGGCGGCCTCGCGGGTGGCGGCGCGGGGAGGGAAACCTAGCGGGGGCCGGGGTAGCCAAATAAGGATTCCCTTTCCTCTCACCTCCTCTATAAAAGGGTTTCGCTAAGGCCATTGTTTGTTACTAGCATAGATGCCCGTGCGTTGCAACGGGAGAAACAAACTCCAGCCCTTCCATGTACCGACTTCTAATTCCTTATGCGTTGCAACAACCGTCACATTCACTTCACGTGGTTCAACATAAATCATGTCTTTGCATATCATGTGGTGCATTTCCTTATTTATCGCACACAATAATAATTCTTAATTCAAATTATGTTAAGGTATGAGGCTCTTGACTGAACATAAGCTACACACACTTCACTATCACCATTGAGCTTGGGCATTTTGCAGGCAGTAAACTATGTCGTCATGTTCTTCGACCATGGCCATCGAATCATAGTACAGAAAAACCCGACGAGAGTAAAATTATTGTTGTAATCATCAAGTATAAAAGAGAGCAAAAATTAATATTCATGAAGTTCATTCCCATTGGTTGGAAATCAATCAATTGTTAACTTTACCTTCACACTTCAGGCAAACAACCTGACTTCCACACTGCTCTAAATAATTCATAATTCATATAAAATTATAAACATGGAGATTGAAAACTGATTTATATATACCACGGGAAGTTGAAAACAACATTATCAAGAAGTGGAGTACAACATTAGCGTGTGCCCATTTATTAATGGGCATCTCTCCCATTAGATAGAACACGAAATTTATTTCTTCTCCTAATTCCTTTCTTTCTGCTGAATTTATTGTTGGGGAACGTAGTAATTTCAAAAAATTTCCTACGCACACGCAAGATCATGGTGATGCATAGCAACGAGAGGGGAGAGTGTGTCCACGTACCCTCGTAGACCGAAAGTGGAAGCGTTAGCACAACGCGGTTGATGTAGTTGTACGTCTTCACGGCCCGACCGATCAAGCACCGAAACTACGACACCTCTGAGTTCTTGCACACGTTCAGCTCGATGACGTTCCCCGGACTCCGATCCAGCAGAATGTCGGGGAAGAGTTCCGTCAGCATGACGGCGTGGTGGCGATCTTGATGTTCTACCATTGTAGGGCTTCGCCTAAGCACCACTACAATATTATCGAGGAGAACTATGGTGGAGGGAGGCACCGCACACGGCTAAGAGATCAAGAGATCAATTGTTGTGTCCATGGGGTGCCCCCTCCCCATATATAAAGGAGTGGAGGAGGGGGCCGGCCAAGGGGGTGGCGCGCCCTAGGGGGGGAGTCCAACTCCCACTGGGAGTAGGACTCCCCCCTTTCATATTGGGAGAAGGAGAGGGAAGGAAGAGGAAAGAGGGAGGAAGGAAAGGGGGCCCGGCCCCCTCCCAATTCGGATTGGGCTTGGGGGGGGGGAGGGGGGCGCCCCCTCCCTTGCTCCTTTCCCCTCCTTTCCACTAAGGCCCAATAAGGCCCATATACCTCCCAGGGGGTTCCGATAACCTCCCGGAGCTTCGGTATTGTCGCAATCTCACCCGGAACCTTTCTGGTGTCCAAATATAGTCGTTCAACATATCGATCTTTATGTCTCGACCATTTCGAGACTCCTCGTCAAGTCTGTGATCACATCCGGGACCCCGAACAACCTTCGGTACATCAAAACTCATAAACTCATAAGAAAACTATCAATGAAACCTTAAGCCTGCGGACCCTACGGGTTCGAGAACTATGTAGACATGACCGAGACTCGTTTCCGGTCAATAACCAATAGCAGAACCTGGATGCTCATATTGGCTCCTACATATTCTACGAAGATCTTTATCGGTCAAACCGCATAACAACATACGTTGTTCCCTTTGTCATCGGTATGTTACTTGCCCGAGAGTCGATCGTCGGTATCCAATACCTAGTTCAATCTCGTTACCGGTAAGTCTCTTTACTCGTTACATGATACATCATCTCGTAACTAACTCTTTAGCTACATTGCTTGCAAGGCTTATAGTGATGTGCATTACCGAGAGGGCCCAGAGATATCTCTCCGACAATCGGAGTGACAAATTCTAATCTCGAAATACGTCAACTCAACAAGTACCTTCGGAGACACATGTAGAGCACCTTTATAATCACCCAGTTATGTTGTGACGTTTGGTAGCACACAAAGTGTTCCTCCGGTAAGCGGGAGTTACATAATATCATAGTCATAGGAACATGTATAAGTCATGAAGAAAGCAATAGCAACATACTAAACGATCAAGTGCTAAGCTAACAAAATGGGTCAAGTCAATCATCATTCTCCTAATGATGTGATCCCGTTAATCAAATGACAACTCATGTCTATGGTTAGGAAACTTAACCATCTTTGATTTACGAGCTAGTCAAGTAGAGGCATACTAGTGACACTATGTTTGTCTATGTATTCACACATGTATTATGTTTCCGGGTAATACAATTCTAGCATGAATAATAAACATTTATCATGATATGAGGAAATAAATAATAAATTTATTATTGCCTCTAGGGCATATTTCCTTCAGTCTCCCACTTGCACTAGAGTCAATAATCTAGATTACACAGTAATGATTCTAACACCCATGGAGTCTTGGTGTTGATCATGTTTTGCTCGTGGAAGAGGCTTAGTCAACGAGTCTGCGACATTCAGATCCGTATGTATCTTGCAAATCTCTATGTCTCCCATCTGGACTTGGTCCCGAATGGAATTGAAGCGTCTCTTGATGTGCTTGGTTCTCTTGTGAAATCTGGATTCCTTTGCCAAGGCAATTGCACCAGTATTGTCACAAAAGATTTTCATTGGACCCGATGCACTAGGTACGACACCTAGATCGGATATGAACTTCATCCAGACTCCTTCATTTGCTGCTTCCGAAGCAGCTATGTACTCCGCTTCACATGTAGATCCCGCTACGACGCTTTGTTTAGAACTGCACCAACTGACAGCTCCACCGTTTAATATAAATACGTATCCGGTTTGCGATTTAGAATCGTCCGGATCAGTGTCAAAGCTTGCATCGACATAACCATTTACGACTAGCTCTTTGTCACGTCCATAAACGAGAAACATATCCTTAGTCCTTTTCAGGTATTTCAGGATGTTCTTGACCGCTGTCTAGTGATCCACTCCTGGATTACTTTGGAACCTCCCTGCTAAACTAATAGCAAGGCACACATCAGGTCTGGTACACAACATTGCATACATGATAGAGCCTATGGCTGAAGCATAGGGAACTTCTTTCATTTTCTCTCTATCTTCTGCAGTGGTCGGGCATTGAGTCTGACTCAATTTCATACCTTGTATTACATGCAAGAAGCCTTTCTTTGTTTGATCCATTTTGAACCTTTTCAAAACTTTATCAAGGTATGTGCTTTGTGAAAGTCCAATTGAGCGTCTCGATCTATCTCTATAGATCTTGATGCCTAATATGTAAGCAGCTTCACCGAGGTCTTTCATTGAAAAACGTTTATTCAAGTATCCTTTTATGCTATCCAGAAATTCTATATCATTTCTAATCAATAATACATCGTCCACATATAATATTAGAAATGCTACAGAGCTCCCATTCACTTTCTTGTAAATACAGGCTTCTCCAAAAGTCTGTATAAAACCATATGCTTTGATCACACTATCAAAGCGTTTATTCCAACTCCGAGAGGCTTGCACCAGTCCATAAATGGATCGCTGAAGCTTGCACACTTTGTTAGCATCCTTTGGATCGACAAGACCTTCTGGTTGCATCATATACAAATCTTCTTCCAGAAATCCATTCAGGAATGCAATTTTGATATCCATTTGCCAAATTTCATAATCATAAAATGTGGCAATTGCTAACATGATTCAGACAGACTTAAGCATCGCTAGGGTGAGAAAGTCTCATCGCAGTCAACCCCTTGAACTTGTCGAAAACCTTCCGCAACAAGTCGAGCTTTGTAGACAGTAACATTACCATCATCATTAGTCTTCTTATTGAAAATCCATTTATTCTCGATGGCTTGCCGATCATCGGGCAAGTCAACCAAAGTCCACACTTTGTTCTCATACATGGATCCCATCTCAGATTTCATGGCTTCAAGCCATTTTGCGGAATCTGGTCTCATCATCGCTTCCTCATAGTTCGTAGGTTCGCCAAGGTCAAGTAACATGACCTCCAAAATAGGATTACCATACCACTCTCGCGCGGATCTTACTCTGGTTGACCTACGAGGTTCTGTAGTAACTTGATCTGTAGTTTCATGATCATCATCATTAGCTTCCTCACTTATTGGTGTAGTCATCACAGGAACCAGTTTCTGTGATGAACTATTTTCCAATAAAGGGAGCAGGTACAGTTACCTCATCAAGTTCTACTTTCCTCCCACTCACTTCTTTCGAGAGAAACTCCTTCTCTAGAAAGGATCCATTCTTCGCAACAAATGTCTTGCCTTCGGATCTGTGATAGAAGGTGTACCCAACTGTTTCCTTTGGGTATCCTATGAAGACACATTTCTCCGATTTGGGTTCGAGCTTATCAGGTTGAAGCTTTTTCACATAAGCATCATAGCCCCAAACTTTAAGAAACGACAACTTTGGTTTCTTGCCAAACCACAGTTCATAAGGCGTCGTCTCAACGGATTTTGATGGTGCCCTATTTAACATGAATGCGACTGTCTCTAAAGCATAACCCCGAAACGATAGCGGTAAATCAGTAAGAGACATCATAGATCGCACCATATCTAGTAAAGTACGATTACGACATTCGGACACACCATTACGCTATGGTGTTCCGGGTAGCGTGAGTTGCGAAACTATTCCACACTATTTCAAATGTAAACCAAACTCGTAACTCAAATATTCTCCTCCACGATCAGATCGTAGAAACTTTATTTTCTTGTTACGATGATTTTCAACTTCACTCTGAAAATCTTTGAACTTTTCAAATGTTTCAGACTTATGTTTCATTAAGTAGATATACCCATATCTGCTCAAATCATCTATGAAGGTGAGAAAATAACGATATCCGCCACGAGCCTCAACATTCATTGGACCACAGGCATCAGTATGTTTGATTTCCAACAAATCAGTTGCTCGCTCCATAGTTCCGGAGAACGGCGTTTTAGTCATCTTGCCCATGAGGCATGGTTCGCAAGTACCAAGTGATTCATAATCAAGTGATTCCAAAAGTCCATCAGTATGGAGTTTCTTCATGCGCTTTACACCAACATGACCTAAACGGCAGTGCCACAAATAAGTTGCACTATCATTATCAACTCTACATCTTTTGTGTCGGTGTACTAGAATAGGGGTACCCTAGTATCCCGAACTTGTGCACGGGCAGTTGCAGCGCCCCGTGGCAAGGCTTGCCGGGCGACCGCCAAGGTCCTCCACGGTTCCCTTGGAGCCATTCAAGAACAAAGTATTCAAGCCAAGGAGACAAGGCCCCGGCAAGAGGAGCTTGCCGGGAAGGCCAACCAAGGCATTCCAAGGAACTTGCCGCGACGCGCCACGCGTCCCGGCAAGGCGACAAGGCCCCGGCAAGAGGAGCTTGCCGGGAAGACCAACCAAGGCATCTCAAGGCTTGGTGAGCAACAAGCTTCTGGGCGCGACAAGGCAACAACCGCGGCAAGGCGCTTGCCGCGGCAAGTAAACCACCCTGCACCTACGCTCCAGCACATCCACCAACGTGTCGCTCTGAGGCCTTCCCAGGCGCGCGTGGCGAGAGGCTGTGCAGCCAGCGGTGTGCGGTGGCATGTGACGCTGACAAGATCGCCATCGTGGCGAACGGTGGTGTCCCTAACGGTCCTTTTCTGCACTGTTCGGGCGACACAGACGGGCATTTAATGCCCTTGTCCCCTGCCGTCAGGGTTAGGTAGGATACACTGTACGTAGCAGTTGTACCAACCGCAACTCCTTTTACGTTTGTACCCGTGTCTACGTTGCCACCTGTCGGTGACCCCTTTAGCGTATAAAAGGAGGCCCATGCGCAACGTAGAGGGGGTTCGGCTCATTCGGAAGCCAGAGAAACACTTAGCTCTCTTTCTCTCGAGCAAAAACACAATACAATCAGACAAGCAACAGTAGGAGTATTATCTCTTCGGAGAGCTCCGAAGCTGGGTAAACTGCTCGTGTGCTTCGCCTCGATCCGCTCTTCGTGCGACCTCCGCCCCCCGCCGAACCGAAAGGGGCTCGGTCCGCTGGTCCCATAGGTGTTCGTGGATCAGTTTCCCCGACATCTTTGGCGCACCAGGTAGGGGGCGTCGAGGTTGTGTGAACCTGATCCGGCGTTCACACGAGCTAGATCTTCATTTTCTTCATCAACATGCCACCGAAGAAGAAGGCTTCAGAGGCAGCTGTTCCGTCCGCGTCGGTCCCACCACCACCGGAGCAAGCGGGTGGTGGGGTGGATGCCTGTCAGGACCCCGACTCAATGCCACATCGATCTAGCATGTAACACCTCATATCACTTTGCGGCCTCACGCACGGTATTCCCACGGGTGTCGCCTTACCTTTGCCCGGGACCGTTTGCGCCTTTTGGCACACGTATATGACAGTGTCGCTAGCATCCATATGATAAGGAGCCCGGGCTGACATGGCTAGTCGTAAACCCAAAGTGGCACAGACTTACAGGGACAGGCATCCATGACCCAGCATCGAACGTGTCGGTCATCAGCGAGTGAATCCAGGCTGTAGCACTGGGCTAGCAGGACTCCGGTGAACCAGGCTGTAGCGGGCTAACAGGACTCCGGTATTCATCGCGTGACATTTCCCCGAAGGGACAGACACAGGAACGAAGAAGGACACATGCCGGCCAGCCTAAGTGTTCTGGAGCAGTAGCAAGCTACCATGGCTCGGTGGAAACACTAGGAGACATTTCCCGGTAAGAGAGGCTACTAAAGATAAACAACTAGATAGTCAGATCCCACACATACCAAGCATTTCAATAACATACACACAATATGCTCGATATGTGCAATACAACATGGCATCACAAAATGACTCTACGACTCAAGTAGTTTATTCAATAGGCTCCGAGGAGCGAGACATTACAAACAGGGGTCTCATGACCCAACAATCAGAGCATACAAATCAAAGCACAAGCGGAAGCTATCATGTCTGGGTACAGACATCTATAAATGAAAAAGGCTGAAAAGCCTGACTATCTATCAGATCCTGCCGAGGGCACAAGATCGTAGCTGAGGTATCAAGCTAAACGTCGAAGTCCACGTGGAACTACTAGCGAGACCGAAGTCTCTCTGCAAAACATAAAATAGGCAAACGTGAGTACAAATGTACCCAGCAAGACTTACATCAGAACTATCTACCTATGCATCATTATCAACAAAGGGGATGGTGGAGTTTGACTGCAGCAAGCCAGCTTTGACTCGGTGGCTATCCTGAACTACGACTGCAAGTAACTCTTTTGAGGTGGCGCACATGAGTCCACATATTCACCATATCAATACACCACTATGGATCCGCTCCCGTCTCCCTACGAGAACGCCATCCATAGCACTCACGCTTATCTTGCGTATTTTAGAGTATCCACTTTCACTTGTCTATGAACTGATATAAGCAACCCAGAAGTCCTTTTCCGCGGACACGGCTATTCGAATAGATGATGTTAACCCTGCAGGGGTGTACTTCTTCATACATGTTTCCACCACTTAGCGTCTGCACACGTCATGTGCTCGGCAGACTTCAAGCGAAAGCCGACGTGGGTGTAGACCACGACCTACCTAAACACTCAAGTCTCTAGTCCAGGTTTATCGCCTATTCGGGTTCCATCCATGAGGAGATCCGGCCGGAGTTTCGCTCACAGCCCCAAACGATGTGAACAGGGTTCCCGAGATACCAAACGGGCATCCGGTACACCGTGCCACGTACCTACCGCATCACAGCCCACCCCTACGGTCAGCGCTGTCCACGGCCTCCAGTAAGCTACAAACACCAGAAACTACTTGCAACTCCTGGACAGAGGACTAGGGTGAATAAGAAGTCGAGCGGGGTCATATTTCAGGGCCCAATGTATGGTAGTAGCTGAATCATGGATCACAAACACAGAACTCAGTTCCTGAGGACGGCTTCAATGAGACAACCCACCATGTACTCCTACATGGCCTCTATACCAACACTGTCAGGACCCCGACTCGATGTCACATCGATCTAGCCGGTAACACCTCATATCACTTTGCGGCCTCACGCACGGTATCCCCACGGGTGTCGCCTTACCTTTGCCCGGGACCGTTTGCGCCTTTTGGCTCACGTATATGATAGTGTCGCTAGCATCCATATGATAAGGAGCCCGGGCTGACATGACTAGTCGTAAACCCAAAGTGGCACAGACTTACAGGGACAGGCATCCATGACCCAGCTTCGAACGTGTCGGTCATCAGCAAGTGGGTCCGGGCTGTAGCACTGGGCTAGCAGGACTCCGGTAAACCGGGCTGTAGCGGGCTAACAGGACTCCGGTACTCAAAGCATGACATTTCCCCGAAGGGACAGACACAGGAACGAAGAAGGACACATGCCGGCCAGCCTAAGTGTTCCGGAGCAGTAGCAAGCTACCATGGCTCGGTGGAAACACTAGGAGACATTTCCCGGTAAGAGAGGCTACTAAAGATAAACAACTAGATGGTCAGATCCCACACATACCAAGCATTTCAATAGCATACACACAATATGCTCGATATGTGCAAATACAACATGGCATCACAACATGACTCTACGACTCAAGTAATTTATTCAATAGGCTCCGAGGAGCGAGATATTACAAACATGGGTCTCATGACCCAACAATCAGAGCATACAAGTCAAAGCACAAGCGGAAGCTATCATGTCTGGGTACAGACATCTATAACTGGAAAAGGCTGAGAAGCCTGACTATCTACCAGATCCTGCCGAGGCACAAGATCGTAGCTGAGGTAACAAGCTAAACATCAAAGTCCACGCGAAACTACTAGTGAGACTGAAGTCTCTCTGCAAAAACATAAAATAGGCAAACGTGAGTACAAATGTACCCAGCAAGACTTACATCAGAACTAACTACATATGCATCATTATCAACAAAGGGGTGGTGGGGTTTAACCGCAGCAAGCCAGCTTTGACTCGGTGGCTATCCTAAACTACGACTGCGAGTAACTCTTTTGAGGTGGCACACACGAGTCCACATATTCACCATATCAATACACCACTATGGATCCGCTCCCGTCTCCCTACGAGAACGCCATCCATAGCACTCACGCTTATCTTGCGTATTTTAGAGTATCCACTTTCACTTGTCTATGAACTGATATAAGCAACCCAGAAGTCCTTTTCCGCGGACACGGCTATTCGAATAGATCATATTAACCCTGCAGGGGTGTACTTCTTCACACACGCTCTCACCACTTACCGCCGTTTACACGACATGTACTCGGCAACCTTCAAGCGGAAGCCCAACGTGGGTGTCGGCCACGGCCTGCCTAAACACTCGAGTCTCTAGTCCAGGTTTATCGTCTATTCGGGTTCCATCCATGAGGAGATCCGGCCGGAGTTTCGCTCACAGCCCCAAACGATGTGAACAGGGTTCCGTGACACCAAACGGGCGCCCGGTTTACCCGACCACGTGCCTACCGCATCACAGCCCACCCCTACGGTCAGCACTGCGCACGGCCTCCAGCATACTACAAACACCAGAAACTACTTGCAACTCCTGGACAGAGGACAAGGGTGATTAAGAAGCCGAGAGGGTCCATTGGTTTCGGGCCCAATGCGTGGTAGTAGCTGAATCATGGATCACAAACACAGAACTCAGTTCCTGAGGACGGCTGCAATGAGACAACCCACCATGTACTCCTACATGGCCTCTCACCGCTACCTTTATCAAATCATGTTCACACACTTAGCTCACACACAGTAGGACATGTTCACACACCTCTGATTCATCCCCGATGAATCAGACCTGACTCAACTCTAAGCAGTAGCAGGCATGACAAACAAGCATGAATGAGTAGGCACATCAGGGCTCAAACAACTCCTACTCATGCTAGTGGGTTTCATCTATTTACTGTGGCAATGACAGGTCATGCAAAGGATAAAGGGGTTCAGCTACCGCAGCAAGTAACAGATGAATCGGTGTTGTCCTAATGCAGTAAAAGAGAGCAGGAGCGAGAGAGTAGGATTGTATCGGAATGAACAAGGGGGTTTTGCTTGCCTGGCACTTCTGAAGATAACATTGAGTCTTCATCAGTGTCAACGATCACATCATCGGTATCACGTCTATCGAGAGGGGACAAATACCGGCAACACAGAAGGGAACACAATCACTGCAATGCACAATATGATGCATGATCATGACATGGCAAAATGAATGTGTTTTGGGCTAATGCATCTAAAACCAGATTAAATGAAGTTGGTTTGAATCCAAGATTCAAATTCAAACTCCATATGTGGTTATTTAAATGTCATTCACTTCATTTGCCCTAAACAGTAGTGATAAGTTGTTCTAACATGCATGTAAATGGTACAGATGGATTCCTTGAATTTTTCTGATAATTTTTCATATATAAATTATTTAATTTGGAGTTACGGTTAATTTTCTATGATTTATTGAAGTTTATATAATTTTCTGGATTTTCTGATTTATTTTAAATCCAGAAAATCATTTAATGCGTCAGCATGACATCACCTTGACGTCATCAGGTCAACGGGGCAGATTCAGGTCAAACCTGACCAGTGGGGTCCACTGGTCAGTGACACAACTAATTAACCAAGTTAATTAGTCTTAAGTTAATTCTAACTAAACTGTTTGTGGGGCCGGGGCCCACTGGTCAGCGACTAATCAGCTAACTAACCTAGGTTAATTAGTGTTAAACTAATACTAACTAAAATGTCAGGGGGGTGGCCCACACGTCAGTGACACACGGGGAAGGTCAAACCTGGGTCAACTCGCCGGAGTTGACCCGCGACTCGTCGCCGGCGGAGCCAGAGACGGCGGAGGGGTGCGGGTTTCCTCCTCCGGCGACCAAATGGCCGGCGGAGAGCGTCTACGTGACGCAGGCGCTCGTCCGCGTCGAGTAGTGGCAGCGGCTGGGCCTAAGATGGCCGGAGTCGTCACCGGCGTCGAGCGTGGCGGTCGCCGGAGCTCGGGCGAGCTCGGGGTTGACGCTACGGTGGCCGGGGAGGCTCGTGCGGGGCACCTACGTGTTCCAGGCAGCGCGGGGAGGAAGCTGAGCACGACAGCCGAGCCACTAGGTGGCCGGAGGCACGTCGGCGGCGATCACAGACGGCGGCGGGTTTCGGTCATCAAGGGGGCGACGGCTACGACAACCAAACGAAGAGGGAAAGAGGGGGAAACGGTGGCGGAGCTCACAGGGGTTGCGACGGTGGCCTCGGGGAGCTCGGGGAGGCGTCGGAGGCGGCGAATCGACAGCGGTGAGCTTCGGTGGCCGGCGATGGAACGGCGATGGTGGCGGCGTTGCAGGGCTTCCGGAGGGCCGTGGGTCGGTGGAGAGGGAAGAGGGGGTCGAGGCGGAGCCTCTGGGCTAGTCGGGGAAGCAAGGGAGGCCCGGTGGCCGTGGTTATGGCGAGCGGCGTCGGCGGCTGCGCTCTGCTTCGGGAGAGGGGGCGAGGGAGGCGAAGCAGGGAGAGAGGGAAGAGGTGCACGGGAGAGTGAGGGGGGTCAGGGGGATCGGGACGGCCTGCGGAAGTCGTCCACGCGGCCAGGAGCTCGTCGGCAAGCAGGAGGTGGCCGCGCGGCCGTGCGCGTGCGAGCACGCAGCAGCTTCGGGGCGAGGGGGGGAAGACGACGGAGGGCTGCAGTGGTGGGCTGGGCCGGCTGGGGGAGCTGGGCCAGGTAAGTGGCGCCAGGTGGCCTTCTCTCCCTTTCTCTGTTTTATTTTTTTCTGTTCTGTTTGTTTTATTAATTTATTTTGCCACTGTTTTGAATTTTAAAAATAATTCAAACAATGCCAAAAACTCCTGTGAATATTTTATATTGCTAGATGGACTTTTCCAAAAGCTTATAAAATATTTCAGGGGTATTTAAATTATATTCTAATTATATGAATATAATTCAAATTCAAATAGCTAATGAATTAAATCCAAAGTCCCAAAAATAATTCCTTAAAAATGTTCAATATTTTGGTTGGGACCAGAACCCTTACCAAAAATTATCAAACATTTAAGAAGAGCATTTTGGAGCAATGGATGAGATTTCTAGGGTTTTTGCCCCTCTTTTATTTAAGTTTTTGAGGCTTCCAAAATTCCCTCAGTTCAAATTTTCAGAATTTAAACATGATGCACACATGAGCTAGCCTAGAGCACTACCAGCAGCTAGGGATGTGACAACTCACCCCCACTAAACAAGAATCTCGTCTCGAGATTCAAGCGTAGGGTAAGGTGAAGGGGTAACGCAAACTAGTATAATCTTCACGATCCAGGGTGCACTTCAATTGAACGTTGATTCATTCACCATCATTGTCTTGAAGTCTTGCCTTGAGAACTCCAACTATCATGACAACGAGAGGAAAGGAAAGACCCTAAAAGAATTGTTCTTCTCGAAGGTCGAACAACTCAGGATTAACCCACGGAATGAGACATAACAACATCTCTCGAGCTGAGAGACGAAGTACACATCCATAGGAACTGGAGTGAAACAGATGACAAAGGTTCACTAGGTAGACAACAATTTCACGCTTAAGAAGGTGGTAATCGATTGTCAACGTAGCGAGGAGTTGAGTTGCCATGATACCATAACGATACACCTTAGGGAAGGTGACTCGTAGAGATATTCCCTTAAGTGGCAAAAAGAATTACTTTTGATTCAGAGATCATTGAAACTCTTTAACCAGCCTAAGACAATTCTCGAGCGATCGTTTGGAGGGGGTCGGTAGAATGGCATACTCAAACTTGGATGATGTGGATTACCTTGTTGAAGACAACGCAATGGATGAATTTGCTTATCACCGGAAATGGGAGAGACCCATGGTAGAATGGCACATTGGTGGTGCAAGCTGGGAACAAAATGCAAATGATGGGAATGATTCTAGTAACTGGGGAGAACCCAACAATAGAGAGTGAATCCACTGTTTGAAAAGATCATAGCATTGCCGAGGAAACTGAGAGGAATCCCAGTTAGTGCTGATGATAACTCGTAGCGCTTGTGCGTGCTCTCAAGAACTTGAGCATTCCATAATCATCAAGGTTTTACCAACATCCGTGTCAAGGGTCCGGTAACACAACTTACTACCATGATGAATGGTGATGGAGGATGCAGATGCAAATGAAGATAACACCTTCTCAGATTTCACCCTTGGCGGGGCCAAGGAAATAAAATCTGGATGATCGACCGAGAGACATTTAGCACTCTGCTTCTAATGTTCTCCTTGATGTGCCAGCGTAATCCACCCATAGATATGGTTTGATATCTAGAACATCAAGTAAAAGGTCGGACTTCGGAACACAGAAATCCATAGGGGCAACTAGGGAGTAAACCCTACGAAATCCCTATGGGGAGGTGGCCAACTTCCTCAATCAAGATATTATAATAACAGGTCTTCCGGCTGGGTGTGTTGACCACGACATCCACATTACCGGTTTCTGAGGGACCGATATTATAGTTCTTGGGAAATGTTCCAACCATCATATCTGCCTGAGATTCAGATCTGGTTGGTGTCAGGATATTCCAGACTCATCGAGTCTAGGAAGAAAAATGAAAGTTTGCAACACAAATCGACGAGATGACGTTGCGGGATTCTCGGGAGATGAACTACGATAGCAAGCTCCAAAACATGAGCTGGTTCTGCTACAAACATGTGAACACGTTGTCCTAGACAAAACATTATCACATGGTAGTCTTACAACAAAACACTACCGAGTTCAGGTGGGGAACCATAATCGAGGACAATGAAGTCCTTGCATAAGGCATGCTCTTAAGAAGGAACTTATTCTCCTTGAACAAATCAATCAGTGGCTTGGTGTGCTCGGAACACATATGGAATGAAGGTTGCAAGTCTCCAAACCATAGAATACTTCGCACATATGCATGACTGACTTGGGATGATCCCAGAGGAAGCAAAACTAACTTTCTCAAATTCACGGCGGCAACTTTCACCAAATGCACGTGTATAAGAGGAAGTCACTCCTTTCATCAAACAAATACTTCATGAGCTAGCATGAAGAAAATGCTTCAAAAGTTTCCAACACTAACTTAATGTTCAACAAAATCATGGAGGAGATAAGGATGTTGTCAATGGGCTCAACAACAATTCATCTGGGTTTCCTTTTAAAAGGAATTCCATAGTTAAGTGAACAAGTGATAGCATGGGTCAGACCCAAAAGGTATAATGGTGTATACTCGAGGGATCAACCACGAGTAAGACAACATTACGAATATCGTTGGTTCTGGTCTGATTGGATGATAGCCCATACTCCAATCAAAGGTTGGATAAAATGATAGGTCCATTAACCGATCACGAGGTTCAGTCGATGAAAATATCAACTTTCTTCAACACACATACAAGACATCCCTTATAATGAACTATATCGGACAAGCTTCTATCTTCCAACTCTCCAAGTTGATGCATAGCTTAACCAACTAGCTCAGGGGTATCCAACACGGATTCTTGGAGAAAGGGTGGTTTACAGGATAAACCAACTTGATCACGAGCTTAACATAACAGTCAGGTGACAACCTGGTGATACTATCGAGAAGATATTCGGAAAATCACGAACCACCGATATGTTACTAAGCTCGAGAACAATCTCGCTTTTGAGGGCAAGACGATATGATCAAATGAGTGAGGACTTGACAAGATCCTAACTCATCAATCGAAGGGTGCACCGAAATAAGGACTAGGTAGCATAATCAACCTTAGAATGATGATTCAAAACCAACACGCTAAGAATGAAATTATTGTCCATTAACTACCAAGCAACAAGGTTGCTAGGAGTATTGAATTCACACATCACGATTCACTTGTCGGCCTTCCGGTTGCGACAACACGGAACCGAGGGATGAATAATGATGGCGAGAAGTATCACTACATCAAGAATTCACAAGAACCGGTGCAATCCTCATGAAAACCCTGACATAAGACGGTAATACTTCAGGGTAGAACAGAATCAAAAGCTGGATTAGCAATTTGTTCTGCGGAGCACAACTTCTTTGACCCAATCCTGGATATGGAAGAGGTACTGGAGTTTGTTTCTCCTAGTCATTCCGCGATAGAATGGCTTGACGGACCACAAGAGTAATAGGCATCGATAAACGAACGCACGCATACTCTTGACTATCAATTGATAGACGAAGGTCAGAAACAACTAAGATGGGACAACTCAAAAGAACATATGATTTTCTGAGTTGTGGATGCATGGATTAGCACGTCGAACGAAGTTCAACATATTTCTTCCGGATAACCCATGCAGAAAGGTAGAACTGGCAGAGCCACAATATAGCATGGAGAACTCATCGACAACACTCTTGTTGTCATCTTTTGGTTCAGAAGAACTCCTGCCAAGAATGGTTCATGGTAATTGGAAGAAGGATGTACCACGAACCTCGAGGACTATCGCAAGGTTACTACTATCCTAAAGGGACTAGCAAACACTATCAACATGAAGTAGGTAGAGTGAATCTCGGGTTCAAAACCCAGGAGTAGAATACCTACTACTAAATGGCATCACGGGATGCTTTCGATAATGACGGCCAGAGTCATCACACTGGAACATAAATCATGGCTAGACTACTAGATGATCCCCTGAGACACCTAGGGTCATAGTAATAACTCCAACATAAAGGTTGAGGCAGTAGAGTACCTCAGCTCTACAATTTGTGTGATTAACCTGGCCTAACAGACATTGAAACCGGAGGAAAAGGATTTTGCAAATGCATCAGACTCTTTAGAAACCTGGGATGACTCGGACAGCATAACGGCTGTAAATGCTCAGAAAAGATTTGAGACATTCACAAAAATGGTGGCATAACCACTCAGAAGCACAATATCAAGGTTTCGAGATCAACAGTTAACATACAGAAGATAGTAGGAACTGAACTGAGGCTTGAATCCAACAATCTTATAAGTCCACTGATTAGTAACGCGTGATCCTGACAGAAAGAAGAGATAGCCTAGTTCTTAATCCCCATAGAAGAGAAGATGATGACTCAGATCAGAAGGCCATGAGGTATAAGGAGTAAAAAGAGCCTTACGTTCCATCCCACAATCAATTCCCTTATATAGCTAAAGAATTTCTAGACTCAACTTCGACCAGTTTGGCTTGGTAATCCTACAGGCAGTCAAGCTCTGATACCAACGCTGTCAGGACCCCGACTCAATGCCACATCGATCTAGCATGTAACACCTCATATCACTTTGCGGCCTCACGCACGGTATTCCCACGGGTGTCGCCTTACCTTTGCCCGGGACCGTTTGCGCCTTTTGGCACACGTATATGACAGTGTCGCTAGCATCCATATGATAAGGAGCCCGGGCTGACATGGCTAGTCGTAAACCCAAAGTGGCACAGACTTACAGGGACAGGCATCCATGACCCAGCATCGAACGTGTCGGTCATCAGCGAGTGAATCCAGGCTGTAGCACTGGGCTAGCAGGACTCCGGTGAACCGGGCTGTAGCGGGCTAACAGGACTCCGGTATTCATCACGTGACATTTCCCCGAAGGGACAGACACAGGAACGAAGAAGGACACATGCCGGCCAGCCTAAGTGTTTCGGAGCAGTAGCAAGCTACCATGGCTCGGTGGAAACACTAGGAGACATTTCCCGGTAAGAGAGGCTACTAAAGATAAACAACTAGATGGTCAGATCCCACACATACCAAGCATTTCAATAGCATACACACAATATGCTCGATATGTGCAAATACAACATGGCATCACAACATGACTCTACGACTCAAGTAATTTATTCAATAGGCTCCGAGGAGCGAGATATTACAAACATGGGTCTCATGACCCAACAATCAGAGCATACAAGTCAAAGCACAAGCGGAAGCTATCATGTCTGGGTACAGACATCTATAACTGGAAAAGGCTGAGAAGCCTGACTATCTACCAGATCCTGCCGAGGCACAAGATCGTAGCTGAGGTAACAAGCTAAACGTCGAAGTCCACGCGAAACTACTAGTGAGACTGAAGTCTCTCTGCAAAAACATAAAATAGGCAAACGTGAGTACAAATGTACCCAGCAAGACTTACATCAGAACTAACTACATATGCATCATTATTAACAAAGGGGTGGTGGGGTTTAACCGCAGCAAGCCAGCTTTGACTCGGTGGCTATCCTAAACTACGACTGCGAGTAACTCTTTTGAGGTGGCGCACACGAGTCCACATATTCACCATATCAATACACCACTATGGATCCGCTCCCGTCTCCCTACGAGAACGCCATCCATAGCACTCACGCTTATCTTGCGTATTTTAGAGTATCCACTTTCACTTGTCTATGAACTGATATAAGCAACCCAGAAGTCCTTTTCCGCGGACACGGCTATTCGAATAGATCATATTAACCCTGCAGGGGTGTACTTCTTCACACACGCTCTCACCACTTACCGCCGTTTACACGACATGTACTCGGCAACCTTCAAGCGGAAGCCCAACGTGGGTGTCGGCCACGGCCTGCCTAAACACTCGAGTCTCTAGTCCAGGTTTATCGCCTATTCGGGTTCCATCCATGGGGAGATCCGGCCGGAGTTTCGCTCACAGCCCCAAACGATGTGAACAGGGTTCTGTGACACCAAACGGGCGCCCGGTTTACCCGACCACGTGCCTACCGCATCACAGCCCACCCCTACGGTCAGCACTGCGCACGGCCTCCAGCATACTACAAACACCAGAAACTACTTGCAACTCCTGGACAGAGGACAAGGGTGATTAAGAAGCCGAGAGGGTCCATTGGTTTCGGGCCCAATGCGTGGTAGTAGCTGAATCATGGATCACAAACACAGAACTCAGTTCCTGAGGACGGCTGCAGTGAGACAACCCACCATGTACTCCTACATGGCCTCTCACCGCTACCTTTATCAAATCGTGTTCACACACTTAGCTCACACACAGTAGGACATGTTCACACACCTCTGATTCATCCCCGATGAATCAGACCTGACTCAACTCTAAGCAGTAGCAGGCATGACAAACAAGCATGAATGAGTAGGCACATCAGGGCTCAAACAACTCCTACTCATGCTAGTGGGTTTCATCTATTTACTGTGGCAATGACAGGTCATGCAAAGGATAAAGGGGTTCAGCTACCGCAGCAAGTAACAGATGAATCGGTGTTGTCCTAATGCAGTAAAAGAGAGCAGGAGCGAGAGAGTAGGATTGTATCGGAATGAACAAGGGGGTTTTGCTTGCCTGGCACTTCTGAAGATAACATTGAGTCTTCATCAGTGTCAACGATCACATCATCGGTATCACGTCTATCGAGAGGGGACAAATACCGGCAACACAGAAGGGAACACAATCACTGCAATGCACAATATGATGCATGATCATGACATGGCAAAATGAATGTGTTTTGGGCTAATGCATCTAAAACCAGATTAAATGAAGTTGGTTTGAATCCAAGATTCAAATTCAAACTCCATATGTGGTTATTTAAATGTCATTCACTTCATTTGCCCTAAACAGTAGTGATAAGTTGTTCTAACATGCATGTAAATGGTACAGATGGATTCCTTGAATTTTTCTGATAATTTTTCATATATAAATTATTTAATTTGGAGTTACGGTTAATTTTCTATGATTTATTGAAGTTTATATAATTTTCTGGATTTTCTGATTTATTTTAAATCCAGAAAATCATTTAATGCGTCAGCATGACATCACCTTGACGTCATCAGGTCAACGGGGCAGATTCAGGTCAAACCTGACCAGTGGGGTCCACTGGTCAGTGACACAACTAATTAACCAAGTTAATTAGTCTTAAGTTAATTCTAACTAAACTGTTTGTGGGGCCGGGGCCCACTGGTCAGCGACTAATCAGCTAACTAACCCAGGTTAATTAGTGTTAAACTAATACTAACTAAAATGTCAGGGGGGTGGCCCACACGTCAGTGACACACGGGGAAGGTCAAACCTGGGTCAACTCGCCGGAGTTGACCCGCGACTCGTCGCCGGCGGAGCCAGAGACGGCGGAGGGGTGCGGGTTTCCTCCTCCGGCGACCAAATGGCCGGCGGAGAGCGTCTACGTGACGCGGGCGCTCGTCCGCGTCGAGTAGTGGCAGCGGCTGGGCCTAAGATGGCCGGAGTCGTCACCGGCGTCGAGCGTGGCAGTCGCCGGAGCTCGGGCGAGCTCGGGGTTGACGCTACGGTGGCCGGGGAGGCTCGTGCGGGGCACCTACGTGTTCCAGGCAGCGCGGGGAGGAAGCTGAGCACGACAGCCGGGCCACTAGGTGGCCGGAGGCACGTTGGCGGCGATCACAGACGGCGGCGGGTTTCGGTCATCAAGGGGGCGACGGCTACGGCAACCAAACGAAGAGGGAAAGAGGGGGAAACGGTGGCGGAGCTCACAGGGGTTGCGACGGTGGCCTCGGGGAGCTCGGGGAGGCGTCGGAGGCGGCGAATCGACAGCGGTGAGCTTCGGTGGCCGGCGACGGAACGGCGATGGTGGCGGCGTTGCAGGGCTTCCGGAGGGCCGTGGGTCGGTGGAGAGGGAAGAGGGGGTCGAGGCGGAGCCTCTGGGCTAGTCGGGGAAGCGAGGGAGGCCCGGTGGCCGTGGTTATGGCGAGCGGCGTCGGCGGCTGCACTCTGCTTCGGGAGAGGGGGCGAGGGAGGCGAAGCAGGGAGAGAGGGAAGAGGTGCACGGGAGAGTGAGGGGGGTCAGGGGGATCGGGACGGCCTGCGGAAGTCGTCCACGCGGCCAGGAGCTCGTCGGCAAGCAGGAGG
>NC_041393.1:239630116-239646735 GCF_002162155.2 Triticum dicoccoides
TTTTTTTTAATTTTTCTGTTCTATTTGTTTTATTAATTTATTTTGCCACTGTTTTGAATTTTAAAAATAATTCAAACAATGCCAAAAACTCCTCTGAATATTTTATATTGCTAGATGGACTTTTCCAAAAGCTTATAAAATATTTCAGGGGTATTTAAATTATATTCTAATTATATGAATATAATTCAAATTCAAATAGCTAATGAATTAAATCCAAAGTCTCAAAAATAATTCCTTAAAAATGTTCAATATTTTGGTTGGGACCAGAACCCTTACCAAAAATTATCAAACATTTAAGAAGAGCATTTTGGAGCAATGGATGAGATTTCTAGGGTTTTTGCCCCTCTTTTATTTAAGTTTTTGAGGCTTCCAAAATTCCCTCAGTTCAAATTTTCAGAATTTAAACATGATGCACACATGAGCTAGCCTAGAGCACTACCAGCAGCTAGGGATGTGACAATGCCGGCGGAAGAATGGACATCGACGAGGAAGTTCACGGTGCTACCAAGTCCAAGGACAAGGCCGCGCAGACTTCAGCGTCCGTACATGCACCGCGCCCATCTCAGGAGGCGCAGGACCGACAGCGTCATGGTATTCGCAGTACCATACGCTTGTTGGACCAAGATCAAGCTGGTGGATCTCGTGGTGCTCAGGACCAGCATGCACACCTGCGTGCTGGCACGAGCGAGACACGGTCGCCTGGACAGGATACTGCTCGTTCTAACATAGTTAGAAGTCCGAGCATATCCCGCTCCTCGCACCGTTCGCCACTGCCACCCACAACTCCAGCAGAAGCTTTGGCGCGAGCTCAACTGCTCCTGGATTACCCTCCAACGGAAGACAAGATCGACCAATGGAGGGCCACTATCCAGAGTCTCATCAGCTTCGCCAACGGCGACACTCCGTGGCAGCCGAGTACATCGCTGCCGCGACAAGCTCTGATGCCTACTCCGGCAAGCGCACCTCTTCGGAGTGCTGTTCTACCGTCGAGGACGCACCATCGAGCTCCACCGGCAAGAATAAGAAGACAATGGTGGCTCCACCAGAGACCAAGAGGGTGTCCGCCAAGGAGGACGGCACTGGTGGTACCTTCACCATCAGTGCCACTCTCGACCCTAAATAGGAAAGCGCGCTCGTTGCTTTCCTGCGGGTGAATGTCGACGTGTTTGCATGGCAACCGTCTGACATCCCCGGTGTTCCCAGGAAAGTAATTGAGCACCACCTTGCTGTCTGTCCTCATGCGTGGCCCGTCAAGCAGAAAGTCAGGAAACAGGCAGTGGAGGGCCAAGAATTCATCGCAGAAGAAATCAAGAAACTGGAAGCAGCAGGCCTTGTCAGAGGAGTGCTCCATCCTACGTGGTTGGCCAATCCTGTAGTCATGCGCAAGGCAAACGGGAAATGGAGGCTTTGTATTGACTTTACCGATGTTAATAAAGCTTGTCCCAAAGACCCATTTCCCTTGCCACGCATTGACCAGATTGTTGACTCCACGGCCGGATGTGACTTGCTTTCGTTTCTTTATGCATACTCAGGATACCATCAGATCTTCATGGCAGAAGAGGATGAGGAGAAGACCGCATTCATCACCCCATGTGGCACATACTGTTTCGTACGGATGCCTTTTGGTTTGAAGAATGCTGGTTCAACATTTGCAAGAGTAGTCCATGATGCTTTTGAGCCGCAAATGCACAGAAATGTGGAAGCTTACATGGATGACATAGTGGTCAAGAGCAAGGACAAGGCAACTCTGATTCAAGATTTAGACGAAACATTTACAAATCTGCGCAAGATCAACCTCAAGCTTAACCCCGAGAAGTGCGTGTTTGGAGTCCCTTCCGGCAAGCTTCTCGGGTTCTTCGTGTCTCAGCGGGGAATTGAAGCCAATCTCGACAAGATCAAGGCCATCGAGCAGATTGAAGCACCAAAGTGCGTCAAGGATGTACGAAGACTTGCCGGTTGCGTGGTTGCTCTCAGCAGGTTTATCTCTAGGTCTGCTGAGCGCGCCCTGCCATTTTTCAAAATATTGAAAAAGGCAGGACCAATGCAATGGACTCTGGAAGCGGAGGCTGCGCTACAGGACTTGAAGAGATACCTGTCCTCCACTCCAATACTTGTCGCACCTAAGCCACAAGAGAAGTTGCTGCTGTATATAGCGGCAACCAATCAAGTGGTTAGTGCTGCGTTAGTAGCGGAGAGGGAGGCGGATGATGAGCCAGCAACCACGGCAAGTACATCCAGCGACAAGCAAGGGACTTCGCCGGCAAGCTCTGGTCCCGACAAGGGTGGATCTGCGCAGGAGCATGAGAAGATGCAGAAGAGAATGGTGCAGCGACCAGTTTACTTTGTCAGTTCCCTTCTGCAGGGGGCTAGGTCAAGGTACTCTGGCGTGCAGACATTGCTTTTTGGCCTTCTCATGGCCTCGAGAAAGCTGCGCCATTACTTCAAAGCACATGAGATCACAGTTGTCACTCGCTTTCCGCTGAAGAGGATACTGCAAAATCCAGAAGCAACAGGCAGGATTGTCGAGTGGGCACTGGAACTGTCAAGCTTTGGCCTCAAGTTTGAGAGCACTTCAACTATCCAAAGCAGAGCATTGGCAGAGTTCATAGCAGAGTGAACGCCAACACCAGATGAAGAAATCCCAGAAACGGGCATCCCCGTCAAGGAAGCAAGCAAAGAGTGGCTGATGTACTTTGATGGTGCCTTCTCGCTGCAAGGCGCCGGTGCTGGCATGCTACTTGTCGCACCCACCGGAGAACACCTCAAGTACGTAGTCCAGATGCACTTTCCCAAGGAGCAAGCAACGGACAATACTGCAGAGTATGAAGGATTGCTTGCCGATCTCAGGATCGCAGCAAACCTTGGGATCAAGAAGCTCATTGTCAGGGGTGACTCACAGCTTGTCGTCCGCCAAGTGAACAAGAATTACCAGAGTCCATTCATGGAAGCTTATGTCGACGAAGTGAGAAAGCTAGAAGAGCACTTTGACGGCCTGCAGATGGAACATGTTCCGAGAGCTCAGAATGACATTGCTGATGGCCTGTCGAAGTGCGCTGCACTTAAGTTACCTGTGGAACCAGGGATCTTTGTGCTCAAGCTGACTCAACCGTCTGTAACGCCATCAACTAGACAGAGAAAGAAGAGGAAGTTGATTTCAGACTACTTTCCGGCAGAACTCCCCGAAGCCGCCGCCAAGAAGGTCCCCAAGATCAACACCACAGATGCTGAGGAGCAGTCTGCTCCGACAAGCCCTAGGGTTTGTTTCGTTGAAGCAGACGCTCCCGACAAGTTTTGCTCCGGCAAGCTTGCCGGGGAACATCAAGCTTCGGCTGAGCCGCAGGTTCTCGCCGTTGAAGCGGGTGTTCCTGCAGCAGCAGATGTGCCTTTAGTCCTTGTTGTCGAGCCACAAGCTCCAACATGGGCACAGCAGATTGTCCGTTTCCTTCAGACAGGAGAACTTCCCGAAGAGCAAGAAGAAGCGGAAAGAGTAGCCCGGCAGTCAAGTATGTACCAGTTTGTGGACAACACACTGTACAGAAGAAGACTCAACGGTGTGAAATTGAAGTGTATTCAACGGGAAGAAGGACAAAAGCTGTTGGCAGAGATACATGGAGGCATATGTGGTCACCACATTGGCTCAAGAGCACTTGCCGGCAAAGCGTTCCGGCAAGGTTTCTTTTGGCCGACAGCCCTCCAGGATGCAACTACACAAGTAACCAAGTGTGAAGCGTGCCAGTTCCATTCAAAGCAGATACACCAGCCAGCTCAAGCTCTCCAGACGATCCCTTTATCCTGGCCATTTTCGGTCTGGGGGCTCGACATCCTCGGCCCTTTTCCCCGAGCTGTCGGGGGCTTTGAGTACTTGTACGTAGCAATCGACAAGTTCACAAAGTGGCCGGAAGTGGAACCAGTGAGGAAGGTGACAACACAGTCAGCAGTCAAGTTCTTCAGGTCGATTGTTTGCCGTTTCGGAATCCCTAACAGGATCATCACCGACAACGGCACGCAATTCACGAGCCGCACCTTCATGCAGTACGTCCAAGATCTTGGCGCCAAGGTCTGCTTCGCTTCCGTTGCTCATCCGAGAAGCAACGGTCAAGCGGAGATGGCAAATGCTGAAGTGCTGTGCGGGCTCAAGACCAGGACTTTCGATAGGCTGCGCAAGTGCGGAAGAAACTGGATCGAGGAGCTGCCGGTGGTTCTTTGGTCGATCAGGACGACGCCAAATCAAGCCACTGGCCAAACACCTTTCGCTCTAGTCTATGGAGCAGAGGCAGTTCTCCCCACGGAACTCGTATACGGGTCACCACGAGTGCTCGCTTATGATGAGCTTGAGCAAGAGCAGCTGCGACAAGATGACGCGCTGCTCCTTGAGGAAGATCGTCTTCAGGCTGCTGTACGAGCTGCTCGATACCAGCAAGCTTTGCGTCGCTACCATAGCCGCAAAGTTAATGCCAGAAGTTTCGAGGAAGGCGACCTTGTTCTTCGGCGCGTTCAGTCCGCCAAGAATTCCAACAAGTTGACGCCGAAGTGGGAAGGCCCTTACCGGGTGAAACGAGTCACTAGGCCTGGCGCTGTCCGCCTTGAGACCGAAGATGGCATTCCGGCGAGCAACTCCTGAAACATTGAGCATCTTCGTAAGTTTTACCCGTAGGGCGCGGTTGTCGGAACCCGTTCCGGCAACCACCTTTTGTACAAGTCTTGCCGATGTTGCATGTAATCCTTTGTACAAAGACGGGCGCAGACCCCGTGCATAAGTAAAGCTCATGTGCTCCACACATCTTGTCAATTTCATGCTTTTTACTTTATATTTGCATGCATTATCTGACACTTTGTGCAGCACCTACCCCCGGTAAGCAATAACGAGCCATAAGGCTCCATATCTTTATTTTCTCTTCTTTCTTTTTTCTCAAAAAGGAAAGTTCCCTCGCACACAAGTTTGCCGGGGGGAAAGGAGAAGATAATGGTATGGACCAAGCATCGCTCGAGGAAGTTTTGCCTTGTCGGGAAGCAGACGACAGAAAAGCTAAGTTGTCAAAGTTTGAGCAATCAGTTTTTAAATTTTTAAGTTATCTTCCTCGAACGATCGTGCTTTGTATGGGAAACCTGTGCGCGGAGGAACCAACTCGTGGCTAGTTGCGCCCTTACTTTGTTTCGAGCCCGCTCAACAACTTAAGTGTGCTGCAATTAGTCGCGACGAGGTTTCTTGTTAGAAGCGGCACCGCCAGCAGGCTGCTGACGTCCCGCACTCAGCGCTCGCGCCTCAGGTGCCTGCGCCGACAAGTTCCCTAAAAGCGTAGGGTAAAAACATACAAAGGAAGGAATCTAGTAAAGGAAATAACGTAGCAATCGATACCAGAAATAGAGTCATATTACAAGATATCTTGTCGCAGCTCTAACAGATCGTTCTCATGACATGGCTAGCGGCGACAAGAAAAAGAAAAGAAGGGCGGCCTAATCTATGCGATCGCCCTCAACCCTCTTGATTCCACTCACCTTGTCCACGATGGGTGCGACAAGGGCCTTGAGCGCTTCCACGTCTGCATCCGGCGGCAAGGACTTGAGGACGTTGGTGAAGTTGAGGCCTGGGTTGCGGAAGGCCACCTTCATCAGCACCTTCTGGAGAGCCCCCGCGCAAATCCTGCACGACTCGTCGGCCAGCTGCTTTGGGATCCTCTCCCGGAGTCGCTGGAGGGCCGTCGCCACACCTTTGAAGAATAGGCTGAGCTTGGCGCTGGGTTGGAGATGCTCGTCGGAGGGATACCCGAAGTCCTCCATCCCTAGCTGCGCCAGCTCCCCGTCGATGACTGCGGCGATATTCACCAGACCCTCGGTCCAGTGCTCCACAGTCTCCCTAAATGATATCTGGGTAACGGCGATACTCGCCAGCAGCGCCTCGTCGGCCTTGATCTTCTCCGACAAGGTCACCTCTCGCTCCCTGGCGACGTCCAGCGTCTGAGTCAACGTGGCCAGCTTCAACTCCAGGTCTGCATTGGAATCCTTGGCGGCGCTGAGCTCCTTGCTCCTCTCAGCGAGAAGACCCTGTAGCTCACCGTGGGCGGCAGCGTCCTTCTCGCGCTCGCGCTTGAGCATGGCAAGCTCCTCGCCGCTCGCCTTAAGATCTGCCTCCAGCTCCGCCACCCTCGTCTCCAGTTCCTTCTTGGCGGCCTCAGCAGCCGCGGCGGCGTCCTTTGCTTCCTGGAGGGCCCCGCCTATTGCTTGCTCGCGCGCGGCAAGATCCTCCTCGTGGCTGTCAAGATTGACCTTGCGTTGCGCCAACTCTCCCTCCTGCGCAGATAGCTTCTCGGCCGCAAGCCGTTGCTTCTCTTCGACCTCAGCCTTCTCGAGGAGGAAGGCTTTCCGCTCCTCGAGAAGTTGCTCCCACTCCTCCGCCAAGGACCGGAGAGCTTCCTGCCTGAGACCCCGAAGCTCCTCTGCGCGCTTCTCAATATCCACCCCCGCCTTCGCGACAAGCGCCTCTCGAGATGCCAGTTTGGCTTGGCGGGCACGATAAAGAGATAGCAGCTTCCGCAGCAGCCGCTCCTCCTCAGGCTCGTCGCTGCTGCTGCTTGGCGCATCAACCAGCGCGAGCCCAGCGGAGGCGAGCACCTCTTCGTCAAAAGCTTCTCCTTCGACTGGCGCCCTGGAGCTTGATGCCCAGGGAAGCTTGATGAAGATGCCATCGCCGGCCTTCAAGTAAGCGCCGGGCTGGGGTTCTTCGGAGCCTGGCTCCGCAGCAGCGGCGGAGGGATCGGCGGTCGGCGCAGCGCCCGGCGCTCCTGCGGCCTCAGGGCCATCAGTAAAATCGCCGGACCCCTCGCCAGCTTCTGCGGCGGCAGCCTTGGCGGCCTCTTCGCCGACGGGATCATCATCGCCGGCCTCTCCTTCGGTGGCGGCGGAATCGTCAGCACTGCCATGCACGCTCTCCTCGCCGACGTCCTCGGTTTCCATTGGCTCCGCAGCAGATGGATCTGAGGAACGAAAAAGGGAGAAGATTCAAGCAAATGCTCAAGAAGAAATTCAGAAGAAGAAGAACCCAAGGGAAGATTTCAGGCAAGAAGATTACCGGTGCTAGGGCCTGTGGTCGCGGTCTCAACCGCCGGAGGATCACTGGTGCCGTCCCTTGCCGGAGAGTTCTCCCTTGCCGGAGAGTGCTCCCTTGCCGGGGACTCCTCCCTTGGCGGCGTAGTCGAAGCAGAAGGCACTTCGGGAGCAGCTTCCGGGCACTCCTGGTGAGGCTGTTCTGCTCCTACACAAATCAACAGTCAAGATGTCAATAGAGAAAAGAGCACCCATGCGCGCCCGACAGCAGGAAGTGAACTATAAACTTACGCTGGGGGCTGCGCTGGGGGCTGCGCTGGGGGCTGCTTTGGGGAGTAGTTGCCGGGTCTGTCAAGGTGGTCTCAGACACACCCCCTGCTGACACGGTGGGATCATCTTCGATGACAATCACTGGGGCCTTGGCTCTCTTCGCCGCTCTCTGGGCCAGCGTCCTGAAAAGGAAACTGATCCATGAACACCTATGGGACCGGCGGACCGAGCCCCTTTCGGATAAAGAAACCACCCACGATCTCTCCCACGATGCCGCATTCAACGCGTGCCGTTGGGAGAAGGCGCGGTGGATACGGAGTAAGATTCGGCGTTACCCAGGCCGCGCGTGCCCGTGCCCTGTTTTGGGCCTGGCCCAACAGTGCTCGGCACCGTGTGTGGCCCAGGCCCGGGGGCTCCTGTCGGTGTACTAGAATAGGGGTACCCTAGTATCCCGAACTTGTGCACGGGCAGTTGCAGCGCCCCGCGGCAAGGCTTGTCGGGCGACCGCCAAGGTCCTCCACGGTTCCCTTGGAGCCATTCAAGAACAAAGTATTCAAGCCAAGGAGACAAGGCCCCGGCAAGAGGAGCTTGCCGGGAAGGCCAACCATGGCATTCCAAGGAACTTGCCGCGACGCGCCACGCGTCCCGGCAAGGCGACAAGGCCCCGGCAAGAGGAGCTTGCCGGGAAGACCAACCAAGGCATCTCAAGGCCTGGTGAGCGACAAGCTTCTGGGCGCGACAAGGCAACAACCGCAGCAAGGCGCTTGCCGCGGCAAGTAAACCACCCTGCACCTACGCTCCAGCACATCCACCAACGTGTCGCTCTGAGGCCTTCCCAGGCGCGCATGGCGAGAGGCTGTGCAGCCAGCGGTGTGCGGTGGCATGCGACGCTGACAAGATCGCCATCGTGGCGAACGGTGGTGTCCCTAACGGTCCTTTTCTGCACTGTTCGGGCGACACAGACGGGCATTTAATGCCCTTGTCCCCTGCTGTCAGGGTTAGGTAGGATACAATATACATAGCAGTTGTACCAACCGCAACTCCTTTTATGTTTGTACCCTTGTCTACGTTGCCACCTGTCGGTGACCCCTTTAGCGTATAAAAGGAGGCCCATGCGCAACGTAGAGGGGGTTCTGCTCATTCGGAAGCCAGAGAAACACTTAGCTCTCTCTCTCTCGAGCAAAAACACAATACAATCAGACAAGCAGCAGTAGGAGTATTATCTCTCCGGAGAGCTCCGAAGCTGGGTAAACTGCTCGTGTGCTTTGCCTCGATCTGCTCTTCGTGCGACCTCCGCCCCCCGCCGAACCGAAAGGGGCTCGGTCCGCCGGTCCCATAGGTGTTCGTGGATCAGTTTCCCCGACATTTTGGCTTCAACATTATGAATATGTGTATCACTACTATCGAGATTCATCAAAAATAGACCACTCTTTAAAGGTGCATGACCATAAAGGATATTACTCATATAAATAGAACAACCATTATTCTCTGATTTAAATGAATAACCATCTCGCATCAAACAAGATCCAGATATAATGTTCATGCTCAACGTTGGCACCAAATAACAATTATTTAGGTCTAAAACTAATCCCAAAGGTAGATGTAGAGGTAGCATGCTGACGGCGATCACGTCGACTTTGGAACCATTTCCCACGCGCATCGTCACCTCGTCCTTAGCCAGTGTCCGCTTAATCCATAGTCCCAATTTCGAGTTGCAAATATTAGCAACAGAACCAGTATCAAATACCCAGGTGCTACTGCGAGCTCTGGTAAGGTACACATCAATAACATCTATATCACATATACCTTTGTTCACCTTGCCATCCTTCTTATCCGCCAAATACTTGGGGCAGTTCCGCTTCCAGTGACCAATCTGCTTGCAGTAGAAGCACTCAGTCTCAGGCTTAGGTCCAGACTTGGGTTTCTTCTCTTGAGCAGAGACTTGTTTGCTGTTCTTCTTGAAGTTCCCCTTCTTTTTTCCTTTTCCCTTTTTCTTGAAACTGGTGGTCTTATTGACCATCAACACTTGATGCTCCTTCTTGATTTCTACCTCCACAGCCTTTAGCATTGCGAAGAGCTCGGGAATTGTCTTTTCCATCCCTTGCATATTATAGTTCATCACGAAGCTCTTGTAGCTTGGTGGAAGTGATTGAAGAATTCTGTCAATGACGCTATCATCCGGAAGATTAACTCCCAGTTGAATCAAGTGATTGTTATACCCAGACATTCTTAGTATATGCTCACTGACAGAACTATTCTCCTCCATCTTGCAGCTATAGAACTTATTGGAGACTTCATATCTCTCAATCCGGGCATTTGCTTGAAATATTAACTTCAACTCCTGGAACATCTCATATGCTCCATGATGTTCAAAACGTCGTTGAAGTCCCAGTTCTAAGTCGTAAAGCATGGCACACTGAACTATTAAGTAGTCATCAGCTTTGCTCTGCCAGATGTTCACAACATCTGGTGTTGCTCCTGCAGCAGGTTTGGCACCTAGCGGTGCTTCCAGGACGTAATTCTTCTGTGCAGCAATGAGGATAATCCTCAAGTTATGGACCCAGTCCGTGTAATTGCTACCATCATATTTCAACTTTGCTTTCTCAAGGAACACATTAAAATTCAACGAAACAACAGCACGATACTATGAGGTACTAAGTTCATGATAAATTTAAGTTCAATTAATCATATTACTTAAGAACTCCCACTTGGATAGACATCTCTCTAATCATCTAAGTGATCACGTGATCCAAATCAACTAAACCATAACCGATCATCACGTGAAATGGAGTAGCTTTCAATGGTGAACATCACTATGTTGATCATATCTACTATATGATTCACGCTTGACCTTTCGGTCTCAGTATTCCGAGGCTATATCTGCATATGCTAGGCTCGTCAAGTTTAACATGAGTATTCTGCGTGTGCAAAACTGGCTTGCGCCCGTTGTAGATGGACGTAGAGCTTATCACACCCGATCATCATGTGGTGTCTGGGCACGACGAACTTTGGCAATGGTGCATACTCAGGGAGAACACTTTTATCTTGAAATTTAGTGAGAGATCATCTTATAATGCTACCGTCAATAAAAGCAAGATTAGATGCATAAAAGGTAAACATCACATGCAATCAATATAAGTGATATGATATGGCCATCATCATCTTGTGCTTGTGATCTCCATCTCCGAAGCACCGTCATGATCGCCATCGTCACCGGCGCGACACCATGATCTCCATCGTAGCATCGTTGTTGTCTCGCCAATTATTGCTTCTACGACTATCGCTGCCGTTTAGTGATAAAGTAAAGCAATTACATGGCGATTGCATTTCATACAATAAAGCGACAACCATATGGCTACTGCCAGTTGCTGATAACTTCGGTTACAAAACATGACCATCTCATACAATAAAATATAGCATCACATCTTGACCATATCACATCACAACATGCCCTACAAAAACAAGTTAGACGTCCTCTACTTTGTTGTTGCAAGTTTTACATGGCTGCTACGGGCTTAGCAAGAACCGTTCTTACCTAGACATCAAAACCACAACGATAGTTCATCAAGTTAGTGATGTTTTAACCTTCGCAAGGACCAGGCGTAGCCACACTCGGTTCAACTAAAGTTGGAGAAACAGACACCCGCTAGTCACCTGTGTGCAAAGCACGACGGTAAAACCAGTCTCGCGTAAGCGTACGCGTAATGTCGGTCCGGGCTGCTTCATCCAACAATACCGCTGAACCAAAGTATGACATGCTGGTAAGCAGTATGACTTGTATCGCCCACAACTCACTTGTGTTCTACTCGTGCATATAACATCAACGCATAAAACCTGGCTCGGATACCACTGTTGGGGAACGTAGTAATTTCAAAAAATTTCCTACGCACACGCAAGATCATGGTGATGCATAGCAACGAGAGGGGAGAGTGTGTCCACGTACCCTCGTAGACCAAAAACGGAAGCGTTAGCACAACACGGTTGATGTAGTCGTACGTCTTCACGGCCCGACCGATCAAGCACTGAAACTACGACACCTCTGAGTTCTTGCACACGTTCAGCTCGATGACGTTCGCCGGACTCCGATCCAGTAGAATGTCGGGGAAGAGTTCCGTCAGCACGACGGCGTGGTGACGATCTTGATTTTCTACCATCGCAGGGCTTCACCTAAGCACCGCTACAATATTATCGAGGAGAACTATGGTGGAGGGGGGCACCGCACATGGCTAAGAGATCAAGAGATCAATTATTGTGTCCATGGGGTGCCCCCTCCCCCGTATATAAAGGAGTGGAGGAGGGGTCCGGCCAAGGGGGTGGCGCCCCCTTGGGGGGAGTCCAACTCCCACCGGGAGTAGGACTCCCCCCTTTCATATTGGGAGAAGGAGAGGGTAGGAAGAGGACGGAGGGAGAAGGAAAGGGGGGGCCGCCCCCCTCCCAATTTGGATTGGGCTTGGGGGGGGGGGGCGCCCCCTCCCTTTCTCCTTTCCCCTCCTTTCCACTAAGGCCCAATAAGGCCCATATACCTCCCGGGGGGTTCCGATAACCTCCCGGAGCTTCGGTATTGTCCCAATCTCACCCGGAACCTTTTCAGTGTCCAAATATAGTCGTCCAATATATCGATCTTTATGTCTCGACCATTTTGAGACTCCTCATCAAGTCCGTGATCACATCCGGGACTCCGAACAACCTTAGGTACATCAAAACTCATAAACTCATAATAAAACTATCAACGAAACCTTAAGCGTGCGGACCCTACGGGTTCGAGAACTATGTAGACATGACCGAGACTCATTTCCGGTCAATAACCAATAGCGGAACCTGGATGCTTATATTGGCTCCTATATATTCTACGAATATCTTTATCGGTCAAACCGCATAACAACATACGTTGTTCCCTTTGTCATTGGTATGTTATTTGCCCGAGATTCGATCGTCGGTATCCAATACCTAGTTCAATATCGTTACCGGCAAGTCTCTTTACTCGTTAAGTAATGCATAATCTCGTAACTAACTCTTTAGCTACATTGCTTGCAAGGCTTATAGTGATGTGCATACCGAGAGGGCCAGAGATACCTCTCCGACAATCGAAGTGACAAATTCTAATCTCGAAATACGTGAACTCAACAAGTACCTTCGGAGACACCTGTAGAGCACCTTTATAATCACCCAGTTACGTTGTGACATTTGGTAGCATGAAGAAAGCAATAACAACATACTAAACGATCAAGGATGATATGAGGAAATAAATAGTAACTTTATTATTGCCTGTAGGGCATATTTCCTTCATTTATTTCCTCTTTTAGTTTCAAATTTGAGTTCCCAACTGCTCATAATAGCAGATTACTTCTTTTAATTCCGTGCCGAGTCGTCGCATGCAACACAGAGTTTTTGTTCCAGCCTTCCCAATTTAATGAGAATGAACCCACCATCTCACCAACCAATCAACAGTCATGCATGCATCCATAATGTATTAGAGCCCACAATCAATGCGCGCATCCCTTACATGTATGTTCCTCCTCTTTTTTCTTCCTCCATCCAAAATTTAAGCCACAATCAAGGCCATATGTTGCATTCCCGTCCTCCCTTTCCTTTCCTCGATTTTTTCCTTCATTCTCTTTTTTTTTTGGGTTCTCGAGGCTTGCTGCTAGGTAACTTGTAAACGTATATAAACTGGTGAAACTTAGAGAAAAGGACCGAGGTGGGACTATTAGATAGTGAAACCAGATTTTGTAGCAAAAGCGTACATACTCGGTTGGTTGTCAAGCGCGGAACCCGCTTCTGCCCTATGCAGCTCATTGCTGCTGTGCCCACCATTGCATGCCACTCCCTGGGCCCACCACGGCGCCCCGGCTTGCGCTGCAGCCTCCTAGCGTCCGCTACTGCCGCTCCCTGCTAGCGCTCCTAGCTGCTTGGCGCGCATGGCCTTACCCCTGCTGGTGCGTGCTGTGCTAGCTGCTATTGCTTCTTCTTGTTGTGCTTCTGCCGCTGCTGCTTAGTACTTCTGCCGCTAGGTGCTGCTGCCGCTAGCTACGATTACCTCCTGCTGCTGGCTGCAGCTGCTTTGCTAGCTGCTGCCGGCGTCGTACCTCTGCCTGCTGCCGCGCCTAGCCGCCGCGTCAAACGCCGAGCCACCGCCGCCTAGCGCCGCTGCGCCTGCCTCTGCCTGCCGGGCGCCGAGCCGCTTCCGCCGAGGCCGCTGCTTGCTCTACCATCCCCTGCGCTGGGAGCTGAGGCCGCCGACGCCTCCTGTGCCGTGAGTGCCGGCCAGTGGGAAGCCCAGTCGTGGCCACTACAAAATGTGGCTGGTGGCCCATTAGAGAAATCTTAGCGACGCGAGCCAAGGCAGAGGTCCAGCTGAGCAACCTACGATCAACAATGTACGGGAAACGAACCAGGTCGGACGGACGGATGAACATGCTATTAGTATCACCTCGTTTATATTACGATTTTGTCTATACGAATCATAAAAGCATATTACAATTGGAAGGAAGCGTATTGTGACGGTGAACCCACGGATTCAATCTGTGCTTTATTATTAGGGAGAGATTTCAGCCAGGTTAATGAAACACCCAGAAAACGTCCATGTTGGAGTGACCAAATACCAACCACAAAAAAAGAAAAGAAAAAGACTGACCAAATACCATGTAGGAATTCAGATTTTCCCATCTAAGGTTTGTGTGTGTTGGTGCAAGCCAAGAGAGTATTCCTGGAATTTGTCCACGGGATCTATAGTGTTCATCCTTTCGATTACTTCGATCAATTTTGATTCAAGGCTGGAGAAGTTTTGGTGGCGCATCTTCTTCGACTTGTGTTGATCAGGGTATGGCCAAATTATCTATCCGCTTTTGGTTCAGCAAGGCGTACTTGAAAAAAATAATTAATTTCGTTAAAAAATTGCATCAGATATTATTGTAGCGTGAAAGATCGGGCAACCCACGACTCATCACTTTCTCGCCAAATATATCTCGGAGATAAATCGGTTGAAGAAACAACCTGATGCATATCCGCCTAGTTCAGGACGGAACCCCATATGATATTACTAAATGTATGGTGGATAGCGGTCGATGTGTGGAGTAATAGTAGTAGATGCAGAATCGTTTTGGTCTATTTGTCTCGAACGTGATGCTTATATACATAATCATTGCCTTGGATATCATCACAATTATTTTCTTTTTTGTCAATTGCCCAACAGTAATTTGTCTATCCACAGTATGCTGTTTTTATGAGAGAAGCCTATAGTGAAAACTATGCCCCCCGGGTCTATTTGCTATCATATATTAAAACCAAAAATAGCTTGCTGCAATTTTCTTTTATTTTTATTTTGTAATTTTGTTAGATCTATCAGTCAAAACATGTACAATTTAATCTTACTTGTAACCGTTGCGGGATTGACAACCCCTCTACGCGTTGGGTTGCAAATATTCATTGTTTGTGTGCATGTGCTGTTTGCACAGTGTTGCTTGGTTCTCCTACTTGGATTGATAAACTTGGTTTCTCTAGTCATTGTGTACGTGCAATGCATGTTAATTTGGAAGTATATTAAGTGCATGCGGATATTAAGTAGGATATTATTTGCGTGTTATTATGTGATTAGCACTATATTTGGTATGAAATTAACTGCACACTAAACATGTTGAGCGCTGGACATTGAAGCAGTCTAGGTCATTGGATTGACATGATTTGATGGCCGAGATTAATTGGATCTGCCCCTTTGGGTCTTTTTATGTTGGTATAGATAATCCATGGAAATATTTATCTCTATTGTATTGCATCATCCTCTCCTCTTCGGGGAAATCCCAACGCAGCTTGCAAGTAGCAGACCACATGCGGCACTGGTAGCAGGCGGTCGCCCCTGCCATGGCATTCGCTGGTGGGGGTGATGGCGCAGCTGTGGTGTGACGTTCCCCTCCTTGGCTCGGGTGGAGGCGGCGCGTCATGGTAGTGGTGCACCCTTGGTGGACGATGGTGGCGACGCTCGAGTTCGGCACCGGCTCTCATGGCTCTCCTATTCCGGGTGTGGGTCATGCTTGACCTAGGCCGCGGGTGACCTCCCTTACCTTAGTGCTCGGCTGGTGGGGGTGGCGGCGCATCAGTGGAGGATCTGGTGGGCGTGCTAGCCGGGTTCTAGCTGGATCTTGCGGCGGGGATGGGCTCCCCAGTGAGCAGTCTTGGCAGTGGGCGCGGTCTTTGGGGCCCCTTGTCGGTCGACAGATGTTCGTTGGCGGGCTTATGTGATCTACATCGGCCGCCGCAGTGCGGCAACATAGGGGGTGCTCGGTTGGGATGTTGGCTTGAGGGATGGGTGGCACCGATGCTAGGGCTATCTGTAGCCGGCACAGGGTTGTGTCAGTTGTGGATGTGTCCACTCCACCTCCTCCCCCATTTTCCTATCCGTTTGCACGCGGATATAGTTCCGGTGGTGTTCAAGGCGGGACGTGGGTTGCGGTTTCGTCGGTCAAGGCGTCCCTTTGGACTAAAGCCAGTCACTTTGGCTGGTCTTGAATTCATCTGAATGTAGGGCGGCGTCCCTTACCACGGGAGACACGGCGTTCGTGGGTGGAGCGTGCGTCTCAGGTGCGGGCGGGCATCCATGGCCATGCTGGCGGCTTGGTTGTGGGTAGTTGACGGAGCTAGGGTGTGATGGAGGGTTGTGAACGTTGGGCTACATCACTTGCCACGTCCTTTTACTGGACAATGATGGCGGCATTCGTTGACATCGTGTCCTTCCTAAAGGCTCTGTCGCGATGTTCCCACTTCTTTTGTCTTGCTCCGAGTGAAAACTTGATCTACAAGATAAGGCAGTGGTGGCTATCCGTGGTCGCACTACAAAAAAAAGACACATCCGTGACATTTTGGGCCGAACAATTTTTTTCTGTCATACATATGACACTTCTATGACGATAATTGTGACAAAACCCGGTATCATCATAGATGTGGTGGGCTCCTACTTATATGACAAAAAATCATGACAGAAAATGGGCTTTTCGTTCTGGGCGGGCCGGAGACGCAGCTGCATGACATTCTTTGGGCCGTCCATGACGGAAAAAACCATGGTAGAAGCGAGGGGGAGGAAAATTTCGGGGAGTTGCCGGTTATGGTGGGAGGTCGGGGGCTGAGCGATGCGCGTTTCTCTCGTACGTACGCGCGTGTGTGCGAGGCGTTGGCTCTAACTGAACCTGAGCGAGGCGTTGGGCTCTAACTGAACCCGAGCGATTGCACTCCAGGCTATACGCGTTACTGAACCCGAGCGATCAATTGATGGCTGTTAACTGAACCCGATGGAGCGATTCCTTCGCTAGTGCTGCTAA
>NC_041393.1:239647189-239652395 GCF_002162155.2 Triticum dicoccoides
GGATGAAAAGGTGAGCGATGGCGTTGCCTCTGGATGAACAGGAACCCGTGGTGTGGAGGGCTGGATGAACAGTAGACGGTGGAGGGGTGGCCGTGGAGGGGTGGTTGAACAGGACCCCATGGTGTGGAGGGCTGGATGAACAGTAGACGGTGGAGGGGTGCCTGTGGAGGGGTGGTTGAACAGTAGCCGGTAGAGTAGCGCGCGATGGAGGCTGGATGAACAGGAGCCCGTGGAGGCTGGAGGAGGTCGAGGGTAGCCCGTGGAGGCTGGAGGAGGTTGACGGTGGAGATGAACAGTATCCCGCGGAGTTCCGTTTTGCGGTATGCCACACCCCTTCCCCCATTTCGAACGTAGCGCTCCAACACAAGTCCGTTTCGTCCGTTTCGCGGTACGCCACACCCCTCCCGATCAACAGGACCCCCGTTTCGACCGTAGGAGGTCCGTTTCCTCCATTTTGCGGTACGCCAGGCCCCTCCCGATCAATAGGACCCCGTTTCGAACGTGGCCGGTCGAACACAAGGCCGTTTCCTCCATTGTGCGGTACGCCAGGCCTCGTTTCCATCGCCTGTTCCGTCCAAGCCCTCCCAATGAATACGACCACGCATTCTGTTCCGACCCAGCCGGTTGGCTCCCACGCGCCCCGTTGCCTCCCGATGAACACGACGCATTCCGTTGCCTCCCCATGAACACGACGACGATGCTGTTTCTCCGTTCCGACACAGCCATGTACCTATGCGCGAGTAGGCGTTCGAGACCCTGCCCGTATGTACGTACGTGGCCATATTTTCTTTCTTGCACCCTCGCCGCTGTACGTATGTGTATGTGCGCGCCTCTACTATGACCAGTATGTACGTACACGTTCGCGACCAGAATGACAATGCTACATACGCTTCGACCAGGTGGGTCCCGACTGTCAGGCACTTCCTTGCCTGTGAAGATGTAGCTGGTGGGTCCCAGCAGTCAGGGGGGCGAATCATTTTGTTTTTTTGACCGAACGCACTTCCTTGCGTGCGAAGATGTAGCTGGTGGGTCCCAGCAGTCAGGGGGGCGAATCGTTTTTCTTTTTGCCCGGACGCACTTCCTTGAGTGCGAAGATGTAGCTGGTGGGTCCCAGCAGTCAGGGGGAAACGTTTTTTTCGTGAAATACGGTGGCCCGTCCGGTGGGTCCCCACTGTCAGGTGGAGGAATAATTATTTTGCGCGTAATAAGGAGGCACTTCCTTGCGGCCGCCATGGACCCAGCTGTCAGCCTCTCCATGCACAGTACTCTTCCGATGGAAGTCAGTTGTTGACCACGCCGTGCCGAGAGCACCATGGCGGTGGACGATGGCGAGGCCTAGGAAGGGGACGACATGGAGCCGGGGAAGACGTAACAGTGGATGCCCACGCGAAGAGGAGTATGAGGGTGAGGCTGCCGTCGCCGCAGAATAACAGGGGGTGTGGGTGAGTAGAGGGATGGCCTGGCCAGCGGTGGGAGTAGTAGGGGCGGTGAGGCCTCCGCGGCATCACAGCTGGCCACGGGAGGCAGGAGCACGCGGCACGACCGGTGCTGCTTTGGGCGGCTGGAGCACGAAGACCAGAGGTTCATGAAGCACTACGGCCGTTGGATGGACATCGTACGGTCACTGGAGCTAGAGTCGTTCATATTGACTAAGTTGACAAAGCCCTCCGTCCCCGTAAACTTAGTAGGCCCACAAGTCAGCCTCCCACCAAGGTGAATCCCAGCTAGCAGGGGGAGTATTCATTTTTTTGTGCGTAATAAGGAGGCATTTCCGGTGGGTCCGAGCTGACAGCGGGGGAAATGTTTTTTTCGCAAAATATAGAGACCCTTTCGGTCGGTCCCAGCTATTAGGTGGAGGAATCATTATTTTGCGTGTAATAAGGAGGCATTTTCCTGTGTGGGCCCCTACTGTCAGCCTCTTCCGATGGCTGTTGTTTGTTGACCATGTTGACCTCGCCGCGCCGAGAGCACAAACGCGGTGGACGAGGGAGGGGCCCAGGAAGAGAACCACCCGGAGCCGGCGAAGCCACCACAGCGGATGCCCACGCTGAGGGGAGAACGAGCACTGACTGGTCGGCTGCGGGGTGAGGCTGACGTCGCCGGAAAATAACAGGATGTGTGGGTGGTTAGAGGGATGGCCTGGCGGTAGCACAGCCAGCCACGAAAGGAGGGAGCAGGCAGTCCCGCCGGCGCTGGTTTGGGCAGCTGGAGCAGGAAGATCAAAGATTGAAGAAGCACGGCGGCCGTTGGATGGACATCCAACAGTCACTGCTGTGTGTTGACTAAGTTGACAAAGCCTTGCGTACGCGTCAAAATTTTTTTAGGACAACGTCATCGTCAACCTAGTAGGCCTACAAGCCAGCCTCCAAATCTGTGGAAAATACCATACAACCCATTAGCCATTATTTTCAATAATTTACAGCCCATTTGCTAATTCTTAAGGATATTTGAAGCTCATATTCTTTTTAGTAGCATTACAGACCATATATTCTGGGCACTGCTAAAAAATTCAACAAAATTTTGCATATTTCGGTGGGGTCCGAACTCTTTTAATCACGAAATTTCGAGTCACGTTAAAAATAGTTTTCAAAAAATTATATCAAAATAAAATTCAAAAAACAATTCTCCGCAAAAAAATGAATGAAATTTAGAATCTTAACTAGCAAGATGCCCGTTCGTTGCACGAAACATGAAGATGCATTTGTATGAGTAGTTTATCTTGTGGGTGAAAAGATGATATTTTAATGTAATTGCTAGTTGGCTTTGGTTTTTATAAGAGTAGAGAGTAGAGAAATCCTGAAAAAATGATATTTTAATGCAATTGTCGGTTGGCTTTGGTTTAAAAATTTACAGCCCATTTCTTACAACTTATAGCCCGTTTTCTGGGGAAGCCCATTTCTTATCCCTCCTCGTCTTGAAAGATTTGCAGCCCAGCAGGGCTGAGAAAAGCAAGTAGGCCTCGGTTTTGGTATTCTCCAAAAACAAAGAACTGGGCTAGCCAATTTCAGAAAGAAAATAATACAATTGGGCTCGTCATGTGCTTAATAAAAGCGTAAGCGTGGGCTAGACGGGCCATAGCCCCCGCACAACGCGCAGTTGAGCTCCGTCTCTGAAACTGAAAAACAACTGGGCGAGCTGCTGGGTCCCTGGTGTTATCCGCTTGTTGTGTAATTTTCTCGTTTATTGACTACATTGACAATGGCGTGGAACCTAGTTGTCAAACAATTAGGAGGAAGTATTGTTTTGGCTTGTAATAATGAGGCACCTGCTTGCGAAATGCAATGACCCTGGTGGGTCCCTACTGTCAGCCTCTCCACGTACAATCATCTCCTGATTCCTCTTGGTTGTTGACCATGTTGACAACACCAGACGGCGGCGAGCACAGCGAGCTAACCAAGGCGGAGAACGACGGCAAGGCCTCGGACGGGAACGAACAGCAGCCATGGAAGATGCGGCAGTGTATTGGCAGGTCGAGGGGAGTATGAGGGCAACAACATGCAAATCAAGCATACAAATGGTACAAAAAGCCCAAGGATTAATTGTTCATCAAATTTTTAGACAAAACCCAGATTGAACATGACAGTAACATCTAACCCAACCACTCTTTTTTGCAGTCACAAACAAATGGATCGGTCTGATCCATAAAATCAACATCCTGTGCAAAAAAAATTATTTTAGGATGTCTACAACTTGTTGTAAATAGAAGCCGAGCACATTTAGAAGCCCATTTGTCCACCTAAAACTTCTTTTTTTGCTGTTCAACATGTTCGTCCGTGAGAAATCTCTTGCTGTAAAAATTAAGCCTCATGGACAATAGTAACCTCGCATTCAACAGGAAGAATGTGAAAAAGCTTCTATTTGCCTGGTTGGATGCATATCGTCCCATCGTTATTGTCCTCAAACGAATGTCATGAGAACTGAGAAAATCCTTGTGCTTATTACGCCAACGATTGGTTATATGTTTTTGTCCATGTGGTTCTGCCTAAGTAGACATGAAGATTGAAAACAATTAAGGTCTGAAAAAAGAGTATGTCGAAAGAACGACAGCTGAACAGTTAATTCTAGTACAATATATACGGGCTTTCAATGTGCATAAAATCATCACCTCTATGTATAAATTCTCCATAGATCGAAACCATCGCAGCAAGCCAATAATTATGTCCAGATCAAAACTATTCATTCTGATATATATGATCTTGACAGAATCCAGCAGCATTGATAGGCTATCAATGGACGAACTCTTCATTGAGCATATAACATAATATTAGTACCCAAAGTGTACTCCAAGATGATATAAAACTTATGCGCATAAATGAAAAATGCAGCATATGATTACAAATGTGTAGATGATAATAAACGGTACCTGAAAAGGTGAGGAGCCAAACACCAGCTCCTTGTGATTATTAAACGGGTCACGAATTACACCCAAGGTCTCCAGTTTGGGCGCAAAGATGACAGTTATTTCTGAAGGTGTATAACAATTTTGAAGGAGCAACCTTTCAAGTGAAGGGGCATCTTCGATGATGAGCTGCTGTCCTTCAAAACAAATTCCAATGCTTTTAAGGTGAGGCAACTTTATTTGGAGACAACTGATATCGATTTCTATTCCCAAAACAATCAGCAAGCGCTCCAGGGTAGGGCAACTAGAGTGGATGATGATGTGCAGTGAGGCCTCCGATAGATAAACCACCACAAGCGAAAGTTTTTTTAGCTGTGGGAGTCAAAGCATTTGTACCAGATCGTCTGGTAGATGGCACCGCGCGAAGGTGGCGGTGTGGAGAGAGGAGGAAAACCGCGAGATGGATAACGGTGGTGTGGGCACGAATTCTTGGTATATTCGTGGTATGAAACTTTCGTGGTAATGATAGAACTCAAACTGCTGGAGTTTTCCGAATTCAGGGGATGTCAGCCAAGCGTCCACCTTGCCGGGTATGGACAACAGGTATCTTGTCGGGATGCAGAGGCATTGAACGGGGCCCTGCTGGTAAGAAGAGATGATGGCTCTGATGAGATCAAATTCAGGAAGGACAGATATCTGACGACAGTCGAGATTGAGGGGCGCGGTGCGCCATAGAGGGCGCCACTGAGTTGAGAGGACTTGTGTGCGGCAGCAATCCTTGGTGGGGAGAAGCGAGATGATCTCCTCAAGGATGACGTTCGGGAGATCGCTGATGCGGTCCACCGGAGATTATACCGGTTCCTCAGA
>NC_041393.1:239652944-239657443 GCF_002162155.2 Triticum dicoccoides
CTACCGGGTGCGGGATCTACAACCGGCGTCGCCGCTGGTGGGAGCCTCATCTTCTTGGCGCTAGGGCCAGCCGACTCCATTTTCCTTGTGGGCGTCACGCCGAGATGACGGGTTTGAGCAGAGTAGCCAGAGACGAGCCTAGTGGCAGTGCGAGTGGGAAAGAAGGAGGGCTGGGGATTTCTGTAGGAGTGGAAGAAGAGGAGCAGGCGTTTTCTGTACGAGTGAGGAAGAAGGTGAGTAGGGTTTTCTGGACGAGTGAGGAAGATTGGGGAGCGGGGGGAATTGGGTGGGGAGACGGAAGCGGGAGAGCGAGCTGTTCGTGTTTATAAGGCACGCTGCACTAACTACTCGCTTTTTCCCAAGAATCGCTCTCTTCATTTGCGTTGCTGCATGACTGGCCATGCATGCAGGATGCATGTGCCCGCCGGCCACTGCATGCGCCTGGTTTGTTACTAGGCCTATTTAATAGGGTGGTTATGGAGTAAATTAAGGAGATTTATTTTCTCTGTGTGCATCCACCAAATTAGAGGATGCGGTACTGGATGCAGGCACTCACATTAAACTAACATTCAGAAGAACAAAAGTTCAGCATGTCTATGCATCTCAATGATTCACCATACTATAACCAATATACAAAGCAGTGAGAAGGTGTGGAAATAAAGAAAATCGGTCGATGCTTCTCTGAGCAAAGGGCCTCCCTACGCACGCATTAATTTCCTGGGCATGCTTGTTTCTTCTCAATGTTGCGAGCACTTTGAGCATGTTGGCAACTCCACAACATCTAGCTGCCTCATCTTGCAATTGATGCACATTTGCAGCAAACACATGAGGCAATAGAGATGACTCAACATGGGTCCATATTGTGCAGTTCCCCTAATATCCTATTCATTGTCCTAAATTTGAAAAGATAGGAAAACAATAGCTATACTTAAACGGCGTTGCAAAACAGTAGCACATATCAATAGGTCGGCATGACAAAACACGATCATCTGGACAAAGGGGATACTGACCTGCCTGAGGAAGATTACATATAATTTCAAAAGTCCTTGGTTGATTTCCACCTTCGGTTGCACTGCTTGTTTGCTCCTCCAGACATGACAGGATCGTTCCGCACTGCATTCAGCAAGTCAACATACGAATAAGCTAATTTCATCTTGCGGTGGTCATTGTACCTAGTTACGAATGTTGGAATACCTGGAGCACCATGAGGTTAGCTGACAGCAGGTAGATGCAGCCATATAAATTTTGTGCGGTGCTACCAAAATTGAGGTTTCTATCCCTTCCCGTTATGAGAATTCTTCTTGAAGTTGGTAGAATGTGACAGCTTATTCTTTGCATCAAACTTGCCTTTCCCCTGAGATTTGTTCTTGTTGTTTTGGGGCTGGTTGGGCTGGAAGTTCTTCTCGTGTACCATGTGGGCACTAGAAGCTCCCTCGGCGACCCAAGCATGTGTGTCTTTTGCTCTCGCCTTCTCCTCAAAATCAAGAGTGCTAATGAGATCCAAAACAGAAAACTCATGTCTCTTGTTTTTCAGAGAAGTAGCAAAATCATTCCACGAGGTGGAAGCTTGGTAATGATGGTCCCAGCAACAAATTTGTCCGGCAACACACACTTAAAGTACTCAAGTTCCTTAGAGAGTGACTGTATCTCATGAGTCTGCTGAACAGCAGAGCGCTCATCAGTCATCTTGTAGTCACAGAATTGCTCCATGACGTACAACTCGTTGCCAGCGCCCGAGGGCCCAAACATGGCCTCGAGCACAGCCCACATGTCTTTGCTATTGTCAAACAACATATACGAATCCACAATGGAATCGTCAAGAACACTCAACAGGGCGGCTTTGAAGAGGGTATCCATGTTCTGAAAAACTTCCTGCTGTGTAGGATTAAGATCGCCCACAGGCTTACCCTTAGTGGCGTCATAGCAGCACATGATCTGAAACCAATATACTGCTCTTGGGCGCCACCTTTTATATTGCACCCCCTTAAAAGTAGGCGGCTTCAAAAGCGCAGCAAAACAACTCGGAGTAAATTGCCTGTGATCAGGCTTTTGGATTGGATTGTTGAATATATGAGCAATTTAGTATGAGATTTAATCCGAATCAGCAGTAAATAGATCGTGACGACAATTGCAAACATCAAAGTAATGATGCGGACTAAACCAGGAGGACAGAATCACATACTGTACAGCGGAAGCATAACCGATGTGGTTGATGTTGTCACTCATGTCGTTGATGAAGAGGTTACCGAGGTCGGGGAAGAAGGCTGCCATTGAGGAAGTCGTCGGTGGCAGCAGTCACAGGAGTGTGCTCCCCAAAAACCTGTTCGCCCCTCTCCCGTACAGGATCACGAAAGGCGGGGTTCGGAGGACTGCTATCCCTTCTCGCGGTGCATGCCGGAAGGAGGGCTGGAGAAGGATTGCGTGGCGGTGCTAAGATCTGGAACGGTGCGAAACCATATGATACAATGGCGGCTAGGGTAGAGCATGTCAGGTCGGAGTATAATAGTAGGCCTTTGGCCCCCAAACCCCACGTCCAAGTCAATAATAGCTCAAAAAAAGTCAATAATAGCCCCACCAAGGTTTGTCTAAAAAAACAGAGTAATTAAGGCGTCCGTTAGTCCCTTTAGTATAAATACAATATCATTAGTAATGGCCCCACCTTTTGTCTCACAAAGTAGAGTATGTTGGAGTACAACCGGCTACACGTTTACAATCCGCTTCTCTTCTCTCTCCTCTTCTCTCTCCTTCAACTAAGCACAAATACTATATTTAAATCCTTATAGCCTGCTTATGTCATCTAATTATAGTAGTACTTGCTCTAAAAGTTAGTATCCACTGTGTAGTCTGAAATGCCGGGCGTGCAGTGGGCGGTGCCCTCGGTCGGCGCGCCGCTTCAATGGCGGAAGCAGTGAGAGGTCGCGTCACCCTGACTTGCCATCAATGTGGAGCGGCGGGCTCAGCTAGCGCCTGGCAGGAAGCGCGTGCGGGAGGGGGGAGGGGTTTTTGTTGGGCCAAGAAGGTGAGAAGCCAACTTGGGATCGGTCCGGACGGGAAATATCATGTGCTCCCATACTCTGCATATGACACTAGTGTATGTTACTACTCCCTCCTTTCCAGTTTATAGAGATGTTTAGAGTAACATAGTAATATGTTACAGTACAAGTTACTCCCCACTATGACCAGCCTTGGCCTCTCCCAGTGCTCCACCATGTATAGCTGCTAAGCCTGCCACGTAGGCATAAAATATGATGTGGCACCAATAAACTAAGCACCTATGCATTGAACACTTGAGTTACTAAGCCATTTAATGCACTTAGCACCTCATCGAAAGAGCATTAATAGTATAGCCAGCTGCTGGCTATAAGCCTACAACCCATCTTATAGTCAACATGTACTACAAAGTGCCTAGGAGCACGTGCTAGAGCTGGCTCTTCACGAAGAGCCCGCTTACCTTCTATCTCCTCTTCTCTTTCCTCCAACTAAGCAGAAATATACTACTGTTTATTCCTTATAGCCCGCTGACTCAGCTCTATTGTACTTGCTCTAAGCACATCTAAGAACTTGCTAGCACCCCCTTGATCGTGGACCTTGATGGTGTACGTCACCTTGTGTCTCATATTTTTCCTCGTCATCATTTGAGTCCTAGAAGATCTCACCCACATCATCATTAGCATGCAACCGCCTTGATAGACAACGTGCGCAGAAGGAGTAGAGGCGACTGGGGACGCACCACCACCATGTCGTGGGCACTTCGTATGTGCTCGTGTGTGTGCAGCGTGCGTGTTTTTCCATCGGTGCTAGCTCTAAGGTCGAGGCTGCGGTCGTCTTTGTCTCCGACTAGTAGTTGAGCAACGAAGACAAAGAGGTGCTGCAAGAGATGCGTATGTGCCGTTGCGTGCGAGCTTCACCGTAGCACGACGAACCGGACATCATCGTGGATGGCGCACGCCTCCATGCAGCCGAGTGTGTGCGCATGCATGTGTTATTCACGTGCATTCTGCGGCCGAGCGTGTGTGCATGCACGTCTTGTGTATGTGCGTTGTGTGCTCCATGCTGTGTGCATATGTGCATGAGTTGGATCGTATGGAGTTAGTGCATTCGCTTGTGTACATATTTTAGAGTGTAGATTCACTCATTTTGTTTCGTATGTAGTCCCTTATTGGAATATCTAAAAAGACTTATATTTGGGAATGGAGGGAGTATAAAACATCTTCAACTTAGCATCCTGATGTACCGTTTCTAGTGGTTAGCGAAAAGTTCATGTTCTTTTAGTTGTTTATAGGTGGGCAGGCAGCAAAAACCAGGGGAAAACGTGCAAGGTTCCTTGCAGACGCTCCACCGCGAGGTTCCTTGCTCCTCCTCGATCGTCGGGAATCTATGCTCTTCAACTCTTTTCTTTTACGTGGGATTTGTTCATCCTTTTCCCAACACGCAAGACATCTAGCATCAAGGTGCATGTGTCATGCAAGAAAATGGAGATAATCAGATAAGTAGTGCGT
>NC_041393.1:239657569-239663399 GCF_002162155.2 Triticum dicoccoides
AAACCCTTTTACGTAAGTGAGTTGTGCACTTCGATGACACCTACACAATATTTTTTCTCCTCGATGGCACGTGAATGACACGTGAATAGTGCACATACTCAACAACGGAGCACGGGATGGTAGCAATGACATGGTCAGCCCTTTTTTGGAGAGAGTACGTACTACTAGTAAATAACTTTGATGTGTCCCGTCAACTCGCAGAATGACGAGAAGCTTGATTACGCCTTCTCCCTCGCCAACGCGTGCGCGGTAGCTCGCAGCACAAGGAGAAACTTTTGCTTACAAGCGGTGGACGTGCATCAGTTCATTTGGTGTCAGATTGCCAGAAGCACTACTGTAGAACCATCGACTTCCGGAAGAGGCGAAGAGCCAAGCGCAAGGTCACCTACTAACCTTAGGCTAGGCATAGTGGGAGTAACATAAGTAGAGGTACCTCCTTTTTTTATTCTAGAAACAACCACACACGAATAACAAGGTGCTGGTTACGTAGAACAAATTTCATGCATTCCGTGCTCAGCACTCCTCTATCTCTCTTCTCAGCCAGCCAGCGGACGCGTGGGGCCTATCGTCTGTTTTCTCACATGCAGTCCCACATGTCAGTGAAAATGCAAGAGGACCCACTGAACCTGCACATCTTTCACCTCGACGTGCTGGTGATGAAAAACAAATCCAAGAAAGATCTTCGGTGGCCGCTTTTGGAGTCACTCAAGAGTAGTAAGATTCTATTTACAGTTTAACCCAAGATGTACATCTCGTGGCTTCAACTTATCAACTACCACTCTATTTTCTTTCATGACACGACCTGGATGCTGGATGTCCCACGTGTCGGCAAAAGGAGGAAGAACCCGACCAAATCTTCGGTTGTGCTCTCAAATTAGACTAGTTGTGCTAACTTAAATTTTTTATTGTGTACTCCCTCCGTTCCAAAATACTTGACTTCCATTTGTCCAAAAATGGATGTGCCTATATACTAAAACATGTCTAGATACATATATATTTTGACAAATACTACCTCCATCCGGGTTTATTGGTCCCCATTATATTTCATGCCAAATTTTGACCATAGATTAAACTAACAAAATGTTTACGCATGTCACCAAACATTATATTTTTTAAAACTATGTTCAAATACGAATCCAATGAGATAATTTTTCTTGACATGCATTAACATTTTGTTAGTTAAATCTTTAGTCAAAATTTGACACAAACTACAAAGGGGACCTTTAAACCAAGACGGAGGTAGTAGAACGGAGGGAGTAGAATGGATGCAAGTTTTTGTATTGGGAAGAAGAGTACATCCATATATTGATAGATTGTTGGAGTTGGCCTTACAAGTGGGACTGCAGTTGAGGAAACCGACTATCGGCAAACCCCCACCTCGCCCACCGCGCGATGGCTGAGTTAGAGAAACGATGAGGTTGAAGAGATTGCTCTAGCACGGACTCCAAGAAATATGGTGTCAGATGGAAGTCATGTTGGTGGCGTGTGCCGTACTCCTGGACATGAATGCTTGTTCTGGCCCATGCCACCCTACTACTCCTACTACTAGTATCGAGGATTCGAGGTGCTGGTTACGTAGTACAATATGGCTACAGTAAAAACACCCACACGACGCGCGAAGCATGTGAAGCTAGTACAAGTAGTGTACTACTATTGTTGATGATTGGCCTCATCCGATAACCTATTGCAATGCACGTACAATTATGTATTCGGAAAATATTTTTTTGCCTCGTCGCACCACTCACTCATAGAAGCAACTCGAAAGCCATTCATAAATTTAGTAAGTTTATCACAGGCATATCATTTTATTTCATACAACAGGTCATCAACCCACATCGACAACGAGGATACATTATAAATACTAAAGTTTTCACCACACAACAAATAACAAGCAATGAAATGAACTTCAACTCAACCATTCCTCAGTGTTGGAAACGCTTGCTTTGAACCACAAGTGATTCTCTGGGACGGGGCATCTATTGTCGACCTCGAGACCAACGCAGGACTGATCATCCTGGCTGAAGCAACCTACTATATCAGTACCAGGGTAGGGAACCACGCTAATGTCCGAGGTATAGACACAGTTTCTTCTCATAAATGGTGCTAGTAACGTTGTGTCAACAGCAGTTGGATCGCCTTTCACCATCATCGAATAGTTTTGTCCAAGGAAGAGCGAGTTTTCTCCAAGACTATCAATTCTGTACCAGGGAGAAGGTGTTGGCGCTAGCACACTAGTATCCATCCCGAATACCATGCAACGGGTGTTGGAATAGGTCTGGAGAGTGCGACCATGGGAGACTACACCTGCTTCCTTAGCAGTAACATCATCAGTGGGCTGTATACACACGAGAAGAGGTGATCCATCGGAATTAGTTGCCAGGCGCCAACGAGTATATGGGCGCTGCTCGTCCTCATGCTCGTGATCATCACCATCGTCATCTCCCCCTTGGTTATAAATTTTTTCAAGTATAGGTGGTGGAATTTTCACAGGACCTTGGAAACACAAGAAGAAGGTTAATTAGTAAAGGGAAACTTGCTAACCCGCATGCATGTGGATGAAACAATTATAATTACGATGGAAGACAAATGTATCGAAATCATAACGATTCCATGCAAAAACAGTGCCACGAGTGGTGGCAGCAAACACAAGGCCCTCGTATTCAATTGCATCACAGTACTCATCCGTGTATAGCAACTGATTTTTGAGCAATGTCCATTGAGTCAAACCAGCAACGACGGTAACAAGCTTGTCGAAGATAGCAACAACTTCATAGTTGTTGTAATTCCAAGAGCGGGTGGGAACTCGAGAAATTGCTATCTTCCGTAGAATACAGTCACCATGATTGTATTTGAACGTGCATACAATACCGGTGTGCTCAACCTGTGGGCAGTCTGCTGAGATTTTTGGAAGTGGAACCCGGTCACGAGTGTACACATTCACAAGTTCCCACTCGCAGTTGGACCCAATGTAAACAACGCAATCTCCATTTGCGCCTGCCCAGGCCTTGCCCTCAAGCGATGGCATCTTAACATCATGCGTATCATTATCAAGCGGCATCAACTTGCACAAGGCGAGTCCTCCGTCGTGACGGCGCCGGTCATCAGGGTCACGGCGAAGAAGATAGGGGAGATCAAACCGTTCCTTGACTCTTGGGTTCCTTGTAATGATGTTATTAGTTGAGTCAAGAATGGGCTTGAACGAACCTGCCATTCTAGCCGAGGTGATGACGTTGCACCGGTCAATGAGTTCCACCACGTCATCTTTCAGATCGGGGCAAGAATAATGGGGTCGTTTCCGTCCTGTTCCCTCCATGGAGAAGACGATCGAACAATGGCAGAAGAAAGCGTGAAGGGCTGAAGGAAAATGGAGGAGGGAGAGGAAGAGCGTGCGACAATAATTCCAAATCGAGAGGGAAAGGCGAAGCGTCGGTGGACGGTTGCCAGTTTGCCACGGTTCACGAAGGGGCGCCCCGGCCTACACGTCGGTTCGGAAATACTCCTACTACTCGCCGTCGTCTCACTGATATGTTGGAACGGGACCACATGTCAACGAAACATGGTGTGTAATTTCTCGTGCAAAATGCAATCTGGCCGCGTTGGCCCGAGGTGCCGCATTAGTTTTTTTGTTTTTGAAAGTTTGCCGCATTAGTTATCGACCTTTATTTTTTTAACATGCAATCTGAATGGATAGCTCCTGTGGTCATCACACGTGAGTGGATATAGTGATGGTTGATTCGCCCGAGCAACTTTACTGTGGGAATATGGGAGTACCAGTGGATTCAAGGAACAGAGAAATGATGGTTGCTTCGTCTGAGCAACTTACTGTGGCGAAGGTGGGGCTCTGTGATTTGGCTGCTCACTAGTCATTACTACTGCGGCGCAACGACCGGGGTGAATCTTTCCCTGAAGTTGTGTTGTGCACTCAATATTGCTTCATGGCAGGTGGAGCCGGATGAAGGATGTCCAACATGTCGGCGAAACGAAGTTGAATTGTTTCTGGCATTGCTATCAATCCTTCAGGATTTGTTTATATGTACGCATAATTTTGATGAAATTGTACTGTGATGCTATGAAGGTTTCAACTCTGGTTCCCGCAGGAAAAAAAAGGTTTCAAGTTAGGATTCACGTGTCTTGCCTCGAGATTATCTCGTTACAACATTCCATCAAATACAAATGAAACTACCATGGCTAATGCATCTCAATGGTTCGCAGATCAGCGCCAATATGCACATCACAACTGAAGACAAAGTTGTGAGAAGGTGTACAAATAAAGAAAAAAATATAATTGATCGATGTTGTTCGTAGGCATGGCTCCATTTCCTTGGCACATTGTTCATTGCTTGGCAGCTAGTTTCACCCGGCTCTGTAGCCAAAAAAGAGGTGTATGAAGGACACCACAATCCGATCATTTTGTGCAGCTCCACTAAAATCGGGCGGACCATCCCTGTTTGCAAAGATATCCAGTCAGTGTGATTACAATAATAGTGGAACTAGATGATGAAACATAACACACATAAATAGAAGCCGATCACCTCTACGATCTCTCTTTAGGACTAACTTCTTGTCGGAGAAGATTAGGCATGGAGTTGGATGAGGAGGATAGCAAAACCAATCTCCCTTTCCGCAGTCCCACAGAAATGTAAAAACGTTGCCCGTGTGACATTTTGGCGGAACTGCACAAAACACTCTTCAGAAAAGTGATTTGTGCAGTTCACCAAAAGGTCGCAATAACAAGGAGGTGAAAATGGATAGCCCTGTTTGCAAAAGGAGGTCGAAAGGAAACAATTACTGCCCAATAACACGAGTTGAAGACACATACGCCGACAAAAAAGAAGCATGTTCCATGTAAAAAGGGAAAGATAGCACATGGTGGTTTATCAAAAATGGTTTGAAGACGAGATTGCAAGATGGAAAGTACGCCGGCCGAGATACGATTTAAGCAAACAACTACAGAAGATCCACATGCAGCAACGTGGGAAGATGGGTAGTGGAGCAAGGCCGGAGGAAGCTGTACCTGAGGGTTGTCGGGATGTTACTAGGAGGGCGCCGGCGGCCGGGATCTGCCCATACTGCGGCAGCGAGCAAGTGGCGAAGGCCCTACCGCGCCGGAGCTTGGTCAGAGAGAACGGCGGGTACCGCAGATCGGGACGAGCCACCTCAACACCGTCGAACGGAGAGATGATGCACATCCTGCCTTTCTGCCGGCGGACGGGATGCGGCCGGATCACTGACCAACGCTGAGAGAGAGAGGCCACGGCGGCCTTGTGTGAGATTGTGTGACGAGACTCACGAGAGACAAACCCATTTTTCCAATTTCCCCACGGCAATCGTTTTATATTCTAGGCATGGTACCCGACCCTCCTTCTAGTAAACAACCGCTACACACGTCAAATTATCACGTGGGCTGCCTTTTCGTACAGAAACGAACTCCACCGTGTACCCGCGCGGGTGTGGCCGGGAACGAGACGTGAGTACGTGCGTCCTGCGTGCACTTCTACTTTAGGTGCAGGTACGTACGTGGGAGGGTGTGAGAGAGATGGTTTGTGCGAAATAGAGGCAATGTGTTGATGATATCTCAATCAGAAAAATGTAACATATGCAATGTGTGTGAAATGGAGTCATGGACGTGAGATATCGATAGAATTGAAAACAGGGATGAAGTGTGTGGCTGCGCGATCGATAAAGAGTGCCATCAAATTTGTGTTTGCCCACGTCAAAGATACAGGGCGGCTGGCCTACTGGAATTTGAGAGGGCAGAGGTGCAGTTCTTCTCCGTGGCATGGATACCTACCTACAACGTTCGACTATCGGTGTGTGTGGGGGGGGGGGT
>NC_041393.1:239663563-239663916 GCF_002162155.2 Triticum dicoccoides
GGCTGCGCGATGGATAAAGAGTGCCATCGAATTTGTGTTTTCCCACGTCAAAAATACAGGGCGGCTGGCCTACTGGAATTTGAGAGGGCAGAGATGCAGTTCTTCTCTGTGGCATGGATACCTACCTACAACGTTCGACTATCGGTGTGTGTGTGGGGGGGGGGGTAGAGACCGGTCGACTAGTATATGTCTGGGGAAGGAGAGAGACCTAGCTATGTATTGAGGGAGATCGATCGACATCCATGGATATGTGTAGCAGAGGAATAAGGTTGGGAAAAAGACAAAGGTAGAGCGTCGGAGGGTTGGTGGTGGAGTGGCATCTCACAAATGGTGGGAGAGGCCTGCTAGACAAA
>NC_041393.1:239663964-239756619 GCF_002162155.2 Triticum dicoccoides
TCTGGGGAAGGAGAGAGACCTAGCTATGTATTGAGGGAGATCGATCGACATCCATGGATATGTGTAGCAGAGGAATAAGGTTGGGAAAAAGACAAAGGTAGAGCATCAGAGGGTTGGTGGTGGAGTGGCATCTCACAAATGATGGGAGAGGCCTGCTAGACAAACGGAGGGTATGAGTGCAATATCAATAAGAGAGGGCGGGGGATGTCTGTCTGTCTATGCACGTGCGTGTGAGAGACGGGTCGGGAGGTATTCAAGGATGATGAGGGGAGAAGATATGGTTGTGGTAAGCATGCGTAACTACATAGGAAGATCAACCGTCGTGTGTCCGAGAAAAGGAGAGACATAACTAGCGAGGTAAGTGTATCGGTGCTTGGTGAAAACGAATTACAGTCGACCTGGCTATATGTAGGGAGATCAGTTCATATACACACCTGCATGTGTTAGAAGCAAATAAGCTCCGGAGAGGCAGACAGGGGGAGAGAGTGTGGCTAGGAGGTGGTTTGAGAGGCCTACCATGTCGAGGGGGGAGGAGTGTGCGAGCATGTGACTAATGAAAAGAGGGGCGGGAGTGTGCACCTGGGTGGAATCGTATTGGACATATCGGGGCATGGACGGTGAGAAGAGAAGAGGGGAAGTATATATGTGTTTGTTGTAGGCACACTTGGCTAGAGAGGTATATCGACCGGTGTGTGCCAGAAAGGAGCTGGGGGCCTACACACACCGCTGGTGGATGACCTAAAGAGAAATAATGAACGTGTGCGATGGAGGGGACGCTAAGGTTGTGTGAGGGGGGGCGGGCGTGTGCATGCACGATAGAAAGTTAGCGCTAGCTAGCTACAAATAGAAGAGGATCGTGAAGGTGTAAAAGACGAACAAAGATCATAATTCATTATAAAAAGGTGGATACGGATACTTGAAGAAGATATCATAATGTACAACATTGATTATAATTTGGGCTAATGTGTGGCTTTTGCAACTCAGGTCTAAATACTTGTCATAATGTAGGGGGCGGGGCACTATACTTTGTGTGATAAACACGGTGTACGTATGGAACATGGTTTAGATTATGAATATATAGTTAGTACATCAAATGTACTATTATTTGGAATCAACATCAAGTGTATTCAAAAAATAGAATTCGAGTTCATGTAGTACACATAGTTCATATCTATCTCTATAGTAATCATGTGGTGTGTTATTAAGGTAATACACGAATGATGGTTGAAGTTGGAAACAATCATGATTGTAGATTCTTATTGAAATAGAGAAACAAATTCAAATTAAGTTCGAATTGCAGCGATAGTATAGACATTTGGAATGCACTAAAATGTTGGTATGAGTAGGTTACATGCATTATACAGCAAAAAAATTAATCGGACATAACATGGATTCATACTCCCTCCTTCCATCTATATAGGGCGTAATGAGATTTTTAAGACCGCCTTCGACTATTGACAAGATTAATAGTACATGACATGCACAATGTGAAAATTATATCATTGAAAGAACCTTTCACAGACGAAGTTAACGTTGTGCTTTGTGTAAGTTGCATGTCATATATCATTGCTCTAATATTTGGTCAAAGTTAGCATCGAAAAACACATTAGGCCCTATATAGATGGAAGGAGGGAGTAGCTTTGAATAGCATTTGTATAGTAAAACGGGGCAAGACTCTCTCTTTGTGTGGTGTGAATAGTTTTATTTTTTTCGTTTTCTTTTTGGTTGATGGAAGTGCGAATTGATTTGGTACGTACAAGTACAATATTACTACACATTAGGCTTGTCCCTAAAATTCAACCCGCGTCTTGTTATATCCCGAAAATTCAGATATCGTGCTCCCAAAACTGGCGCCTTCACAACCCGCGCCTTGCTATCCCGAAATTACAACACACGCAAAACTCCCTCCAGCTGCCAAATCCTGACACGCGAAATCCCCCTTCTAACCCTGAGCCGAAAGGGCCGCTAGTTCAAATCGGTGGGGGGTACTTTTGTAACACACCCTACATTTTGTACAAGCGCGTCCCTAAGTCATGCTTCACCCCCTCCCATCGCCCCCTTTTCGCCATTCGAAATCCCAGGCCGCTATAACCTCTGCGCTCCAGCCGCGAAACCCCACCCTCCTCCTTCCGCCACGTTACCGTTGCCCAGCCGGAGCCTCTTCCCCGACGACGTCGTGCACCGCAACAGCTCGACGTCCCTCGTCCACCTCCCCAGATGAGGATCCGTCGTCCATCTCGCCGTCCCGCCGGTTCAGCCGCCCCGTCCTCCACCTCCAAGGAGCTGCTCTGACGATCGCCTCGTCTATCGCGGCTGCTCCATTCCCACAGCGCCGCCTTAACCTGCTCCACCGGAACCGCAACATCCTCACCGACTCCTCGGACAAAGCCGAGGCCTACTCGGCGCCACCAAAGAGGTTGTGCACTCATCGCATCGCACCTTCTCCTTAACTCAACCTCCCGGCGCTGACGGTGCTCCATCCCGCACCCCCATGGAGCGGCTACCTTGAAGTCGGCGCCGCAGGCGACATCTCCACGGCGGCTCTCCCCCAGTGCGAGGCCCCTTCGGCGGCGGTGTCCATACCAGCCAGATCTGCTGCTGCTGCTCCAGCTCTCGCTCGCTTGCTCGGGCTACTGATGCTGCTCCGGCTCTCGCTCGATCGCTCGCTCGCCCAGCTACTGCTGCTGCTCTCCCCCTCGCTCGTGCTGCTGCTCTGCTCCGATTAAGCCACACTTCAGTCGACTGAATCGACTTTTGGGTCAGTCGATTTTCAGGGGTTGGGGGGGGGCTCACTGGAGTTAAGGAAGAACCACCCGCAGCGGGAATGGGGGCTCGCCGGAGAGGTACCCCACTATCTATCTTAGGGTTCAGGGTGGGGGGTGCGGGGGGCCTAGAGGGCTGGCCGGGGCGGCGGTGGCGAGTTGTTTTGGGGCGGCGAGGCGGTGCGGGGGCCGGCGGTTCGGCCGGTGGTGGCAGGCGGCTCAAGGGTGTGCAGGTTGAAGATGAACTACAGGCCCTCCCTAAACTACATGTCAAGTGCCTCTCTGCTACCATTGTGTTTAGTTTCGATAGTAGCATTCAGATTCCACAGTTAATTTCAGTTTCGACAGTTAAGTTCAGAGTCAACAGTTTTTACCTCATCTATTGTAGTTAGGTGGATTTTGGTGATGTTAATTTTACATCCATTTTTCATCATCTATTGGAGATGCTATTAGAATCCCACTTGAGATTGACGATGTCTGTCTTGTGCTGCTTCAGCCTTGACGTCTTACGGCTCACCGGAGCTGCTCCAATGACAGAACGATCCATCACAACAGAGCAGTGCCCTGGATGCCGTCTACAGATTCCTCGGATCTTCCTCCACACCTCCGATAGCCACCTCTGCCTCAACTGCTTCAGCGACCAACCCAATGATGCTGAGGTCGACATGTCTACGGCAAAGAGGTTGTACACTTGTTGCATCACTTATTACTGTACATTCACGTCGATCCATTAGGGCTATTTTGGTTCAACGAAAAAACATAGCAATAGGGAATTTTCCAATGGCACTCTACTATTCAATTATTCATGCATTTTGTTGAAAGGAATGAAGCAAAACATCCACCTGGACCTACTTTTCAAAATCCTTTGCATGAAAACAAGACCAAGTGCATTAGTGCCAGAATAACATTAACTGTACACGCTTTCATATGGTTTCTCTTTATTTTGGCCATGTTTCTTTGCATTCCTCTGCTCTTCCAATTCCTGTAAACCAAACACCCAAGTTGATAGAAATCCTATGTTTACAAATGCTCTATTTACCATGTGCATTTTCCTATCCTATTCCGGTGTTTTTCCTATCCCTGCGTTTTAAGAATCATGCAAGCCAAATGAGCCCTTACAGAATTACTTCAGTTACAGGTACGTGTCGAAGGGAACTTTGTGTGGTTTGTCCTGCTCCTGCCGTGACGTCGTCCACCTCACCTGAGCTGCTCCATCAACATAAGCATCCACCAAACCAGACATCATGACTCCTGACCGTCTTTTGCCGCCTCAGATCTCCTTCCTTGCCGCCGGCACGCACCCCAACGACATCACCATCATCGACTCAGCAGATGAACCTGAGGAGTACACGGGTCCACAAGAGAGGTCGCACTCTTTTGTTTCTGCTTATGTTATGCATTGCTTAAACTTACCTGCTACTTTATCGTCCTGTTTAGCTCTTGGACTCCCAACTCAGGTCCAAATTCATGTTCAAACTTGAGTTCTAAATTAGTTGTGGGGCACATATCGAGGCAGTAATGAATAGTCTGTCTGTCTAATATCTGGTTCACCTAGGGTATGCCTATGTTGTTCATCTTGGGTGGGAAACAAATAGTAAAGCAATCATCATCTGTCTTTTTATTAATTTAAAGCAATCATCAGCCTGCTATCATTATTTTTGGATCCATCCACTGGTTGTTACCATCACTCTAAATTTCTGCATGCCCTCCTTACATAATCTCACCATATTTTTTCGTATGCATGTCAGATATTGTACACAGTCATGCTGAACATGTAGAGAAAAAGAGAAGAGTTTTGCGCGGCAATACAATGTCATGCAGACATCGCTCCATGGTGGGTTCAATGGAAAACCCTCTCCATCCATCTCCAGATTGTAATCCAGAGGAAGATATCTGTTCTGAGGCGGATTCAGACGCCGCTGACCACTCCTATTTACCCCCAAGGTGTTTGCTCTACCTTGGCATGATGATGTTAGTCATATCATGCATATGTTGCCTTGCAGTGCCTACTTTTGACATCATATATGTCATCTGCTTAGTTTAGACATGTTCTATAATGCCACCTGTTTAGTTTCTATATCATATATGGGAATTATGCAGTCTCATGTCTTTTAGCCAGCCATAATATATGTGAAATATGCAATGCCATCCTGTTTAACCAGGCATCATATATTTGAATGATATCTTGCCCATCCTTTTCTTCATTACATTTCCATTTGTCGACAATGTTTGTACATTAAACTACTCTTCCTGTGAATCAGCCATTTGGGTGGGAGATGGAAAATCTGGAGTGAAAACAAGGCCTTCAGAGAAGACAGTGCTACCTGTCGAAGCAGATCTCTTGTTGGGTCCCGATAACTCCTCAGAGATGGATTCAGAGATAGATGACCAGTCCTATTCCCTTACTGAGGTGTATGCTCTAACTTGGCACGGTTATACTACTCATATCATGCATACGGTGTCTTGCATTGCATAGTTTAGACATCATATACACAATATTCAACACCATGTTCTTAGTTCAGACATCATATCGAATGCCCTCTGTTTAGCATATAAATCACATATGTGAATTAAATGATGAAATCCTAATTACTTAGATAACATGTAGGTGAATTATGTCATGCGATCCTATTTTGTTATTCATCATATCTTTGAATTATGTTATGCTATGCTATCCAGTTTAGATAGACATCATATATGTGAAATTATGTCATGCTATCCGTTTTAGTTAAACAATATACATGTCAACTATTTCATGCCCTCTTTTTTCCACACTATCTATTGCATCTGTCTCTCATACAATGTCTATACATTCAACTATGTTTCCTATTTATCAGCCATTTGAATTGGAGCGGGTGATGCCAGTATCTAGCGGAATAAAAACACGGTCTTCAAATAAAATAGTGCTACCTATTGGTGGAGATAGCACCCTGGTTGTACATGCACAAGAACCAACCCTACCACACATAACCCAAACTCTCGCAGATTGTACCCCTACTGCGATGGACAGAGAACCAGCTTCACCCAATCTAACCCCAACCCCAGCCGATAGTAACCCAGTTCCTGTTGACACAGCACCATCTCCACCATAGAGCTCCCAAACAAGAGTAGTTAGTAAGGCAACTCCAGTCCCCAAAGGGCCAGTACTATCACGGCGAACCCCAGCTCCACCAGTTAGTACGCCTATTCCCGTGGAGGAAGCTCAACCAGCCAGTCGTAGTTTAGCATCTATCGCATTTGATGTTGTTAAATCGTATGTGCGTATCTTCCCATCTTGGAAATATTATACAGAAGATGAAGGAAAATGCCAGTTGCAGGTGTTTGTCCAGGAGTTATGTGTAAGTAATGTTATTCATGGCAATTACTTTGCTTCGTCCCATACATCCTACCTCCATGATGGTTATAATACAGCAAATTTTCCCATTTTTCTCTATAGAGAAGGACCGATTTGGAAACTCAGGATGAGGTAACCTGTGCTAATACCTCTGCTATCTTCAAGAATGCTTGGTGGCAGTATCGGAATTACCTGAAGAAAACGTACTTCACCGGCAAAGAAACTCATCAAATTCCCTTACGTTCTCCTGAGACACATTTACTGGACGGTGACTGGGAATGCCTTGTTCTGTACTGGTCCCGAACCAAGAATGTGGTAAGGTCTATGAGCTCATTTTATATTTTTAAGTATTATATTCTTGCGTCTTACTGTACTCTGTTCATGTAGAACAAGTGCCTAAACCTGAAGAACAACTGTTCTAATTTAAGATTCCATTGATATCATAGTTCAAAAAAGCGCTAGGCATTAATTGTGCGTTTTGCCACCGCCTTGCACTTTACTGACCAAAGCGCATGCTTATGCGCAGTTATGCACAGATTAAGCATAGTTATGCGTAATGCGTTTTGCCAACGCCTAGAGCCCAGGCGCGCTTAAGCGCTCGCTTAGGCGCACCTTTTTTAACTATGATTGCTTTGCTCTTGTATCATTGTATTTACTCATGCAAACTTATTTTTAAATTTAAGGATCCAATCGAAACTCAAATGGCACGACAGGTATGTTCACGCATGTTTCTTTAACAGGTTTGCTCTTATCAATAGCTCTTTTGATTTCAATTTCAATTATGTATACAGTTGACTTTCATATCATGCACATTACTAGCATCACAACAGAGCTAATAGTGTTGTTGTACATGTAGACCCGTGGTACCCATCTGAAATCTTGTTGTGTCGTGTAGTTTCCCACGCTTTGTATTCTTTCACTGCTGCTTTGTCTTGAACAGATATGATTTGAACCGTGTCTCTATTTTGATTTGGCAAGACAATGCAGTGACCATAGGACATAGATATATGTTTGTTTGATGCTTTTATTATGTACTAGTACTTGGCAATAGAAGACTTGGTAGTTTAATCCTGTCCACCTTACTAATGAACTGGTTCACCGAAATGAGTTTCATATACTAGTACATGCTAAACTTGTTATGTGTCTGTTTGTTTCTTCTTTTAGAATGCTGACAGAATATTAGGGAAGAGTGCCTTATTAAGCAATGGTAAAGGAAGTAATGCAGATAAGGTTCAAGATAGTGACACATCCTTGTTGGTCTTTAACAAAGCTGATAAAACAACTAAGGAAGACTATCTTGAAGACAGCGATACAACCCCAAAGTCCTGTCTTGGTTTAGTGTTCGAGTTACTGGCCACTACCGCTTGCACAAGCTATTCAAACTCACTGTCTGAATCAGTTCGGTTTCTTGAGTCTCAACTACAAGCTGAAAGACATCGATCAGCTATGCTGCAACAAGAAGCAGAAGGACTGCGGAAGTCCCTGGAGCATTCAGATGCATACTTTCTGCTGCAACAGCAAGCGTTGGAGGATTTTAGCGCCAAACAGGACAAAGCTAATCAGCTTGCTAAGCTTATTGCCAGCATGGTGGATACCCAGGATAACGTTTCTTGAGCTCTTCTGAAGTTGTTTCAGTTATGCTCTTGTTTTGCTGCCGCGTTTATTTGCACTGGTGTCCAATTTTGACGGCCAGTGTATGTAATATGTTGCTTTGTTTCCTATATTTGCACTGGTGGCGAACTTTGATGCCCAGTGGATGTAATATGTGTAATAGCGGTAATAGGCTAGCCTTAATTGCTTGCTTATTTATTTCCTTATTGTCTTGTTTAGTTGTTTGCTTGTAGTCACTGCAGTTCTTTTTCTGTGTTTTTCTAGTGGCCACAATAGCCTATTTTTGGTAACTAGGCCAAAATAATCATGGCAACACACAGACTGTTGTAACCATGGGCCTCCTACAGGCCGTATGATCCATGGGCCTTCGTTCGGCCGTAGGAGCATTGGCCTTCTATACGGGCCGTAGGATCCATCGGCCTTCTATATGGGCCTTAGGGATCAATGGGCCTTCTACGGCCCATACTATCCATGGGCCTCATACGGGCCGTAGGATCCATGGGCCTTCTATGGGGCGTATCATCATTTCGCCAATCATGGGGCGTACTATTCGTGGACCATAACGGGTCGTTAATAGGCCGTATTTGATAACTCTATGAAAACAGCCCAACGGGTTTTTTTGACATGAAAACGGCCCAACGTATTAACGATCCGCAAATGGGCCGACTGTAACGACGTGCTGAATTTGGCCCACAAGCAGAAAATGACAGTAACGGGTCGTATGTAACCGAATGCTGCAAATGAGCCCAAGAATCAATGGGCCCTGAGAAGGCCGAAAGATAACTTGGGCTGGAAACGGCCCAATGGAATAATGGGCCGTTAATGGGTATAAAGTGATACACTGTTCATTACAGGCCAGTTTCACCACGGACCGTTAATGGGCGAAGAGTTACAAAGGTCCTCATATGGGCCGAAAGAAGTCATGGGCCACACATGGCCCGGAATTTAAAACGGGCTGAATCATATTGTACGGCCCATATGACGCTACTGGACCTAATTCGGATAGGGCGTAACGGGCCCTGGGTTAGCGGGCTGTAAATGGGCTATATGCGAACATACCATTAAGAGGCTTTTCGTGGGCCGGCCCGCCACCTTTTGACCAAGTCCAACGGGCCGGCCTTTTCATAGGAATGGGCCTCTGTTGGGCCGTGCCACGTGTCGCCGTATCACAGGCGCCTTCGGTCCAATGAGCGGATGACATCTGTCCCAATGGTGAGCCGACACGTGTTTCCTCCAGCCAATGATGATTTTACACGTGGAAAATCCCCATTGGTCGGGACTGTTAACGGGTTATCGGATCCAAAACCCGACCTGAGGCCTTAACGGCGTTCTGTTACGGTGGATGCCACGTGTCGGTCACCCTTGACGAAAGCACTTCTGTGACATGCAATTTATCGTCATGGAAGTGGACACTTCCGTGATGATAATTTTGGTAATGTCATGGAACACTTCTACGACAGCACAGGTATGACTATCTTGATTCTGTCATAAATTTGTCATGGATGTACATACATGACAAAAAATGCGACCTACTGTGACAAACACGTATCATCACGGAAGTGTATTTTTTTGTAGTGTCGTACCCTACTGGGAGGCACCATTTTGAAATCCTGGCTTCGTTGTTATCTGTCTCACCTCTCCATTGTCGATTCTCCTGGTGGAGGTCTCAGTCAGCTCCAAGTGGTCTTCTTCACACATCTGTAGTTTGCTTGGTAGTCGGTGCCCGACATCTTTGTATTTTGTTGTGTGTGTGTGTGTGTTGTGTGCGGTGGTGGCGTATGTTTGTATTGGTTTGCTCGGATATAATGCGGTGATGGTTGCTTTATAATATAAAGCGGGGACATTATTTTTCATCATTTTGCTTGGCCTAGTGCCCTAAACCAGTAGGAGCAGTAAAAAAGTAATAAATAAATAAATACAGAGGAACACGTGTGGAGAGCCGTCAGCTAGAATGGAAAACACCCATAAGCAAGCGTCGCTTAGCCAGTTCAGTTATCTTATATATTTAGTGGGTACTGAGTTCATTGCGATTAGAAGAAGAGTTATAGGGTATTACAAATTCAGCAGTGGACAAGTGCATGCAGGACTCGGACGTGCGAAGGCAAAAGGGGAACTAGACCAGCCACGACGAACAAGGTTGTCGCCAGTGAGACAACGACCTTGCGCAGCCAGCTGAATGAAGAGTTGACACTTGGTTTGTGATCAATGGTGGGGCTTAAATATCCCTAGCAAAGCTTTCCAAATGGTAACTCAGGTATTTTTCATGTGGGTATTCGAAGTGAAATTATTTGGCTTGATTTGATTCTTTTGGAAAACTAATTAGTCACACTTTTCACTCAAATGGGCCACAACATGGGTGTTGTAGTCCATCAACTCTACCATGGCTTCCATAAACGAGGTTTGCTAATAGGCCAATTACATGCTATTGTAATTGGGGTACACAAGATGACGAGAAGGGTCACTAATGACACAAGTGCATGGGTGACCGGCAGCCTTACTCATGGGCGTCGGTGGCAAATCTATCACATCTTGCGAGTATATTGCATGTGCAGTCCTGACAAACACGCATGTTGCTTTCGAACAATTGAATTTTTAGATGCTTTCAACTAATGATGATGATGTAACATCTACACTTCTCTAATTTGACTTCACTTTCACTGAATTATTTCAAACTGTGCACTGACATTTTTTATGAATCTCACAAACTGTGCACTAACATTGAAACTTGAACATGACACATGTGATGAGGAGAGGAAAAGATTGAAGGAAATATGCCCTAGAGGAAATAATAATGTTGTTATTTTATATTTCCTTATTCATGATAAAGGTTTATTATTCATGCTAGAATTGTATTGATCGGAAACCTTAATACATGTGTGAATACATAAACAAACACCATGTCCCTAGTGAGCCTCTACTAGACTATCTCGTTGATCAAAGATGGTTAACGTTTCCTAACCATTGACATGAGTTGTCATTTGATAACGGGATCACATCATTAGGAGAATGATGTGATGGACAAGGCCCATCCGTTGGCTTAGCATAATGATCGTTCAGTTTTATTGCTATTGCTTTCTTCATGTCAAATACATATTCCTTCGGCTATGAGATTATGCAACTCCCGGATACCGGAGGAATGCCTTGTGTGCTATCAAACGTCACAATGTAACTGGGTGATTATAAAGATGCTCTACATGTATCTCCGAAGGTGTCTGTTAAGTTGGCATATGAGATTAGGATTTGTCACTCCGAGTTTCGGAGAGGTATCTCTGGGCCCTCTCGATAATACACATCATAAGCTTGCAAGAAAATGACTAAGGAGTTGGTCACGAGATGATGTATTACGGAACAAGTAAAGAGACTTGGCGGTAACGAGATTGAACTAGGTATGAAGATACCAACGACCGAATCTCGGGCAAGTAACATACCGATAGACAAAGGGAATTACATATGTTATCATAATGGTTCGACCGATAAAGATCTTTGTAGAATATGTAGGAACCAATATGGGCATCCAGGTTCCGCTACTGGTTATTGACCGGAGAGGTGTCTCGGTCATGTCTACATAATTCCCGAACCCGTAGGGTCGCATGCTTAACGTTCGTTGACGCTAGAGTAATATTGGGACATTTGATGAGTGGTAACCAAATATTGTTCGAAGTCCCGGATGAGATCCCGGACGTCACGAGGAGTCTCAGAATGGCCGAGAGGTAAAGATTTGTTGGGGAACGTAGTAATTTCAAAAAATTTCCTACTCACACGCAAGATCATGGAGATGCATAGCAACGAGAGGGGAGAGTGTTGTCCACGTACCCTCGTAGACCGAAAGCGGAAGCGTTAGAACAACGTGGTTGATGTAGTTGTACGTCTTCACGGCCCGACCGATCAAGCACCGAAACTACGTCACCTCCGAGTTCTAGCACACGTTCAGCTCGATGACAATCCCCGGACTCCGATCCAGCAGGGTGTCGGGGAAGAGTTCCGTTAGCATGACGGCGTGGTGACGGTCTTGATGTTCTACCGTCGCAGGGCTTCGCCTAAGCACCGCTACAATATTATCGAGGACTATGGTGGAGGGGGGCACCGCACACGGCTAAGAGATCAAGAGATCAATTGTTGTGTCTTAGAGGTGCCCCCCTGCCCCCATATATAAAGGAGCCAAGGGGGAGGGGGCAGCCGGCCAAGGAGGGCGCGCAAAGGGGGAGTCCTACTCCCACCGGGAGTAGGACTCCCTTCTTTCCTAGTTGGAGAAGGAGAACGGGGGAAGGAGGAAGGAGAGGGGAAGGAAAGGGGGGGTCCGCCCCCCTCTCCTTGTCCTATTTGGACTAGGGGGGAGGGGGCGTGGCCAGCCCTTGCCTCCTCTCTTCCTCTCCACTAGGGCCCATGTAGGCCCATTAAGCCCCCCGAGGGGTTCCGGTAACCTCCCGGTACTCCGGTAAAATCCCGATTTCACCCGGAACAATTCCAATATCCAAATATAGGCTTCCAATATATCAATCTTCATGTCTCGACCATTTCGAGACTCCTCGTCATGTCCGTAATCTCATTCGGGACTCCAAACAAACTTCGGTACATCAAAACTCATAAACTCATAATATCACTGTCATAGAAACCTTAAGTGTGCGGACCCTACGGGTTCGAGAACTATGTAGACATGACCTAGAACTATTTTTGGTCAATAACCAATAGCGGAACCTGGATGCTCATATTGGCACATACATATTCTATGAAGATCTTTATCGGTCAAACAGCATAACAACATAAGTTGTTCCCTTTGTCATCGGTATGTTACTTGCCCGAGATTCGATCGTCGGTATCCAACACCTAGTTCAATCTCGTTACCGGCAAGTCTCTGTACTTGTTACGTAATGTATCATTCTGTAACTAACTCATTAGCTACATTGCTTGCAAGGCTTATAGTGATGTGCATTACTGAGAGGGCCCTGAGATACCTCTCCGACAATCGGAGTGACAAAACCTAATCTTGAAATACGCCAACTCAACATGTACCTTTGGAGGCACCTGTAGAGCTCCTTTATAATCACCAAGTTACGTTGTGATGTGTGGTAGCACACAAAGTGTTCCTCCGGTAAACGGGAGTTTCATAATCTCATAGTTATAGGAACTTGTATAAGTCATGAAGAAAGCAATAGCAACATACTAAACGATCAAGTGCTAAGCTAACGGAATGGGTCAAGTCAATCACATCATTCTTCTAATGATGTGATCCCGTTAATCAAATGACAACACATGTCTATGGTTAGGAAACATAAACATCTTTGATTAATGAGCTAGTCAAGTAGAGGCATACTAGTGACATTAAGTTTGTCTATGTATTCACACATGTATCATGTTTCCGGTTAATACAATTATAGCATGAATAATAAACATTTATCATGATATGAGGAAATAGATAATAACTTTATTATTGCCTCTAGGGCATATTTCCTTCAGTCTCCCACGTGCACTAGAGTTAATAATCTAGATTACACAGTAATGATTCTAACACCCATGGAGTCATGGTGCTGATCATGTTTTGCTCGTGGAAGAGGCTTAGTCAATGGGTCTGCAACATTCAGATCCGTATGTATCTTGCAAATCTCTATGTCTCCCACCTGGACTTGGTCCCGGATGGAATTGAAGCATCTCTTGATGTGCTTGGTCCTCTTGTGAAATCTGGATTCCTTTGCCAAGGCAATTGCACCAGTACTGTCACAGAAGATCATTGGCCCCGATGCACTAGGTATGACACCTAGATCGGAAATGAACTCCTTCATCCAGACTCCTTCATTTGCTGTTTCCGAAGCAGCTATGTACTCCGCTTCGCATGTAGATCCCGCCACGACGCTTTGTTTAGGACTGCACCAACTGACAGCTCCACCGTCTAATATAAACACGTATCCGGTTTGCGGTTTAGAATCGTCCGGATCAGTGTCAAAGCTTACATCGATGTAGCCATTTATGACTAGCTCTTTGTCACCTCCATAAACGAGAAACATATCCTTAGTCCTTTTCAGGTATTTCAGGATATTCTTGACCGCTGTCCAGTGATCCACTACTGGATTACTTTGGTACCTCCCTGCTAAACTTATTGCTAAGCATACATCAAGTCTGGTACACAACATTGCATACATGATAGAGCCTATGGCTGAAGCATAGGGAACATCTTTCATTTTCTCTCTATCTTCTGCTGTGGTCGGGCATTGAGTCTAACTCAACTTCACACCTTATAATACAGGCAAGAACCCTTTCTTTGCTTGATCCATTTTGAACTTTTTCAAAACTTTATCAAGGTATGTGCTTTGTGAAAGTCCAATTAAGCATCTTGATCTATCTCTATAGATTTTGATGCCCAATATGTAAGCAGCTTCACCGAGGTCTTTCATCGATTTTTTTATTCAAGTATCCCTTTATGCTATCCAGAAATTCTATATCATTTCCAATTAATAATATGTCATCTACATATAATATCAGAAATGCTACAGAGTTCCCACTCACTTTATTGTAAATATAGGCTTCTCCAAAAGTCTGTATAAAACCATATGCTTTGATCACACTATCAAAGCATTTATTCCAACTCCGAGATGCTTGCACCAGTCCATAAATGGATCGCTCGAGCTTGCACACTTTGTTAGCACCTTTTGGATCGACAAAACCTTCCGGTTGCATCATATACAAATCTTCTTCCAGAAATCCATTCAGGAATGCAATTTTGACATCCATTTGCCAAATTTCATAATCATAAAACGCGGCAATTACTAACATGATTTGGACAGACTTAAGCATCGCTACGGGTGAGAAAGTCTCATCGTAGTCAACCTCCTTGAACTTGTCGAAAACCTTTTGCAGCAAGTCGAGCTTTGTAGATAGTTACATTACCATCAGCGTCAATCTTCTTCTTGAAGATCCATTTATTCTCGATGGCTTGCCGATCATCGGGCAAGTCAACCAAAGTCCATACTTTGTTCTCATACATGGATCCCATCTTAGATTTCATGGCTTCAAGCCATTTTGCGGAACCTGGGCTCATCATCGCTTCCTCATAGTTCGTAGGTTCATCATGGTCTAGTAACATGACTTCTAGAATAGGATTACCGTACCACTCTGGTGCAGATCTTACTCTAGTTGACCTATGAGGTTCAGTAGTAACTTGATCTGAAGTTTCATGATCAATATCACTAGCTTCCTCACTGATTGGTGTAGTTGTCACAGGAACCGGTTCTTGTGATGAACTACTTACCAATACGGGAGCAGGTACAGTTACCTCATCAAGTTCTACTTTCCTCCCACTCACTTCTTTCGAGAGAAACTCCTTCTCTAGAAAGGATCCGAATTTAGCAACAAAAATCTTGCCCTCAGATTTGTGATAGAAGGTGTACCAAATAGTTTCTTTTGGGTATCCTATGAAGACACATTTCTCCGATTTGGGTTCGAGCTTATCTGGCTGAAGTTTTTTCACATAAGCATTGCAGCCCCAAACTTTAAGAAACGACAACTTTGGTTTCTTGCCAAACCATAGTTCATAAGGCGTCGTCTCAACGGATTTTGATGGTGCCCTATTTAACGTGAATGCAGCCGTCTTTAAGGCATAACCCCAAAACGATAGCGGTAATTCAGTAAGAGATATCATAGATCGCACCATATCTAGTAAAGTACGATTACGACGTTTGGACACACCATTTCGTTGTGGTGTTCCGGGTGGCGTAAGTTGTGAAACTATTCCGCATTGTTTCAAATGTAAACCAAACTCATAACTCAAATATCCTCCTCCACGATCAGATCATGGAAATTTATTTTCTTGTTGCGATGATTTTCCACTTCACTTTGAAATTCTTTGAACTTTTCAAATGTTTCAGACTTGTGTTTCATCAAGTAGATATACCCATATCTGCTCAAATCATCTGTGAAGGTGAGAAAATAACGATACCCGCTGCGAGCCTCAATATTCATTGGACAACATACATCAGTATGTATGATTTCCAACAAATTAGTTGCTCGCTCCATAGTTCCGGAGAACGGCGTTTTAGTCATCTTGCCCATAAGGCACGGTTCGCAAGTACCAAGTGATTCATAATCAAGTGATTCCAGAAGTCCATCAGTATGGAGTTTCTTCATGCGCTTTACAACGATATAACCCAAACGGCAGTGCCACAAATAAGTTGCACTATCATTATCAACTCTGCATCTTTTGGCTTCAACATTATGAATATGTGTATCACTACTATCGAGATTTAATAAAAATAGACCACTCTTCAAGGGTGCATGACCATAAAAGATATTACTCATATAAATAGAACAACCATTATTCTCTGATTTAAATGAATAACCATCTCGCATCAAACAAGATCCAGATATAATGTTCATGCTTAACGCTGGCACCAAATAAGAATTATTTAGGTCTAAAACTAATCCCGATGGTAGATGTAGAGGTAGCGTGCCGACCACGATCACATCGACTTTGGAACCATTTCCCACGCGCATCGTCACCTCGTCCTTAGCCAATCTTCGCTTAATCCGTAGTCCCTGTTTCGAGTTGCAAATATTAGCAACAGAACCAGTATCAAATACCCAGGTGCTACTGCGAGCATTAGTAAGGTACACATCAATAACATGTATATCACATATACCTTTGTTCACTTTGCCATCCTTCTTATCCACCAAATACTTGGGGCAGTTCCACTTCCAGTGTCCAGTCTGCTTGCAGTAGAAGCACTCAGTCTCAGGCTTAGGTCCAGACTTAGGTTTCTTCTCTTGAGCAGCAACTTGTTTGCTGTTCTTCTTGAAGTTCCCCTTCTTCTTCCCTTTACCCTTTTTCTTGAAACTGGTGGTCTTATTGACCATCAACACTTGATGCTCCTTCTTGATTTCTACGTCCGCAGCTTTTAGCATTACGGAGAGCTCGGAATAGTCTTGTCCATCCCTTGCATATTATAGTTCATCATGAAGCTCTTGTAGCTTGGTGACAGTGATTGGAGAATTCTGTCAATGACACTATCATCAGGAAGATTAAATCCCAGTTGAATCAAGTGATTATTATACCCAGACGTTTTGAGTATATGTTCACTGACAGAACTATTGTGCTCCATCTTACAGCTATAGAACTTATTGGAGACTTCATATCTCTCAATCCAGGCATTTGCTTGAAATATTAACTTCAACTCCTGGAACATCTCATATGTTCCATGACGTTCAAAACGTCGTTGAAGACCCGGTTCCAAGCCGTAAAGCATGGCACACTGAACTATCGAGTAGTCATCAGCTTTGCTCTACCAGACGTTCTTAACATCGTTAGTTGCATCTGCAGCAGGCCTGGCACCCAGCGGTGCTTCGAGGACGTAATTCTTCCGTGCAGTAATGAGGATAATCCTCAAGTTACGGACCCAGTCCGTGTAGTTGCTACCATCATCTTTCAACTTAGCTTTCTCAAGGAACGCATTAAAATTCAACGGAACAACAACACGAGCCATATATCTACAACAAGCATAGACAAGCAAAATACTATCAGGTACTAAGTTCATGATAAATTTGAGTTCAATTAATCATATTACTTAAGAACTCCCACTTAGACAGACATCTCTCTAGTCATCTAAGTGATCACGTGATCCAAATCAACTAAACCATGTTCGATCATCACGTGAGATGGAGTAGCAAGTTTCAATGGTGAACATCACTATGTTGATCATATCTACTATATGATTCACGTTCGACCTTTTGGTCTCCGTGTTCCAAGGCCATATCTGTATATGCTAGGCTCGTCAAGTTTAACCTGAGTATTCCGCGTGTGCAATCGTTTTGCACCTGTTGTATTTGAACAAAGCCTATCACACCCAATCATCACGTGGTGTCTCAGCACGAAGAACTTTCGCAACGGTGCATACTCAGGGAGAACAGTTCTTGATAATTAGTGAGAGATCATCTTAAAATGCTACCGTCAATCAAAGCAAGATAAGATGCATAAAGGATAAACATCACATGCAATCAATATAAGTGATATGATATGGCCATCATCATCTTGTGCTTGTGATCTCCATTTCCGAAGCACCGTTGTGATCACCATCGTCACCGGCGCGACACCTTGATCTCCATTGTAGCATCGTTGTTATTACGCCATCATTGCTTCTACGACTATCGCTACCGCTTAGTGATAAAGTAAAGTAATTACAGGGCGTTTGCATTTCATACAATAAAGCGACAACCATATGGCTCCTGCCAGTTGCCGATAACTCGGTTACAAAACATGATCATCTCATACAATAAAATATAGCATCATGTCTTGACCATATCACATCACAACATGCCCTGCAAAAACAAGTTAGACGTCCTCTACTTTGTTGTTGCAAATTTTACGTGGCTGCTACGGGCTGAGCAAGAACCGTTCTTACCTACGCATCAAAACCACAACAATAGTCGTCAAGTTAGTGTTGTTTTAACCTTCGCAAGGACCGGGCGTAGCCACACTCGGTTCAACTAAAGTTGGAGAAACAGACACCCGCCAGCCACCTGTGTGCAAAGCACGTCGGTAGAACCAGTCTCGCGTAAGCGTACGTGTAATGTCGGTCCGGGCCGCTTCATCCAACAATACCACCGAACCAAAGTATGACATGGTGGTAAGCAATATGACTTGTATCAACCACAACTCACTTGTGTTCTACTCGTGCATATAACATCTACGCATAAAACCTGGCTCGGATGCCACTGTTGGGGAACGCAGTAATTTCAAAAAAATTCCTACGCACATGCAAGGTCATGGTGATGCATAGAAAGGAGAGTGGAGAGTGTTGTCCATGTACCCTCGTAGACCGAAAGCGGAAGCGTTAGAACAACGCGGTTGATGTAGTCGTACGTCTTCACGGCCCGACCGATCAAGCACCGAAACTACGGCACCTCCGAGTTCTAGCACACGTTCAGCTCGATGACGATCCCCAGACTCCGATCCAGCAGGGTGTCGGGGAAGAGTTCCGTCAGCACGAGAGCGTGGTGACGATCTTGATGTTCTACCGTCGCAGGGCTTCGCCTAAGCACCGCTACAATATTATCGAGGACTATGGTGGAGGGGGGCACCGCACACGGCTAAGAGATCAAGAGATCAATTGTTGTGTCTTAGAGGTGCTCCCTTGCCCCCGTATATAAAGGAGCCAAGGGGGAGGGGGCGGCCGGCCAAGGAGGGTGCGCCAAGGGGGAGTCCTACTCCCACCGGGAGTAGGACTCCCTTCTTTCCTAGTTGGAGAAGGAGAAGGGGGGAAGGAGGAAGGAGAGGGGAAGGAAAGGGGGGGGGCATCGCCCCCCTCTCCTTGTCCTATTCGGACTAGGGGGGGAGGGGGCGTGGACAGCCCTTGCCTCCTCTCTTCCTCTCCACTAGGGCCCATGTAGCCCCATTAAGCCCCCCGAGGGGTTCCGATAACCTCTCGGTACTCCGGTAAAATCCCGATTTCACCCAGAACAATTCCAATATCCAAATATAGGCTTCCAATATATAAATCTTCATGTCTCAACCATTTCGAGACTCCTTGTCATGTCCGTAATCTCATTCGGGACTCCGAACAAACTTCGGTACATCAAAACTCATAAACTCATAATATCACTGTCATCGAAACCTTAAGCGTGCGGACCCTACGGGTTCGAGAACTATGTAGACATGACCTAGAACTATTTCCGGTCAATAACCAATAGCAGAACCTGGATGCTCATATTGGCTCCTACATATTCTATGAAGATCTTTATTGGTCAAACCGCATAACAACATACGTTGTTCCCTTTGTCATCGGTATGTTACTTGCCCGAGATTCGATCGTCGGTATCCAACACCTAGTTCAATCTCGTTACCGGCAAGTCTCTGTACTTGTTACGTAATGTATCATTCTGTAACTAACTCATTAGCTACATTGCTTGCAAGGCTTATAGTGATGTGCATTACTGAGAGGGCCCTGAGATACCTCTCCGACAATCGGAGTGACAAAACCTAATCTTGAAATACGCCAACTCAACATGTACCTTTGGAGGCACCTGTAGAGCTCCTTTATAATCACCCAGTTACGTTGTGATGTGTGGTAGCACACAAAGTGTTCCTCCGGTAAACGAGAGTTTCATAATCTCATAGTTATAGGAACTTGTATAAGTCATGAAGAAAGCAATAGCAACATACTAAACGATCAAGTGCTAAGCTAACGAAATGGGTCAAGTCAATCACATCATTCTTCTAATGATGTGATCCCGTTAATCAAATGACAACACATGTCTATGGTTAGGAAACATAACCATCTTTGATTAATGAGCTAGTCAAGTAGAGGCATACTAGTGACATTAAGTTTGTCTATGTATTCACACATGTATCATGTTTCCGGTTAATACAATTATAGCATGAATAATAAACATTTATCATGATATGAGGAAATAAATAATAACTTTATTATTGCCTCTAGGGCATATTTCCTTCAAGATTTATATATGGGAAGTCATATTTTGGGGTCCAAAAAGAGGTGCAGTTTTTTCGGTATTGTACCGGGAAGCTTCTAGAAGGTTTCGGAGGATTCTGGAGGGGTCCGAAAGTCCACAAGTGGGTTCACCACGACCCAATGGCTAGCATGGGCTGCCGGGAGGCTCCCTAGCCTTATTGGGCTAGGGGCACCAAGTCCTCAAAAGCCCATGTAGCTAGGGAAGGCCAAAAAAAAAGGAAGGAGTCCTAGTAGGAATAGGATTGGACTTGGAGTCCAAGTCCTCTCCCCCTTAGCTGCGCCCTAGGCTTGGAGGGGTTGTTTCCCATTCCCCTCCACCTATATATAGAGTGGAGGGGGTGCCCCAAGAGGACACACCAAGCCCTTGGCGCCCCTCTTTCTCCTGTTACTCTGTAGTTCCACCTACTCGTCCTGGCGACGCTTAGCGAAGCGCTGTCGGTGCTCCACCACCACCATCACCACCACGCCATCATGTTGGTTGTGATCCCATCCACTTCTCCTCTCCCGCTTGCTAGATCAAGAAGGAGGAGACATCATCGAGCCGTACGTGTGCTAAACTCGAAGGTGCCGTCCGTTCGGCACTAGATTGGTTGGATCGTGATCGGATCGCGAAGAGTACGACTACATCAACCGCGTGATAAACGCTTCTGCTGAGCGATCTACAAGGGTATGTAGATGCTCTCCCCCTCTCGTTGCTATGCATCTCCATGGATAGATCTTGCGTGTGCGTATAATTTTTTTTGTTTTCCATGCAACGTTTCCCAATAGTGGCATGATGAGCCAGGTCTATGCGTAGATGATATGCACGAGTAGAACACAAAGAGCTGTGGGCGGTGATAGTCATACTTCTTACCACCCATGTCTTTTTGATTCAGTGGTATTGTGGGACGAAGCGGCCCCAGACCAACCTTACATGTCCACGTACATGAGACCGGTTCCACCGACAGACATGCAACTAGTTTTGGATAAAGGTGGCTGGTGGGTGTCTGTTTCTCCTACTTAGTTGAACCGAATTTGACTGCGGCCGACCCTTGAAGAAGGTTAAAACAACAAACTTGACGAAACACCATTCTGGGTTTTGCCGTAGGTAAGAACGGTTCTTGCTAGAAGCCCATAGCAGCCACGTAAAACTTGCAACAACAAAGTAGAGGATGTCTAACTTGTTTTTGGAGGGCATGTTGTGATGTGATATGGTCAAGACATGATGTGATATACGTTATTGTATGAGATGATCATGTTTTGTAAAAGTTATTGGCAACCGACATGAGCCTTATGGTTGTCTCTTTATTGTATGAAATGCAAACGCCATGTAATTGCTTTACTTTATCACTATGCGTTAGCGATGGTTGTAGAAGCAATAGTTGGCAAGACGACCACGACGCAACAATGGAGATCAAGGTGTCGAGCCGGTGACTATGGAGATCATGACGATGCTTTGGTGATGGAGATCAAAAGCACAAGATGATGATGGCCATATCATGTCACATATTTTGATTGCATGTGATGTTTATCTTTTATGCATCTTATTTTGCTTAGTACGGCGGTAGCATTATAAGATAATCCCTTAAGTAAATTTCAAGGTATAAGTGTTCTCCCTGAGTATGCACCGTTGCGACAATTCGTCGTGTTGAGACACCATGTGATGATCGGGTGTGATAGACTCTACGTTCACATACAACGGGTGCAAGATAGTTTTGCACACGCGAAATACTAGGGTTAAACTTGACGAGCCTAGCATGTACAGACATGGCCTCAGAACACTGGAGACTGAAAGGTCAAACGTGAATCATAGAGTAGATATGATCAACATAGAGATGTTCACCATTGATGACTACCCCATCTCACGTGATGATCAGACAGGGGTTAGTTGATTTGGATCATGTATCACTTAGATGACTTTAAGGGATGTCTATTTAAGTGGGAGTTCCTAAGTAATTTGATTAATTGAACTTAATTTATCATGAACTTAGATTTGCATATCTATGTTATAGATCAATAGCTCGCGATATAGCTCCTACCTATTTTTGATATGTTCCTAGAGAAAACTAAGTTGAAAGATGATAGTAGCAATGATGCGGACTAGGTCCGTGATCTGAGGATTATCCTCATTGCTGCATAGAAGAATTATCTCCTTGATGCACCGCTAGGTGACAGACCTACTGCAGTAGCAAATGCAGACGTTATGAACTTTTGGCAAGCTCGATATGATGACTACTTGATAGTTTAGTGTGCCATGCTTTATTGCTTAGAACCGGGACTTCAAAAACGTTTTGAACACCATGGAGCATATGAGATGTTCCAAGAGCTGAAATTGGTATTTTAGACTCATGCCCGTGTTGAGAGGTATGAGACCTTTCACAAGTACTTTGCCTACAAGATGGAGGAGAATAGCTCAGCCAGTGAGCATGTAGTCAGAATGTCTGGACACTACCATCACTTGAATCAAGTGGGAGTTAATCTCCCAGATAAGATAGTGATTTGCCAGAGTTCTCTAGTCACTATCACCCAGCTACTAGAACTTCGTGATAAACTATAATATGCAAGGGATGACGAAAACAATTCCTGAGCTCTTCGCAATGCTGAAATCGGCGAAGGTAGAAATCAAGAAAGAGCATCAAGTGTTGATGGTTAACAAGACCACTAGTTCAAGAAAAAGGGCAAAGGGAAAGAAAGGGAACTTCAAGAAGAATGGCAAGCAAGTTGCCACTCCCATGAAGAAGCCCAAAGCTAGACCTAAGCCTGAAACTGAGTGCTTCTACTGCAAAGGGAATGGACACTAGAAGAGGAACTACCCGGAATACTTGGCGGATAAGAAGATGGCAAAGTGAACAGAGGTATATTTGATATACATGTTATAAATGTGTACCTTACTAGTATTCATAGTAACCCTGGGTATTTGATACCGGTTGAGTTGCTAAGATTAGTAACTCGAAGCATGAGTTGCAGAATGAATAGAGACTAGTTAAGGGCGAGGTGACGATGTGTGTTGGAAGTGATTCCAAGGTTGATATGATCACTGTCGCACACTCTCTCTACCTTCGGGATTAGTGTTGAACCTAAATAAATGTTATTTGGTGTTTGCGTTGAGCATGAATATGATTGGATCATGTTTATTGCAATATGATTATTCATTTAAGTCAAAGAATAATTGTTGTTCTGTCTACATGAATAAAACATTCTATGGTCATACACCCAAAATGGTTTATTGAATCTCGATCGTAGTGATACACATATTCATAATATTGATGCCAAAGGATGCAAAGTTGATAATGATAGTGTAACATATTTGTGGCACTGCCGTTTAGGTCATATTGGTGTAAAGCGCATGAAGAAAATCCATGCAGATGGACTTTTGGAATCACTTGATTATGAATCATTTGATACTTGCGAACCATGCCTCATGGATGACTAAAACTCTATTCTCTAGAACAATGGAGCGAGCTAATGACTTACTAGAAATAATACATACTCATGTATGCGATCCAATGATTGTTGAAGCACGCGGCAGGTATCGTTATTTTCTCACCTTCACAGATGATTTGAGTAGGTATGGGTATATCTACTTGATGAAACACAACTCTAAAACATTTGAAAAGTTCAAAGAATTTCAAGGTAAAGTGGAGAATCATCGTAACAAGTAAATAAAGTTTAGACGAACTGGTCGCAGAGGCAAATATTTGAGTTACGAGTTTGGCCTTCAATTAAAACAATGTGGAATAGTTTCACAAATCACGCCACCTGGAACACCACAGCATAATGGTGTGTCCGAACATCGCAACCATACTTTATTAGATATGGTGCGTTCTATGATGTCTTTTACTGGTTTGCCACTATCGTTTTGGGGTTATGCATTAGAGACAACCGCATTCACGTTAAATAGGGCACCATCTAAATCCGTTGAGACGATACAGTGTGAACTATGGTTTGGTAAGAAACCTAAGCTGTCGTTTCTTAAAGTTTGGCAATGCGACGCTTATGTCAAAAGGCTTCAGCCTGATAAGCTCGAACCCGAAGCGGAGAAGTGCGTCTTCATATGATACCCAAAAGAAGGGTACACGTTCTACCACAGATCCGAAGGAAAGATCTTTGTTGCTAAGTATGGTTCCTTTCAAGAGAAGGAGTTTCTCTCGAAAGAAGTGAGTGGGAGGAAAGTAGAACTTGATGAGGTAATTGTACCTTCTCTCGAATTCGAAAGTAGCTCATCACAGAAAGCCATTCCCGTGATGCCTACACCAACTAGAGAGGAAGCTAATGATGATGATCATGAAACTTCAGATCAAGTTACTACTAAACTTCGTAGGTCAACTAGAGCACAATCCGCACCAGAGTGGTACGGTACCCTGTCCTGAAAGTCATGTTACCAGACCAAGGCGAACCTACGAACTATGAAGAAGTTATGATGAGCCCAGATTCCGACAGATGGCTTGAGGCCATGAAATCTGAGATAGGATCCATGTATGAGAACAAACTGTGGACTTTGATGGACTTGCCCGATGATCGGCAAGCCATAGAGAATAAATGGATCTTCAAGAAGAAGACTGAAGCTGACGCTGATGGTAATGTTACTGTCTACAAAGCTCGACTTGTCGCAAAACGGTTTTTGATAAGTTCAAGGGGTTGACTACGATGAGATTTTCTCACCTGTAGCAATGCTTAAGTTCGTCCGAATCATGTTAACAATTGCCGCATTTTATGAAATCTGGCAAATGGATGTCAAAACTGCAACCCTTAATGGATACCTTAAAGAAGAGTTGTATATGATGCAACCAAAAGGTTTCGTCGACCCTAAAGGTGCTAACAAAGTGTGCAAGCTCCAACGATCCATCTATGAACTGGTGCAAGCATCTCGGAGTTGGAATATATGTTTTGATAAGGTGATCAAAGCATATGGTTTTATACAGACTTACGGTGATGTCTGTATTTACAAGAAAGTGAGTGGGAGCTCTGTAGCATTTCTGATATTATATGTGGATGACATATTGTTTATTGGAAATGATATAGAATTACTGGATAGCATAAAAGGATTTTTGAGTAAGAATTTTTTCAATGAAAGGCCTCGGTGAAGCTGCTTACATATTGGGCATCAAGATCTATAAAGATAGATCAAGACACTTGATAAGACTTTCAATGAGTACATACCTTGACAAGATTTTGAAGGAGTTCAAAATGGACCAGCCAAAGAAGGAGTTCTTGCCTGAATAGTAAGAGGTGAAGTTGAGTAAGACTCAAAACCCGACCATGGCAAAAGATAGAGGGAGAATGGAAGTCATTCCCTATGCCTCAGCCATGGGTTCTATAAAGTATGCCATGCTGTGTACCAAACCTGTTGTGTACCTTTCCATGAGTTTGGCAAGGGGGTACAATAGTGATCCAGGAGTAGATCACTGGACATTGGTCAAAATTATCCTTAGAGGACTAAGGAAATGTTTCTCGATTATGGAGATGATAAAGAGTTCGTTGTAAAAGGTTACGCCGATGCAAGCTTTAACATTGATCCAAATTACTCTGAGTCTCAATCTGGATACGTATTGAGAGTGGGAGAAATTAGCTAGAGTATCTCCATGCAGAGCATTGTAGACATAGAAATTTGCAAAATACATACGAATTTGAATGTGGCAGACCCGTTGACTAAACTTCTCTCATCAGCAAAACATGATCACTCTTTGGGTGTTAATCACATGGCGATGTGAACTAGATTATTAACTCTAGTAAACCCTTTGGGTATTGGTCACATGACGATGTGAAGTATGGGTGTTAATCATATTGCGATGTGAACTATTGGTGTTAATCAAATAGCGATGTGAACTACATTATTGACTCTAGTGCAAGTGGGAGACTGAAGGAAATATGCCCTAGAGGCAATAATAAAGTTGTTATTTTATATTTCTTTATTCATGATAAAGGTTTATTATTCATGCTAGAATTGTATTAATTGGAAACCTTAATACATGTGTGAATACATAAACAGACACCGTGTCCCTAGTGAGCTTCTAATAGACTAGCTCGTTGATCAAAGATGGTTAAGGTTTCCTAACCATTGACATGAGTTATCATTTGATAATGGGATCACATCATTAGGAGAATGATGTGATGGACACGACCCATCCGTTAGCTTAGCATAATGATCGTTCAGTCTTATTGCTATTGCTTTCTTCATGTCAAATACATATTCCTTCGACTATGAGATTACGCAACTCCCAGATACTGGAGGAATGCCTTTTGTGCTATCAAACGTCACAACGTAATTGGGTGATTATAAAGATGCTCTATAGGTATCTCCGAAGGTGTCTATTGAGTTGGCATAGATCGAGATTAGGATTTGTCACTACGAGTTTTGGAGAGGTATATCTAGGGCCTCTCGGTAATACATATCATAAGCTTGCAAGCAAACGACTATGGAGTTGGTCACGAGGTGATGTATTACAGAATGAGTAAAGAGACTTGCCGGTAACGAGATTGAACTAGGTATGAAGATACTGACGATCGAATCTCAGGCAAGTAACATACCGATAGACAAAGGAAATTACGTATGTTGTCATAACGGTTCGACCGATAAAGATCTTCGTAGAATATGTAGAAACCAATGTGGGCATCCAGGTTCCGCTATTGGTTATTGACCGGAGAGGTGTCTCGGTCATGTCTACATAATTCCCAAACCCATAGGGTCGCATGCTTAACGTTCGTTGACGCTAGAGTAATATTGGGATATTTGATGAGTGGTAATCAAATATCATTCGGAGTCTCGGATGACATCCCGGACGTCACGAGGAGTCTCGGAATGGTCGAGAGGTAAAGATTTCTATATGGGAATTCATATTTTGGGTTCCGGAAAAAGGTGCAGTTTTTTCGGTCTTGTACCAGGAAGCTTCTAGAAGGTTCCGGAGGATTCTGGAGGGGTCCGGAAGTCCACAAGTGGGTTCACCACAACCCAAGTCTAGCATGGGCTGCGGGGAGGTTCCCTAGCCTTATTGCCTAGGTGCACCAAGTCCTCAAAAGCCCATGTAGCTAGGGACGACAAAAAAAAGGAAGGAGTCCTAGTAGGAATAGGATTGGACTTGGAGTCCAAGTCCTCTCCCCCTTAGCTACGCCCTAGGCTTGGAGGGGCTGTTTCCCACACCACTCCACCTATATATAGAGGGGAGGGGGTGCCCCAAGAGGACACACCAATCCCTTGGCGCCCCTCTCTCTCTCGTTACTCCATAGTTCCACCGCCTCGTCCCGACGACGCTTAGCAAGCGCTGTCGGTGCTCCACCACCACCATCACCACCACACTGTCATGTTGGTTGTGATCCCATATACTTCTCCTCTCTCGCTTGTTGGATTAACAAGGAGGAGATGTCATCGAGCCATTCGTGTGCTAAACTCAGAGGTGTCGTCCGTCCGGCACTAGATCAGTTGGATCGAGATCGGATCGCGAAGAGTTCAACTACATCAACCGCGTGATAAACGCTTCCGCTTAGCGATCTACAAGGGTATGTAGATGCTCTACCCCTCTCATTTCTATGCATCTCCATGGATAGATCTTGCGTGTGCGTATAATTTTTTGTTGTTTTCCATGCAACGTTTCCCAACAAAGATGACTTGCATGCTCTGTCCACAAGTAGTGGGTTAGCATTGTGGCAGACCATGGCTCTACAAGATGTATCTGCCCCTTCCCTTATACATCTTTTTTAGCGTAATAACTTATTCCTCAAATAACAACAAGATCGTTTACATAATGGTGGGGAATAAAGTCAGGGACGATGGTCTCCCACTCTTCTGATTTACTAAGCTGAAACAGTGCTTTGCTAAACCACCCACTATCAAGTTTGCCTCTCTACTACAATAATCAAAACTGATAGAAGCGCAATCCATTGACATGAGGGAGCATTCTTCTATAATTGGACGTCCACTCCCATGTAGGCTTTAGGATCAGATATGGCCTCCAGTGCAGTCAAACTATCAGACTTGATGATAAGCTTCATACAACCCAGTTTTGCTGCTAGGTATAGACCACACCAAATAGCAGCTGTGTTTTGACTAGAGGCACCTTATAATCTAGCTAACCTGAATTTCATTTACTTCCTCCATGTATGTAAGGCCCCTGAAACAAGCATTAATAATTTATTTTTATTTTTTCTAGGTGCCTGAGGTTGTTGAGAGGGGACTTGTACATACAGAAGGAGGGAGTATCATGTAGATTGTATGGTAAAATTATGGATCATTATTATTGATTGTTTTTCAACACTTTTTTCTTGGTTTCGCATAGTTTACAATGCCTCCCTTCGCCCAGATTCACCACCTTCGGTCCATGGCTGAGTTCCAGCAACGCAACCAAGAATAATACATTTGTTCAGAGAGGGAACTCAAGGACGACGGGGGGCATGGGTGGTCGCTGGCCTAGGATGCCAACTGCCGACGAGCACCCACTGGATTTGGTGGTGGAGCCGTGCCGTGGTATTTTTTTCATGGTTGTCTTATTTAGTTTTGTTTCAGAGGCACCAAATTGATTGTAGTTGCGGTCAAGCTTTCAATTTTGTATGTTATTGTTTGGCCTCCTGCCCCAGTAATCATATTAATTCGAAAAAATTAATGCTCCATCATTTGATGCAAAGAACCATTGAAATCTCGTGGAGTTTAGAAGAGAAGTCACATGGTGAATGAAGCGGAAGATATTTTTTTACAAGAATGAGAACAATTTTCTTCTTCCTAGTTGGGCGTCTAAATGAAGAAAGTTGAAGTGATATATGGTGGTTAGAGCATCTACAGTCGGGCGCCTCAAACCCATCTCATACGCTCGGCAAGGCGGAGTCGCATTCTCCGGCGCCCGGTATGGCGCATTAGCCCGGGCCCCGCAACCCGCATCATGGTGGTCGTCGTCGGCTCATCCCCAGATGGATCCGTCATCGATCTGACGTCGACCGGCACCTAATGGGTTCCGGGCTCCAACGAGGAAGATAGGGCATGGGAGACGGCGACGCCTTGAGTCCCGTGAGCCGGCGAGTGTCCCATGCCCTACTCTACCTTGTCGGCGACCGGACCAACACTCCAGGGAGCGCAGCCGGTCGCCGGACATGGCCTAGGCGGAGCTGGCCGGGGGGAGTGGAACTGGGCGAAGCTCCAGTCAAAGATCGATGCATTGCATGTAATAATATGGATTTGAGGTTTCTAATTTCATGTGGAATGTATATTTTGAGGGGTAACCGGTCTCTGTCCGTGGACATGCCCGGGCACATCCACGGACGTTTGAGGGGTCGGATTTGCCAAGTCTGGCTGTAGATACTCTTAGTGGAGCAAGAAGATGTCACATTTGAGGGGTTGTGGTGTAGGTTGGGATTATGAACTTAAAATGCATGAGCCTTGGCACTTGTCGTCGTTGTGGACTAACGAATTGCTTATTGCCTCTAGGTATGAACATCTTCGGATCCTTCTCTTCTTTAGATCCATTGATTTTTGTGCATATAGAAGAAGAAGTCAACAGAAAGCACTTCAAAAATAATGGGCCAAGGAAGAAGATTGATCTTGTGGTACAAAAAGGTTGGCTATGTTTCATTAAAATATGTCATTTGATGTGCTTTATCCTTCCAAAGCTTTGTGTTTGACATATATTATATATTGCTTGTGTAGGATGATTATATGTTGAGAAATAATTTTTTATTACATTTGCTAAAGTACCGTGCAAATGAAGCTTAAGACAACATACCCGACGTTGTAAGGTAATATCTTAATCATATCAAGTAGATCTTAGTTCGTAACATATAATTATTTGGATCATTGTTCTCTATGTATATATCATCGATTACATTGCAGGTGCAATGGATTTCAATTATTTATTTATTTGACTGGGAACTGTGAGGCAAAAGCCCCACAATATTTTATTAAAACTCAACCAACAAAATACAAGAAGTTCTGGTAAGTAAAGGTAGAAAATTACTTACCTATGGGCCTATGTACATAATTACATGCTAGATTACATAATTACAGGGAGACAACTAGGGCAAAGAATTAATACAATGCAACAACAAAGGCTTTAGGCTAGGACTGAATCTTTGGGACAACAGGGAAATATCATGGATGAAATTCCTCCTCCATGCTGCAAACGTGTGCCTCTCATTTCTGAAGATTCTTCCATTCCTCAACAACCAGACGTTCCAAGCAGCTAGATAAACAACCTCTTTGAAGAAAGGTTGGCCAAAACTTTGCCTTGCAGCAATCAAACACTCTGTGGGAGACAAACCAGCTAGCCACTGAATTTGTAAATAGTTCCAGATCCTTGTGCTGAATTGACAAGTGAAGAACAGGTGGTCTATGTCCTCATGAGCTTGAGCATGACATAAGGGGCAAGTGTTGTCCTCCGGAGGCAATCTCCAGTGTCTCCTGACCAGTAAATCTCTGGTGTTGAGCCTGTCATTGAGAATTAACCACGCAAAAACCATAATCTTCATTGTTGACCTACTTTCCCAAATCCATTTAGCCGGCATATCAGTAGGGAGATGGGCATGCATCACTGTATAGTAGCTCTTAGCAGAAAATTTTCCTTTGCCAGGTGTCCAGGACCAAGAATCATTGATACTTTCATCAGCATTCAGGTCCAGAAGGCCAGCCTAAACAATGATCATCTCCTCCATTGCTTCTGGTGGCAAGGGCAGGTGAAAGAGCTCAGACATATCAAGAGTGTTGATAACACCTCTCACAGATACCTTATCATCAATGGCAAAAGAGAAAAGCCTGGGAAACCTCTCCCTGAGAGGAACAGATGATCCCAAGAAAATCCAAGCATCAAAGCAGAAAAGAACAGAGTCTCCCATGTTTATAGTAACCTTAGAGTGCAGCCTAAAAGCTTCATTAATTTTGATGATATCCCTCCACTAATAAGAACCACATAACACTGTTCCATGGGGTACAACTCCATCATAATAGGTATTCCAAATGAGAGAGACCCAAGGAATGTCTGCTTTGTTATAGAACTTATGAAGATGCTTGGTAAGGAGGGCTCTGTTCTGGATACTAAGATTAATAATCCCCATGCCACCTTTGTCCTTAGGCCTGCAAACTAGAGGCCAAGCTACCAATGACTGTCTGGGAGTGTCAGAATTGCCTCTCCATAAGCACTGCCTCATAATTCTTTCAATTTGCTTGATAATACCAGCTGGCAGACATAAACTGCAAAGAAAATATATGGGCAAGGAATACAAAACTGATTGAAGCAATTGCAATCTAGCTCCTTGATTCAGAAAGCATGAACTAGCAGGCAACCTTCTTTCAACTCTATCCACCACTGGGATTAAGTCCTGAATCCTTGGCTTGGTGGTGCCCACATGAAGCCCAAGATAGGTAAAAGGGAGAGTCCCAACCTGACAACCAAAAACAGCAGCCAATCTTGCAGTTTCTGCCTCATCCACATTTATAGGCAATATACATGACTTATGGAAGTTCACTCTGAGTCCAGTGGAGGCATGAAAATCTTGCAGCATTACCTTGAGAGCCAAAATCTGTGAGTCTACAACAGGCACAATGAGGAGAGTATCATCAGCATACTGAACTATAGGAAAATCCTTATCATGAGTTTCAATAGGCAATGTAATCTCTCCATTTCTCAGCATATTATTGACCAAAGTTTGCAGAAGATCAACTGCAAGAACAAACAAAAGGGGTGAGAATGGGTCGCCCTGCCTCACTCCCCTTTTACAAATAAATTGCTTTCTCCATTCAGAATTACAGAAGAGGTGCCATAGGATAAAAGCTCTCTAATCCAGCCAATCCATTTGCTGTCAAAACCTTTATGGTGTAGAAGCTTAAGAATAAGGTCATGCTCCACTGTATCAAAAGCCTTTGCAAAATCCAACTTAAGAATCAAAATAGGCCTTTTGGATTTATGGCACTGGTGAATGTACTCCAGTGTCCAAGCAATGCAATCCTGAATAGACCTGGACTTCAGGAACCCATATTGATTTTTTAATGCACCTTAAAATAACCTTCTGCAATCGATTTGCAAGGAGCTTTATCAGAAACTTCAAGAAAGTATTTGTCAATGAAATGGGTCTGAAGTCATTGGGACCCTCACGTGACAGCTTCTTTGGGATTAAGGTAATCAAAGATCCATTAATGCTACTAATTGTGATCTTTCCATCACAAAAGTCCTGAAAGAGCTGCAAGAAATCCTGCTTGAACTATAGGAATCAGGAACTTTGCCGTCCGCCATGGCTAACGGCAAAGGCACACATGGCGAACGGCAAAGACATTTGTCGTCAGCCAGCCGACGGCAACATGACTGGCTGAACGGGCTACAGCAAAGGCTTCTTTGCCGTTTGCTGGCTGACGGCAAAGATGCAAAGGTCTATGTCATCCGCCAGCCGACGGCAAAGAGCCTGGACGGCACACGTGTCAGTGTAGGTCCGTTAAGTGGCTAACGGCGTGCTTTGCCGTCCGCCAGCGGATGGCAAAGACCTTTGCATATTTGCCATCTGCCAACGGATGACAAATAGCATTGAATCTTTGCCGTTCGCCAGCGGATGGCATAGCGTGCCACGTGGTAGCACCTAGGGGGCTGGCCTATTTGGTAGTTTTGGCGTCTGATAACCCACAAGTGTAGGGGATCGCAACAGCTTTCGAGGGTAAAGTATTCAACCCAAATTTATTGATTCGACAAAAGGGGAGCCAAAGAATATTCTTGAGTATTAGCAGTTGAGTTGTCAATTCAACCACACCTGGATAACTTAGTATCTGCAGCAAAGTATTTAGTAGCAAAAGTGGTATGATAATAAAGGTAACGGTAGCAAAAGTAAAGATAATAGTTTTTGGGTTTTTGTAGTAGTTGTAACAGTAGCAACGGAAAAGTAAATAAGCGAAGAACAATATGTGAAAAGCTCGCAGGCAATGGATCAGGGATGGATAATTATGCCGGATGCGATTCCTCATGTAATAGCTATAACATAGGGTGACACAAAACTAGCTCCAGTTTATCAATGTAATGTAGGCATGTATTCCATAAATAGTCATACGTGCTTATGGAAAAGAACTTGCGTGACATCTTTTGTCCTACCCTCCCGTGGCAGCGGGGTCCTAGTGGAAACTAAGGGATATTAAGGCCTCCTTTTAATAGAGAACCGGAACAAAGCATTAGCACATAGTGAATACATGAACTCCTCAAACTACGGTCATCACCGAGAAGTATCCCGATTATTGTCACTTCGGGGTTGTCGGATCATAACACATAATAGGTGACTATAGACTTGCAAGATAGGATTAAGAATACACATATATTCATGGAAACATAATAGGTTCAGATCTGAAATCATGGCACTCGGGCCCTAGTGACAAGCATTAAGCATAGCAAAGTCATAGCAACATCAATCTCAGAACATAGTGGATACTAGGGATCAAACCCCAACAAAACTAACTTGATTACATGGTAAATCTCATCCAACCCATCACCGTCCAGCAAGCCTATGATGGAATTACTCACACACGGCGGTGAGCATCATGAAATTGGTGATGGAGGATGGTTGATGATGACGACAGCGACGAATCCCCCTCTCCGGAGCCCCGAACGGACTCCAGATCAGCCCTCCCGACAAAGATTAGGGCTTGGCGGCGGTTCCGTGTCGTAAAACGCGATGTAACTTTCTCCCTGATTTTTTTCTCCCCAAACATGAATATATGGAGTTGGAGTTGAGGTCGGTGGAGGTCCAGGGGGCCCACAAGATAGGGACGCGCCCAGGGGGCGCGCGCCCCCTGTCTCGTGGATAGGGTGTGGGCCCCTGGTCTTGATTCTTTCGCCAATATTTTTTATTTTTTCCAAAATGTGCCTCCGTGGATTTTCAGGACATTCTGAGAACTTTTCTTTTCTACACATAAAACAACATCATGGCAGTTCTGCTGAAAACAGCATCAGTCCAGGTTAGTTTCATTCAAATCATGCAAATTAGAGTCCAAAACAAGGGCAAAAGTGTTTGGAAAAATAGATACGTTGGAGACGTAGCAGCGTCAGCTGGCTGACGGCAAATATTCAACTTTCTTTGACGTCCGCTGGCAAATGGCAAAGCATCCAAATAGCCAGCCTACTGCCCCAGGTTGCACATAGCTGACACGTGGCATGTTTGTCGTCCGCTAGCTGATGGCAAAGCTCTTTGCCGTCCGGCAGTAGACGACAAAGAGTCTATATAGCCCCTGTTTCTTCTATTTTTCCTTGAATTCATTCATTTGACAGAATTTCACACACACACACACACACACACACACACATATATATATATATATATATATACACACACACACATATGAAAATACTTTCGACAAGCATACCAACACATATACATACCAAATCATATCCCTGCCATATGGATATGATCATCCAATACATATACACGGCAAATGGTTTCATCCAACACATATACATAGCCAATATATCCAACAACAAGCATACAATGGTTTCATCCATCCATACATATATAGGTAGCAAGTTTGACATTGTTCATCCTACAAAATCAAAACAAGAAGGAAGCATAAAGAGAAGAGTGTCGATGTCAAAACCGGCGGATCTCGGGTAGGGGGCCCCGATCTGTGCGTCTAAGGCTAATGGTAACAGGAGGCAGGGGACACGATGTTTTACCCAGGTTCGGGCCCTCTCAATGGAGGTAAAATCCTACTTCCTGCTTGATTGATCTTGATGATATGAGTATTACAAGAGTTGATCTACCATGAGATCATAGAGGCTAAACCCTAGAAGCTAGCCTATGATGATTATGATTGTTGTTGTCCTATGGACTAAACCCTCCGGTTTATATAGACACCGGAGGGGGCTAGGGTTATACAGAGTCGGTTACAAAGAAGGAGATCTAACATCCGGATCGCCAAGCTTGTCTTCCATGCAAAGGAGAGTCCCATCTGGATACGGGACGAAGTCTTGAGTCTTGTATCTTCACGGTCCAACAGTCCGGCCAAAGTATATAGTTCGGCTGTCTGGATACCCCCTTATCCAGGACTCCCTCAGTAGCCCCTGAACCAGGTTTCAATGGCAATGAGTCCGGCACATAGATTGTCTTCGGCATTGTAAGGCGGGTTTCATGTCCGAATCTAGAGTATCTATTGTAGCGAACAGTGTCCGGCTTCCCATCAATGTTGTACTCCTTGGCTTCTGTGCTTCAATAATGGCCATCACCACATGTCGAGCGAATACGAGGAGCCGAAGCATTTTTACATTTGCCACCCTGACCCTGCAGGCAAACCGTCTATTTGAAGAGACGGGGATCCTCAGATCCAAATCTCACCTTCTTCCCTTGAGCAAGCACTCAATAGAGCGCATCCGGAAAAAACCATCCCATCATGGCCAGCCGCCGCAGCTCCTCCTCTCGCTCCCTTAGCTCTAAGCCAGGTGATTGGGAAGAATGTTCTGTCCCCCATAGCCGTTTAGTTGAGTTGCAGATCCAAGGGTTTCTTCCACCGGCGTTCATGGTCCCCGTCCGAGCCGGACTAGCCACCTATAATGGCGGGGAGCAAGCGGAGAGATCTCCTAACCCATCTTAGGGGGAGCGAGTATGCCTCATCCCATATTTGCTAAGAGGCGTAGGGTTTCCAATCCATCCATTCCTTCATGGGCTCCTGGAGTTCTATGGCCTCCAGTTGCACAGCTTCACCCCCGCCTTCGTGCTGCACATCGTAGGATACATTGCCCTTTGTGAATTATTCCTGGGTTGCGAGGCTCACTTTGAGTTATGGAAGAAGCTATTCTGCCTCGTCCCTCGCAATCATGGGGAATCTATATATCAAGTGGGCGGAGCCGAAATATGGCGTGTCGTCCAGACTGGATACCTGTCCGGCACTCCAAAGAAGGCATCTGAAGGCTGGCCCTCGGAGTGGTTTTATGTAGATGACGTTCCCCTTGAGGATCCAATCCGTACGGGCCTCCCTGAGTTTAATAACGCTCCACTGAAGAAACGCTGAAGTTGGCGCCCTCGGAGCCCCCAGGAGGAAGATACCAGAGAAGTCCACTTCCTGATGAGCAGGATAAAGACACTGGCCCAATCAGGACTGACTATAGTTGAGGTTATATCAGTATGCATAATGCGGGGGGTGCAGCCACTTCAATATTGGGGGAAGCCCATGTGGCACTTCAACGGGGAAGACGATGCCACCCGCTGTGGACGTAAAGGTCCGGACTCTGCCACTGCTCTGGCGAGAATACTGTCCAATTTATACAAAGGAGAAGAAGAAGAATTCCTTCGTATCAAACCATGGGATGGATTTTCCATGTACAACCCCCCAAGCTGGGTAAGCCGTTACTCTTTACCCAACTCTATCCATTCTGGCGCCCTTCATCACAATCATTTACCTTGATATTTCTGAGCAGGAACTGAGGAGGGCCGTGGAAGAGTTCAACAGCCCCTCTCCGCAGCCAGAGGACCCCGTCCGGGCCTTCGATCCTAGACTTGAAGAAGATCCGGATATATCTATGGAGCTTGTCGACGGGACATTTTATCAGGCCAGTTGCGATGGCGCCTTGGTGGCTATAATCGTCGACTATCCCGGACTGCTCCCTGCGTTGCGTGTAAGCAAAGCTGAAGCCTTATCCTCTGAAGAGGATTCCTTTCTTATACCATGCCTTATGCATAAAATATCATATTTTTGTAGAGACGACCATCGGAACACGGTGCCGAGCCCCTGGGGGCTCGTCAGAAAAGGGCGTCCGGGACAGGCAGGCTCAAGATGAAGGCGGTTAGGGTTGAAACACCGTCACAGAGGTATAGTTAAAACCTGCTCTGTGATTATCGTGTTTGAAATGTAACAGCGTTCTTCGTGTCCTCGCAGAAAGAGTAGTCGCCGGACTATATCCGGAGATCCTGCCGGTCACGCCTCTACCAGCCGGATTCCAGAACCGGCTTCGAGAGAGGAGGCCAATGCTGGGCCAATGCCGAATTGCCCTTCGACAGAGGATGCAGATAGGCTCTCTGCCACAAATTCCAAAGTAGAGAGCGCCATGAATCACCGGCGCCGACGAGTCGTACTTTGCAATGATATCTTTTCCGAAGAGGCATTCAATGCCTTCAATTCGGGAGACGCATACATCTGAGCTGCCCAAGACGGGCTCGCCCGAGTGACGGACCAGTATGCGAAAGATATATGGGTAAGAAAATTTGATAAGCATGTACAACAGTAGCCCTTGAGACTCTAAACAGTTGGAACAAATGATTTAAGGATCATTGTATGCACATGTTCTTGTAGAGAAGAATACCCATTTGCCTCAAGAGCTAGAGGAGTGCAAGACCCAGCCGAGGGCCGCGGTTGCCAAACTAGAGGAATCCCAGAAGGCCTCATCTGGTAACATTTGTCGCAATAGAGAAATTTTAAGGAAACATACCAGTTAGTAGTTTGCTTGCTTTATAAGCCTAACAGAAAATTCTGCAGGCAATCCCGGGGAGAATCTGGAGATCGTAAAAGATAGTGAGTCACATCTCCAAAGACAGCTAAAGGCTGGCGAGCGTGTGCTTATGCAGGTTAGGCAGAAGAAAAACAATCTCCAAGACGCCAACGTTCGTCTGGGCGTCGAATTAGCAGATGTTTGAGCTCAGCTTGCGGACTCCGTGAAGGAGAACAGGAGGCTGCGTCGTGACATTTATAGTAAGTGCCTAAACGAACTGCAGTGCAGTTCGGCGAGGAAGCATATTAAAAGAGTTTATATCTGTAGGTATGCTGGCGGGCTGTCCTGAAACGGAGATGCCCGGGTCCGCAGGCGATTTGCTGCAAGATCTCTCTCAACTGCACGGACGAGCTCGGCAGGTGATGCAGGGTATTGCCCAGGCCTTGTGGCCATCCACTTCCCTGCCAGGAGACATGGGGGCGCTCGTGGACATGCTCCAAGGAGCACGGCAGCGCTTCCGGTTATGGAAGGTATCAGTCTTCCGACAAGGTGCCAGGGAAGCCTGGGCCATGGTGAAGACGCGATACGCCAAGCTGGACCCGAACCATATGGCCGAAGTCGGACCGGCGGGGCCAGATGGGCAAGATATTCCTGTGAGTCTGGTGTATGACCAGGTAGCGTTAGCTGCAAAGTATTCCCAACAGGATTGCAAGCTAGATAGCCTGTTGGATGGTATAGAGGAAGAATATAGCCAGTCCAAGTGAGTATGTAATTCAATGGACATATGTAGTCCCTCACCGGATTAAAAATCTTTTGTCATGGCGGACCTTTTCGCTTCAGCCCCCGGATCCGACAGTCCGGGGTGTATTCAAATACCCGCTCAGTTATGCAAAACCGGGGTATGCGTGGAAACCAGGCGTAGGGGTCATAAGTGCTTGGACAGACAAGTACCCAACTAGTTATGTTATATTACATGGGTAGTAAGAAACATCTTCCAGGGAGAATAGTTCCGTTAGGGGTTCCTTTCCCTGGGTACGCATGCATCGATGTGCATGTCCGAACTGCGAATAGAAACGCAGGATACAAAATATCCGGGGATTCACGTTGTAATAAACAAAAGAAACATCTTTTGTTCACCGACCAAATATTCCCTTAAGAACGCTAGCTTTCGGCTTCACCCAGTCTGAGGTACACATCCGGCTGAACCGGCAGTAACAATCACAGAGGTGCTCCCCTTATGCCCTATCCGAATTAATGGGAACATAGGGCATAAACACAAGTGCCAGGCAACCCAGCATGGCCACATCTTAAGTCATATCGATGCATATAATGCTGAAGAAAAGGCACATATGAAAAAAGAACGCATATGTGATAGGCAGGAAGCCATAAAAGTAATTATATTTAGCTTCCATATAGGAAACCCCCAGGTATGGTGAACACACATAGTGCGGCCAGAGTGATCCAAGCATCCACACTGTATTAAATACTTTGTGTGAAGAAGGGAAAAAGGGAGAGAAAGGAAAAAAAGGGGGAACATAATTAAAAGAGCGGGGGTAAGGAGACGAACACTGAGTTCGGCACTAGGCGTAGAATCTCTGGAGTCTGGCCGCGTTCCATGGGTTCGGCTCGAGTCTGTTATCGTATGGATTGCGTAGGTGGTACGCTCCTCTGGTGAGAACTTTGTCAATGATGAAGGGACCCTCCCACTTAGGTTTGAGCTTGTCCTTCTTCTTCTCCGGTAGGCGTAGAACAAGTTCGCCAATGTTATAAGTTTTGGCCCGTACTTCTATGCTTTGATACCTTCGAGCCTGCTACTGATAGAATGCAGAACGGGCTTTTGCGACGTCGCACTCCTCCTCCAGGGCATCTAAGTTGTCCTGCCGATCTAGCTCGGCTTCCTTATTTTCGTACATGCGCACGAGAGGTGAGTCATGGATTATGTCACAGGGTAGTACTGCTTCTGCGCCGTACACCATAAAAAGTGGTGTATATCCGGTGGTACGATTCAGCGTGTTCCGCAGCCCCCAGAGTACGGAGTCGAGCTCCTCGACCCAGTGCGTGTCCGATTCTGTCAAGGATCGCACTAGTCCGGGTTTGATGCCGCTCATGATGAGACCATTTGCACGTTCGACCTGTCCGTTTGTTTATGGACAATAGATAGAGGCGTAATCAAGCTTAAGGCCCATGTTGCCACACCAAGTTTTCACTTCATCGGCTGTGAAGTTTGAGCCATTGTCAGTGATGATGCTGTGGGCGACGCCGTAACGGTGTACAACCCCTGATATGAAGTCTATCACTGGTCCGGATTCAGCCGTTTTAACTGGTTTGGCTTCTATCCATTTGGTGAACTTGTCCACCATGACCAATAAGTATTTTTTCTTATGGCTTCCCCCTTTAAGAGGTCCGACCATATCCAGCCCCCAGACCATGAAGGGCCAAGTTATGGGGATTGTTTGGAGAGCGGTAGGGGGCATATGGCTCTGATTGGCGAAGAGCTGGCAACCGACGCAATTTTGGACAAGGTCCTGTGCATCTGCCCGGGCTGTCGGCCAATAAAAACCTGTATGGAAGGCTTTGCTGACAAGTGCCCGAGCCGCAGCGTGGTGCCCGCTGAGTCCGGCATGGATTTCGGCCAAGAGCTGCCGCCCTTCCTCTTCGGAGATGCATCTCTGGAGCACTCCGGTGGCACTTTTCTTATAGAGTTCTCCCTCATGGACTTTGTAGGCCTTGGAACGTCGCACAATACAACCTGCTTCATTTTGGTCCTCGGGGAGCTCCTGCCTATTTAGGTAGGCCAAGAAAGGCTTGATCCACGGGGCGATTACATCCATGATTTCGTGGGCCGAAGGTGTTATTTCGGTGGTGGAGCCCCCGATTACGTCAGATGGGCCGGAATCTGGGGTTGTATTCGGAGCTGGACTAGTGTCGCCGGACTCCCCTTCCCATACCACGGATGGCTTGAACAGCCTTTCCAAGAATATATTAGGTGGGACAGGGTCGCGTTTAGCGCCGATGCGGGCGAGGATATCTGCCGCTTGATTGTTTTCTCGGGCCACATGGTGGAATTCGAGCCCCTCGAACCAAGCTGACATTTTGAGGACGTCATTATGGTAGGCCGCCATTTTCGGATCCTTGGCATCAAAATCTCCTATTATTTGTGATATTGCGAGGTTTGAGTCCCCGCGCACTTCTAGGCGTTGAATGCCCATAGAGACTGCCATCCGAAGACCATGCAACAGAGCCTCGTATTCGTCTATGTTGTTGGAGTCTGTGTATAATATTTGGAGTACGTATTGGACTGTGTCTCCGGTGGGGGATGTCAGGACTACACCTGCTCCAAATCCGGCCAGCATTTTAGAGCCGTCGAAGTGCATGATCCAATTGGAGTACGCGTCGTACTCTTTGGGGAGTTCGGCTTCTATCCATTCAGCGACGAAGTCAGCCAGTACTTGCGACTTAATGGCTCGTCGTGGTATGTATGTTATGCCGAACGGAAGGAGCTTGATAGCCCATTTAGCAATCCGTCCCATGGCGCCGCGGTTGTTTATTATGTCGTTGAGTGGTACTTCGGAGGCCACCGTAATCGAACACTCTTGAAAGTAGTGTTGTAGCTTCCGGGATGCCATGAAGACCGCGTATGCTATCTTTTGATAGTGTGGGTATCGGGATTTGCATGGAGTGAGGACAGTGGACACGTAATATACCGTCTTTTGGAGCGGGAACTTGTATCCGTCTGCTTCTCGTTCGACGACGAGCACTGCGCTTACAACCTGATGTGTTGCAGCTATGTATAATAGCATAGGTCGCCAGTATTTGGCGCGGACAGGACTGGATTGTTGGCCAATAGGATCTTTATTTCATCCAGTCCGGCCGTGGCTGCATCCGTCCACACGAAGTGTTCGGTGCGTCGAAGAAGGCGGTAAAGAGGTAGTGCCTTTTCTCCTAATCGGGAGATAAAGCGGCTTAAAGCAGCCATGCATCCAGCTAGTTTCTGGATATGCTTGAGGTCTGTCGGGATAGCCAACTGCGACAGAGCTCAAATTTTTGCCGGATTTGCTTCGATTCCTCTATTGGAAACGATGAAGCCGAGCAACTTCCCGGAGGGTACGCAGAAAACACATTTTTCCGGGTTGAGCTTGATGTCATATGTTCGGAGGTTGTCGAACATAAGTCTCAAGTCATCTATTAAGGTTCCGATGTGTCTTGTTTTTATGACCACGTCGTCCACGTACGCCTCCACTGTTTTGCCGATTTGCTTCTCTAGGCATGTCTGAATCATACGTTGAAAGGTTGCGCCGGCATTTTTGAGCCCAAAAGGCATAGTGTTGAAACAGAAGGGACCATATGGTGTTATGAAGGCCGTTGCAGCTTGGTAGGACTCTGCCATCTTTATTTGATGGTATCCGGAGTATGCGTCGAGGAAACATAGTGAGTCGTGTCCTGCGGTGGCGTCGATGATTTGGTCGATGCGAGGGAGGGGGAAGGGATCCTTGGGGCAAGCCTTGTTGAGGTCTTTGAAATTGACACATAGGCGCCAGGATTTGTCCTTCTTTGGTACCATTACCAGATTTGCCAGCCTATCCGGATGCTTTATATCTCTGATGAATCCGGCCTCAAGTAGCTTGGCTAGCTCTTCTCCCATGGCTTGCCGTTTAGGCTCTGAGAGGCGCCTAAGAGTCTATTTGACTTGCTTATGTCTTTTCAGTATATTGAGGTTGTGTTTAGCTAGCCTGCGTGGGATGCCCGACATGTCTGAGGGATGCCACGCGAAAATTTCCCAATTCTCGCGTAGAAAGTCTCGCAGTGCGGCGTCCATTGTGGGGCTCAATTGTGTCCCAATGGAAGCTGTCTTTGTGGGGTCCGTTGGATGGACTTGGAATTTGACTATCTCGTCCGCTGGCTTGAATGAGGTGGACTTGGGTCGTTTGTCGAGTATCACGTCGTCTATGTCCACTGTGGTGTGCAGCGTCGTTAGTTCTTTGGCCGCTAGGGCTTCGGATAATGCTTCCAAGGCTAGTGCGGCAGTTTTATTTTCGGCGCAGAGTGCGACGTCCGGATCACTGGCTAGAGTGATGATTCCATTGGGTCCGGGTGTTTTAAGCTTCAAGTACCCATAATGGGGTATATCTTGAAAGCTCGTGAATGTGTCCCGCCCTAAAAGGGCGTGGTATCTGCTGCTGAACGGGGCCACTTGGAACGTGATTTCTTCGGACCGAATACCACATCGAGTGTGATTTTTCCCGCACACCGTGCCTCCCGACTAGGGATGATTCCCCTGAAGGTCATCCCGCTTTGCTCAATGCGGCTTTTACCAATTTCCATCTTGTTGAGCATTTCTTCATAGATCAGGTTTAATCCGCTTCCGCCATCCATGAGTACTTTAGTGAGCCGAAAGCCGTCCACGATTGGGCTAAGGACCAAAGCGGCTAGTGCCCGGACTGTCTGGAATTGAGGTTCGTCACTAGCACTGAAGGTTATAGCAGTGTCACTCCATGGATTTGTTTTTGCCACGTGGCAGATTTCAGCGAAATTTCGATGAGCTCGCGTGTGCCTATTATTTGAGGCGAAAGTCTAGAAGACTGTCAGTACCGCATTGTTTTCTTCAGCGGTATGTTGCTCTGCCTTATGGTTTACAAGAAGATCCTCGCCGCTTTTTGCTACCTGCCGGAGTATCCAACATGCTCTAAGGCTATGCGTCGGCGTGGTATCCGGTGTGCTGTGAATTTTGCATGGCCCATTGAGCCATTCTTCCAATACGGTTCCACGCCCTGGAGTGGGCTTTGGTTTTTTGAGAATTGGATCGGGTAACTTGCGAGAGTTTGCCCTTTTAGCTCGGACAAAGGGTTTAGTGAGAGCTGGATTATCCCAAAATTCTATTTGGGTTTTCCAGGCGCTTTCCATCGCACAGTACTTCTGTACTATGGCTGCTAAGTCAGCAAAGTGTACTATGTCACGCCGACTTATAGCATTAAGGATCCCTTTGTTCGTGCAATTTTTGCAGAAAAGTGAGATTGCGTCCTCCTCACGACAGTCCTTGACCCTGTTTAGCACAAGGAGGAATCTAGCCCAGTAGCGATGTACCGTCTCTTGGGGCTCTTGTCTGATATGGGAAAGACGACATAAGTTGGGGTGGGCGGGCGTAGTTAAGTCCGAATTCTGACCTGATTTGACATCCAGGGGAAGAGGAGCTTCCGGGCTCGGTAGCTCGGACTCCGGGATGTTGCCCAATTTTTCTGGCCTGTTACCCAATTCTAAGTCTGGGGTCTGGGTCATGTCCTCCCGCGAGCGGGTATCCCGCTCAAAGAGCTCGGTAATCCGGACATAGTTCGTCCTCAAGTTAGAGGGATAATCCATGTGTGGCTCTTCCACTACCGCTATCTCATGGGTGACCGGTGGAGATTTGATATCCCTTTGGTCGGGTTTAAACCCAATCCGATTGTAGTCTGTAGCGACTCCTAGAGCGGCGATGCGATCCAAGAGCTCATTAAGGGAGGAGAGCTCCATTGGATCCATCTATTCGACGAGTTCCGAATTGACATGGAGGCTGTTTTTGATGACCCGAGAGGTCATCGTCGGCACGGCAGCCGACCGGGCGGTCATGACGAGGCCACCTAGTCGGAGAGTTTGGCCTACCGCCAGTGCTCCCCCAAAGGTGATGTTGTCCTTGACAACGAGACGAGCCATCGAGACTTGCAGCGACGACACAGAGGAACTCTAAATGAAAGCACCAATGTCGGTGTCAAAACCAGTAGGGGGTCCCGATCTGTGCGTCTAAGGCTAATGGTAACAGGAGGCGGGGGACATGATGTTTTACCCAGGTTCGGGCCCTCTCGATGGAGGTAAAACCCTACTTCCTGCTTGATTGATCTTGATGATATGAGTATTACAAGAGTTGATCTACCACGAGACCGTAGAGGCTAAACCCTAGAAGCTAGGCTATGATGATTATGATTGTTCTTGTCCTATGGACTAAACCCTCTGGTTTATATAGACACCAGAGGGGGCTAGGGTTATACAGAGTTGGTTACAAAGAAGGAGATCTAACATTCGGATCGCCAAGCTTGTCTTCCACGCAAAGGAGAGTCCCATCCGGACACGGGACAAAGTCTTGAGTCTTGTATCTTCACGGTCCAACAGTCTGGCCAAAGTATATAGTCCGGCTGTCCGGATACCCCCTTATCCAGGACTCCCTCAAAGAGTAGACTCCATAAATGCAAGCTTCCTCATCTAAAGCAAATTTGCAAATTGGGAAAGAAGCAAGTTAGAAGAACAAAAACAAGACTAGCTAGAAAAAAAGAAGAAGAATAAGAAGAGGAAGAAAAGGAAGAAAAGGAAGAAGAAGAAGAAGAAGAAGAAGAAGAAGAAGAAGAAGAAGAAGAAGAAGAAGAAGAAGAAGAAGAAGAAGAAGAAGAAGAAGAAGAAGAAGAGGAAGAAAAGGAAGAAAATAAAGAAGATTTTTTCTTCTCTTTCTTTTTCTCCTCTCCTCTTTTTTATCTTCTTCTTCTTCTAACTAAGGTAGGTAAAAATGCCATTTTATTGCTAAGCTAGGGGAAAATGCTAAGTGTAGGTCATTTTAGAGCTAAGCTAGGTAAATAGGTCATTTTGGAGCTTACTAAGGTTATTATGTCATTTTCGAGGAAAGTAAGGCAAGTCTATATCATTTTGGAGGTAACAAAGATTATCATGACATTTTTCAGGAAAGAAAGCTAAGTATAGCTCACCTTTTGTCTAACTTAGGTAGTTACGCCATTTAGGAGGAAAGTAAGCTAAGTATGCATTTGTTAAGCAAAACACTAGAGCAAACTTACCCTCATCACAACAAATACGATGAAGATCGCAACTAAGGTAACAATTGATCCAACGGCATAATGATACCAAGCCTCATTATCAATGGCATATTTTCTAATCTTCTTAATCTTCAAGCGCATTGCATCCATCTTCAAGTGCATTGCATTCATCTTCATCTTGTGATCATCAACCACATCGGCAACATACAACTCCAATTTCATCTTCTCTTCTTCAATTGTTTTAATTTTTTCTTTCAAATACTCATTTTCTTTTTCAACTAAATTTAACTTCTCGACAAGAGGGTCGGTTGCAAATTCCGGTTCTCAGACCTCCTAGATTAAAATATCTCTATGTCAACTTGATGGCCATAATTGTCATAAATCTGAAATGCAACAAATAGTTATAAAAGAGGATTTACCACATCTGAATCATAAAGCATACGAGGACCGACCGGGATGGATATCAAGACCATGGCACTATGTATAACAAACAATCATACAAAGTAAGAAAATTATACAAGTAACTATATAAACCATACAATCATACAAGTAACTATATAAATCAAGTACAACATAATTTTTTAATACCTAGTAATAATCTGGTTCAATAAATGCTTCGGGATCAATAAATGCATCATCATCATCACTATCAGTAATGACGTGCTCATCATCATCATTAATAAATGCATCATCATGTGGAAGGCCACCTATACGTAATCTGTCAAGCATTGACAGGTCATCTGCAGCACTAACCTCTTCTACTTAGTGCTCTTCTTGTTTCGGCTGAGGGGTGAAGTCGGGTTTGTTGGGGATACACATAATAGGTAGGCCCACGAAGGGTCAAAATATCATAAAGCATGGGGTCCACACAACATGTGGGTCCAGATAAATTTCATACAGACATACTATCACTTGGATAAGCAGCATACTATCCACTCGAACAAGCAGCATACTATCCACTCGACCAAGCAGCATACCATCCACTCGGATAACAGTTCACCACTCGACCGTACGACTCACTCGGGCATACGAAGACCAGAAGCCAGCAAAGCAGTCAAAGCATCATTATCATAGTGAAGGCTTGGTAGTAAGCTGGCATTATGGCATTCATGCCCCACTTTGTAACATAGGAGGTGAGGGGGTGGCGCACTCTATATAAGCCACCCCCACCACTAGACTTTGCGGGCTCTTTTCTTCTACTTCTCTCTCTTTCTCACAATTAGTATCAGGACTACGAGGATCCGTTCTCCTCTCATTGTAATCTCCGGATACATACTAAGATAAAAACAAAGCCTCTCCGGAGCACGAGACGTAGGGCTGTTATCTCCACCGCGAGAGGCCTGAACTCGCTAAAACCACTGTGTCACCCATATGCATCTCGATAGATCATGCTCCTTTACCCTTTCACTTATTATTGTCGGAATTGTTCCCACGGCAGTTGGCGCCCACCTTGGGGCATGGCGTCTATCGATCCATGGTGCAAATGGTTTTTCCATTTATTTTCGGAAATAGTTCAATGATTGGCTTGCTGGAATTCTGGCCATCGCGCCATTAGTACAAACACAAGGATCAGGGAAGTATCTATTTGATCTAGTATTTCTTTGAATTAATTATCTAACAATGGGTTGATCTTTTTCTCCTGTAGGATCAGACATCAACAAAGCATGATCAATCATTAAATGAAAAAAGGAGGAGAGACAATTCATCATTATTCAGCGCCGCAAGGCTCCTCCGCCCGTTCGCTTGCCCGACGACGGCTACCACGCCGTGTAGGCACCCGCCTCACCGGCAGCGCAAGGATCCTCTACCTGGTCGACTACCCGCCGGCGGCCTCCATGTCGCGGGACTTCCCCAGCCGATCACCAGCTTGACGGCGGCATCCGCGGTGTACGAGCATAGGCTCGACCGGCAACACGAGACTCCTCCCTTTCCTCTCTGCAGAGGCACGAACCTGGACAGCAGCGTGGAGCTCCTCTGCCCGGTTAACTACCCGCCAGCGGCGTCCATGTCGCGGGGCTTCCCCAGCCGATCACCAGCTTGACAGCGGCGTCCGCACCGTGCAAGCATAGGCTCGACCGGCGACGCGAGACTCCTCCCTTTCCGCTCGGCAGAGAGACACGAACCTGCCCGGCAGCACGGAGCTCCTCCAACCGGTCGCCTGCCTGCTGGAGGCCTCCACAACACGGCGATCCTATGCCCGGGCTACTTGTGGGAATAGGAAACTCCCATCGCATGCAGTGTTTTAATTCCGGCTTAATTAGCACTGACGCCTCTTGCATGCAGGTTCTGAATGTGGGGCAAGTCCATCGATGCGTTGGACGTAAACAACTCCTTCAATATGTTTGGCGTGGACGTAAACATCTTATAGCACCTTGTTTAACTTTATGTCTGTACTCAGATATTGTTGCTTCCGCTGACTCGTCTATGATCGAGCACTTGTATTCGAGCCCTCGAGGCCCCTAGCTTGTATTATGATGCTTGTATTACTTATTTACTTTTAGAGTTGTGTCGTGATATCTTCCTGCGAGTCTGTGATCTTGATCGTCACAGTCGCAACTGCCGGCCGGCTTGTAGACGACCATTTCCTGCGTGTTCAACTACTCTATGTGTGTGGTTGCTCGCGGTTGAGGCGGCCGCGGTGCGCTCTGCTCATGTCCAGCCGCGCGCGCTCTACTCTCGCATCCCTCTGTGCACTCTGCCCTCGTCCCTCCACGCGTGCTGCCAGTGTTTGGGGCCGACACACGATCACATACGTTCATGCTGGCATTATGCACGCGGTTGCGCCGGGCGTGGCACCACGATGCAGTTACCCGCTGCAAAAACTGCCATGCGGACGCGCTGAGAATCCAGGCCGCCCGGCCCCCATTTATTCCCGTGGCCATTTACCTTCATATCTCTCGCCACACGACACAATAAGCACACCCACGATGACCCATACAGAGAGTACATCCAGCGGTTCCAATGGCGCTCCTCATGGCTCCAATGGCGCTCCAAGTGGCCGACGACGACAACGGGGGGCAGTTCACCACGCATCACATAGTGGACACCCACGTGAGGGGGAAGGACCTCTCGATGGTGTACACGAACGAGCCGCTCTCGGTGGAGAGCTCCATCCAAACTATGGAGTGGTTGCTTGCTGAGGACAAGTACCAAGTGGTCGGCTTCGACCTCGAGTTCACCAGCGGTCGTGTCGGGCAAGATCAGAAGGTTGTCGTCGCCTAGTTGTGCGTGCGGCATGACATCCTCGTCTACCACTACCACCTGGCCACAAGGCCTTGCCAGTGTTTCTCCAGGTTTATCAACAGCTCCGACTACAGTTTCGCTACGGTGGACACCACTAACGATCTAAAAGCACTCAAGGTTTCGAGCTTGACCTGCCAGAATCTTGTCAACATGCGTGACCACTACAAGGTCTGGGGCAGCACAAACAACAAATAGAACTCCCCGGTTGACCTCGCCTCGGCCATCATCGACCCCTACTACATGAAGATGAAGGATGAGAGCAAGAAGGACAAGAATGCCCTGGCACAGTGCCTGGCATCAGAGACTAGATGCAGAACACGTCAAGTACGTGGCCAAGGACGCGTACACAAGCTACAAGATGTACATGCGGATCGTTGACATAGAAAGTGTCTTTGTCCTGCCCTAGACCAAGGATCGAGCCACAGAGCCGTGACGGGAGCGTCAAAAGAAGTAGATGACTAGGTGATCATTTCTCCTTGTTTAGAATGCATGCAATTGTTTACTAAGGTGTGTACGAATGATCTGTATAGTCACTTATGTAATTGGATGTTTATTTTAGTTATATATAAGTTGTTCTTCTATAGATAGAGCAAATCACACGACTTATTAGTAGCAATCGTCTGCGTTATTATTGGTCTTTGCACACATTTCTAATTATGGACCTGTTTGCCGCGCATCACACACATCTTGTTCAGTTGAACCGTTTCTGTTGTCTTGGCTCATCGCAAACAGTCCATCCGAGTGAACTATATGCCCTCCATTGCACAAATCTTGATCTGGTTGACCATTTCTATTGTGTTTCCTAATCACACACAGTTCATCCTAGTGAGTTGTATGCCGTATATCGCACACGCCCTCATGTGGCTGACTGTTTCTGTTGTTTTGGATCATCGCAAATAATTCGTATGGATTAACCGTATGCCACACATCGCACACGCATCTCTAATCTGAATCGTGTTTGATGTCTACGCAATCGCAAATAGTTCATCTCATTTTTGACGGTTTTTACACCATCGTTTGCGATTAATGCATCACACACAGTTTCTTCGAAGAGTCTCTGATTGTAGTGCCGCGTTTGCAGCATCCTATGGTAATGTTTCCTCGTTTTCACCTGGTCGGAGAAATGCCCAAGTGATAAGTATTGTGGTAGAGAGGGAGTAGGATATATATAATTTCAAGAAACTTGGGGAAGAATGTCACGCCCAATATGCGACCCTATCCTAAAGGAACTCGAAGGTCCCTCCAAGGATAGAAGCGCATATTGGAGACGCTTTTGTAAGGTGGATATCATTACATCGTACCATTACATAATAGTTGGAGATACATACAAGGCATTCAAATGCCGCAAGAATACATCAATACATCATCCATAAGATCAACATCCGACTATAGATGGAACACAAACAGAAGCTCAAACAACATCCACCCTGCTAGCCCAGGCTGCCGACCTGGAACCTATCCCCTGATCGAAGAAGAAGCAGAAGGAGAACTCCAAAACAAACAAACCTCGCTCTCACGTCATGATCATCGCATAACCTATACCTGCAACTGTTGTTGTAGTAATTTGTGAGCCACGAGGACTCAGCAATCCCATTACCATGGGTATCAAGACTAGCAAAGATTAAAGGGTAAGGAATTGATAGGTGGTGAGGCTGCAGCAGCGTCTAAGCATATATGGTGGCTAACATACACAAACAAGAGCGAGAAGAGAAGCAACGGAATGGTCGTGAAGCTAGCAATGATCAAGAAGTGATCCTGAAACTACTTACATTCAAACATAACCCAAACCGTGTTCACTTCCTAGACTCCGCCAAAAAGAGACCATCACAGCTACACACGTGGTTGATGCATTTTAATTAAGTCAAGTGTCAAGTTCTCTACAACCGAATATTAACAAATTCCCATCTGCCACATAACCGCGGACATGGCTTTTGAAAGATAATACCCTGAAGGGGTGTCCAAACTTAGCCCATCACAAGCTCTCACGGTCAACGAAGGATATTTCTTCTCCCAGGAAGATTTGATCAGACTCGGAATCCCGGTTACAAGACATTTCGACAATGGTAAAACAAGACCATCAAAGATGCCCGAATGTGCCGACAAATCACGATAGGAGCTACACATATCTCGTTCTCAGGGCACACTGGATTGTCCAAACTTCCGGTAGGCCAGCCCAGAGTTGCCCCTGGTGGCCACCGGTGGCTGACAGGTTGGACCAACACTCACGACGAGCACTGGCCCGGGGAGGGGGGTAAAATAAGATGACCCTCGGGAGCGCGACTCCCAAGGGAAAAAAGGCTTAGGTGAGGCAAATGTAAAACCAAGGTTGGGCCTGGCTGGAGGAGTTTTATTCAAGGCGAACTGTCAAAGGGTTCCCATAACACCCAACCGCATAAGGAACACAAAATCAAGGAACATAACACCGGTATGGCGGAAACTAGGGCGGCAAGAGTGGAAGAAAACACCAGACATAAGGCCGAGCCTTCCACCCTTTACCAAGTATATAGATGCATTAATTAAATAAGAGATATTGTGATATCCCAACATAAACATGTTCCAACATGGAGCAATCTTCATATTCACCTGCAACTAGCAACGCTATAAGAGGGGCTGAGCAAAAGCGGTAACATAGCCAAACAACATTTTGCTAGGAGGGGTGAAAAGGTTAGAGGCTGACATGGCAATTTGGGAGGCTTGATGAACAGATGATAGGTAGCGCAGCATAGCGATAGAACGAAGCAACTGGCATAGCAATGATAGTAGTGAGATCCAGAGTAACAGTCATCTTGCCTGAAATCCCACAAGGAAGAAGAACGAGTCCATGAAGAAGATGAAGCCACGAAGACAAACCAAGCGTAGACGAAGGGATCCTCACGATCGCAACGAAACAGGAACTAACGAGAAGGAGCACAACCGAAAAGAAGCAAACACACGGTAAACACACAACACATAAACAAGACATGATGCACAACCAAGCATGATGCATGACAAAGGCTATATGATGCTACTCATGGCAAGAGATGATGCATACAAGAGCAACACATCAAAGCAAGTTTAAATGAGGCCGGAAACAATATATAACAAATCCGGTAAGTCCTCATATGCAAATTTCTAAATTGGTCCAGATCTGAATAAACCATATGTTGAAGTTGTTAAACAGCAAGTTAAGATGCACCAGGATGATCTATACGAAATTCTAGTCAAGTTCCATATAAAGTTCATTTAATTCGGAGCTACGGGCTAGAAGATATGAGCAAAACAAGTTAACCATGGCGTTGATGCAAAATGCATTCAAACATCAAGCAAACACACTCAAAACATGAATGCAACAAGGTAATATGAAGCTACATGTAAAACTAAGCAAGTTTCATATAAAGCACACTCCAAATGGAGCAACGGTGCAACACATACACTCCAAACAAGATATAACAACAATCTGTCCAAAACAGCAACTAGGCATCTTGCAAGCATCATGGAAATATGCTACAACACCCCAACATGATAACAAAAGGCATGGACGTTATGTACAAATGAAGCTTAACAAAACATGAACACTGAGCTATCTCCAGAAACCATTAGAACATGCTCAAAAGGACATGAAAAGATTGAAAATAATAACAGTTTCACAGACTTAGCAGAAATTCACTGGACATGACAAAATTAACATCAGGTTGCAAAGTTTAGAGCTAGCAAACTACAAGTTACAGCAAGCTATCATGGCAAACTTAAGCATGGAATGCTAGTACTAAAAGCACCTAACAACACTTCCTTACTGAACTTATTCCAAAGATCAACAGAAAACATGATAGCGTCCATGCAAACATGGCAAGTAATATGACAGGTTTCCGACTTGGTGAAAATAACAGGACTTGGCAGGAACAACAATAAGTAGGCATGTTGGTGAGCTTGTAAAACTCACCACAGAGCAATACATGGCATGAAAAGGTGACTGAGGGAGTTCCGGACTAGGGGGCGTCCGGATAGCCGAACTATCATCATCGGCCGGACTCCAAGACTATGAAGATACAAGATTGAAGACTTTGTCCCGTGTCCGGATGGGACTTTCCTTGGCGTGGAAGGCAAGCTTGGCGATACGGATATGTAGATTTCCTACCATTGTAACCAACTCTGTGTAACCCTAGCCCTCTCCGGTGTCTATATAAACCGGATGGCTTTAGTCCGTAGGACGAACAACAATCATACCATAGGCTACCTTCTAGGGTTTAGCCTCCTTAATCTCGTGGAAGATCCACTCTTGTAACACACATCATCAATATTAATCAAGCAGGACGTAGGGTTTTACCTCCATCAAGAGGGCCCGAACCTGGGTAAAACATCGTGTCCCTTGTCTCCTGTTACCATCCGCCTAGACGCACAGTTCGGGACCCCCTACCCGAGATCCACCGGTTTTGACACCGACATTGGTGCTTTCATTGAGAGTTCCTCTGTGTCGTCACCGATAGGCTTGATGGCTTCTTCGACCATCATCAACGACGCAATCCAGGGTGAGACCTTTCTCCCTGGACAGATCTTCGTATTCGGCGGCTTTGCACTGCAGGCCAATTCGCTTGGCCATCTGGAGCAGATCGAAAGCTACGCCCCTGGCCGTCAGGTCAAATTTGGAAGTTTGAACTTCACGTCTGACATCCGCGGGGACTTGATCCTCGATGGATTCGAGCCACAGCCGAACATGCCGCACTGTCACGACGAGCATGATTTAGCTCTGCAGCCGGACAATACCCTGGAGGCCGCACTCGAACTCGCTCCGATCTTCAATTTGGAGCCGGCTGCGCAGATCGAGGACGGATGGCTAGACACCGCCTCGGGAGCTGCAACCTCTATGGCGATAGAGCCGAACAATGACCTTGTCCCTCACGAAGCTCGTGACTCCGAGGTGCCGGACTCCTTGCTGGACTCCGAACCTCCCGCGCCCCCTCCGATCGAATCCGATTGGGCGCCGATCATGGAGTTCACCGCAGCGGACATCTTTCAACACTCACCTTTTGGCGACATCTTGAGTTCGCTAAAGTATCTCTCGTTATCAGGAGAGCCCTGGCCGGACTGCGGTCAGGACGGTTGGGATGCGGAAGATGAAGAAATTCAAAGCCCACCCACCACCCACTTGGTAGCCGCTGTCGACGATCTAACCGACATGCTAGACTACGACTCCGAAGACATCGACGGTATGGACGAAGATGCCGAAGATGACCAAGAACCAGCGCCTACTGGGCACTGGAAAGCTACCTCATCATATGACATATACATGGTGGATATCCCAAAGGACAGGAATGGCAAAGAAACAGCGGAGGATGACCCCTCCAAGAAGCAGCCCAAGCGCCGGCGTCAGCGGCGCCACTCTAAATCCCGCCACAGCAAGAATGAAGACTCCGGCACCAGAGATAATAATACACCGGACAGTGCCAAAAATAACCCACTCCAGCAAGATGCAGCGCAGGAGGACGGAGACGCCAGCCCTCATGCGAGAGCAGCAGAAGAAGAGGTAGAGGATTACATGCCTCCCTCCGGAGACGAGGCAAGCCTCGACGACGATGAATTCGTCGTGCCTGAGGATCCCATCGAACAAGAGCATTTTAAACGCAGGCTTATGGCCACGGCGAACAGCCTCAAGAAAAAGCAGCAACAGCTTAGAGCTGATCAAGATCTGCTAGCCGACAGATGGACTGAAGTCCTCGCGGCCGAAGAGCATGAGCTCGAACGCCCCTCCAAGAGCTACCCTAAACGCAAGCTGCTCCCCTGATTAGAGGAGGAAGCGTATGAACCCGCATCACCAGGAGACAATACGGCTGACCGACCACCCCGTGGTCGCGACAGAGAGGCCTCTAGGCCCTTCACTAGACCCATACCCCGGCATCGCTCAAAAAGCACAAGGCCACAGGGGAACGCTCCGGACTTGCGAGATATATTGGAGGATAAGGCAAGACAATCAAGATCGATCTATGGATCGTGTGGGTGCCCCATCGTACGTGACGACAGCCGTCGCGCCGGACACAGTAAGTCCAGTCGGGTCGAACAAAACAGACAAAGTTCTTCTAAGCTCCGTCGTGATATCGCCCAGTGCAGAGGCGCCGCACACCCACTATGCTTCACAGATGAATTAATGGATCATCAAATCCCCGAAGGGTTTAAACCCGTGAATATCGAATCTTACGATGGCACAACAGACCCCGCGGTTTGGATCGAAGACTATCTTCTTCACATCCACATGGCCCGCAGTGACGATCTTCACGCTATCATATATCTCCCCCTCAAGCTTAAAGGACCAGCCCGGCATTGGCTTAACAGCTTGCTAGCAGAGTCAATTGGGAGTTGGGAAGACCTGGAAGACGCATTCCTCGATAACTTCCAAGGCACGTATGTGCGACCACCAGACACTGATGACCTAAGCCACATAATTCAGCAGCCAGACGAATCGGCTAGACAATTCTAGACACGGTTCTTAACCAAGAAAAACCAAATCGTCGACTGTCCGGATGCGGAGGCCCTCGCGGCCTTCAAGCATAACATCCGCGACGAGTGGCTTGCCCGGCACCTGGGACAGGAAAAGCCGAAATCCATGGCAGCCCTCACATCACTCATGACCCGCTTTTTGCGCGGGTGAGGATAGCTGGCTAGCACGCAGCAACAACCTCAGCAAAATTCTGGCAGTCCGGATTTCAAGGACCGAAATGGCAGGTTGCGTCATAACAAAAACAAGCGCCGCATCAACGGCGACAATAGTGAGGATACGGCAGTCAATGCCGGATTCAGAGGCTCTAAACCCGGTCAGCGGAAAAATCCATTCAAAAGAACTGCTCCGGGTCCGTCCAATTTGGACCGAATACTCGACCACTTGTGCCAGATACACGGCACCCCCGAAAAGCCAGCTAACCACACCAATAGGGACTATTGGGTATTCAAGTAGGTGGGCAAGTTAATTGCCAAAAACAATGACAAGGGGCTGCATAGCGACGACGAGGAAGAGACCCGACCGCCGAACAATAGAGGACAGAAGGGTTCCCCCCCACAGGTGCGGACAGTGAACATGATATACGCAACGCACATACCTAAAAGGGAGCGGAAGCGTGCACTCAGTCGGCCCGAAGTTCAATCCATGGTCCTCCTGTCCGATCACTTTTGACCGAAGGGACCACCCCACCAGCATCCTCCACGGCGGATTCACCACATTGGTCTTAGACCCAATCGTCGATGGATTTCACCTCACCAGAGTCCTGATGGACGGCGGCAGCAGCCTGAACCTGCTCTATCAGGATACAGTGTGCAAAATGGGCATAGACCCCTCAAGGATTAAACCTACCAAAACGACCTTTAAAGGCGTCATACCAGGTGTAGAAGCCAATTGTACAGGCTCAATTACACTGGAAGTGGTCTTCGGATCCCCGGATAACTTCTGAAGCGAGGAGTTAATCTTCGACATAGTCCCATTCCGCAGCGGCTATCATGCCTTGCTCAGACGTACCGCGTTTGCAAAGTTCAACGCGGTGCCGCACTACGCATACCTCAAGCTCAAGATACCAGGCCCTGAGGAGTCATCACGGTCAACGGAAACACTAAACATTCTCTCCGAACGGAGGAACACACAGCGGCTCTCGCGGCAGAAGTACAATGCAGCCTCTTAAGGCAATTCTTGAGTCCGGCCGTTAAGCGGCCAGACATAGCTAAGCGCGCCCGGAGTAACCTACAACAAGACCACCTGGCACGTTCCAAGCACGCGTAGCAGTGCGGCCCCAACCCCAACCCCTGCAAAATGTCAAAGCAGGTTCTTCGCGTACACCATTATGCTCTGAAGATACCATGGGCATGGGGAGAGGGGCACGACCACGAGAAGCCCAGACTGCGGCTCAACCACACCAGGGGCTCTCAAGTGTGTCGTTCTTTTTTTCTGTTTTTACCTTTTATTTTTTACCCACAGGACTCCGTTCGTCAGAGGCCCTGTCCGGCAGCAGACCTGCCGAACTCACGATGCAACAGCCGGGGAAGGATAAAGGCTACAACGAATATACGGGTGGTCTCCATTACGAGCATTTTTCTACACCAATCCGTAGGCTACCCCTGGAGGGGGACATGTTTAACAGTCCCATCCCTTGCTTATCGCACTATTTGTATCGTTCTGCATTCATAGCAGCACTTATTGAATAAAACAATGCAGCACCTTTTTGCTTATAATTGCATTTCCTTTTTATACATATGTTCATTTACGACATGTCGCATCCGTACACTTTGGTACGGTTAAAACACACCAGGGGCTTATGTTTCCCACATCATGGTGTGATAAGTCCGAACACTTTCACAAGTGCGGCACCCCGAACTTATAGCATTATATGCATCGGCTCCAAATCATGTCTTGGGTCAATAGTTGGATTTGCGCGGCTCCCATGTTTTGGTACCTTACGTTCCGTTGTATCGGCTAAGGTAGCACTGGGAGAACCACTGCGATTGCGCCCCAGTTGAGCTGGGTTAACGCCTTAGTGGAGAAAGCTAAAACTGACCGTCATGATGAGGCGAGAGCCGGTCGCTGTTCGAGAGGTTTTTATGAGTCCTTAAAGACTTATGCCGCTTAGAGCGAGGAGCCGGATCTTGTCCGGCCCAGGCGTGGATAGCGCCCCAAATTCGGCCTTCCGAAGACTAGGGGCTTCGCCGAAATTTAAAATTATAGAATTCTATGGCTAAGTGAGAGTGTTCAAGCATTATAAGTCCGGTTGCCTTGTTCGCTGTGTTGAGCGCCTCCCTAGATGGACCCAAAAATGGGAACAAGAGTGCTCAAGTTTATCCCGAACACCCCAGCACTCGTGGCATGGGGGCTGAAGCCGACGACTTGCCATCTCTCAGATTTGATAAACAACCGCACAGAAGGTAATATTTTAAATTAACAAGCGTTGCTTAGCGCATATGAACTAAGTTTTCAGCGCACAGGATAACAAAATGCGAGTCTACTCGAAAATTACATCTTTGGAGCACTCCCTCGCAATAGTGGGCGCCCTTCAGCACACTCTTATAATACATCTCAGGCGTGCGATGCTCCTTGCCCTCTGGTGGCGGGTCCGTCACAAGCTTCTGGGCATCCATCTTGCCCCAGTGCACCTTTGCGCGGGCAAGGGCCCGACGGGCACCCTCAATACAGGCGGAGTGCTTGATGACTTCAACCCACGGGCACGCATCGACCAGCCGCCGCACCAGGCCGAAGTAGCTCCTAGGCATGGCCTCCTTAGGCCACAGCCGAACTATGAGGCCCTTCATGGCCTGTTCGGCCGCCTTGTGGAGCTCGACCAGCTACTTCAGCTGGTCGCTAAGGGGCACCGGATGTCCGGCCTCAGCATACTAAGACCAGAAGACCTTCTCCGTCGAGCTCCCCTCCTCGGCCCGGTAGAATGCGGCAGCATCGGACACGCTGCGAGGAAGATCTGCGAACGCTCCAAATTCGGGTAAGCAACAGGTAATTAACACTCACATGCTTACTTTGCATGAAAAATGCCTTACCCGCTGCTATTTTCTTCACTGTCTCAATCTCCTGGAGGGCCTTGTAGGCTTCGGCCTTAGCGGCTTTGGCACTCTCAAGAGCCGTTGCAAGCTCAGACTCTCGAGTCTTCGAGTCACTCTCCAGGCTCTCATGTTTTTTCACGAGATCCTGGAGCTCTTGATGTACCTCCGCCACACGCGCCTCCTGTTTCTCTTGCTCAATGCGCTCTGCGGCCGCATTGCGTTCGACCGCAGCCACCGCATCTTTCAGGGTCGCCACCTCGTTAGTGGGCCCTGCAATACCCACGTTATCCTTGTCATTCTTTTTGCAACCAAAATCCTTTTCTGTAAGGTACAATTTTACTCAGGTGTTACTCACCTTCCTTGTCCTCGAGCTGCTTCTTGGCACGGCCGAGCTCGTTCTCGGACCGCTCGAGGTTTTCCTTCAAAGTATTGACCTCCGCAGTCAGTGCGGCAGAGGTCATCAGCGCAGCCTGCAATCCCATATTGACATATTTATTATGACTCCTGAGTTTATCTTTTTAGATCCTCAGTCTGGCTTTTCTTTCCGAACACCGAACCGAGCATCAGGGGCTACTGTCTATGCGGTACCATTTTATACATATTGAAATTCTAACCTCAAAGCCTGTTAGAAGGCTGCTGCAGGCTTCCAGCCCGCTCTTGGCGAGCTGCACCTTCTGAATCACCGCACTCATAACAGTGCGGTGTTTCTCTTCGATGGAGGCGCCGTTGAGCGCCTCTAGCAAATTATCCGGCACCTCCGGTTGGACGGAGGCAGCTGGCATCACGATCTTGCCCTTCTTGCGAAGGGGTCGCCCGCCGGACTCCGGAGCCACTGTGGGTTCCGGGGCCGAGTCCGGTGTAAAGTCCGGGAGGTTGTCCTGTGACACCTCCGGGGCCTCCTCCTCCTGGTGGGTCCCTTCCTAGGATCCCACCTCGGCATCATCCACGTCACGGGGGGTGGAGGCAGTCGGAAGAGAATCCATATCCGACGCACCTAAGGACCCGCTCGATGAAGCAGGAAGATCATCCTTAGGCGGACTGCAGGGTTGTATGCGGCATTAGAAACACATTATGTGGCAAGAAATAAAAACCTTGAAGTTATTCGGGAGTCCGGATACTTACAATCTCGCCAGGGGCTTGGCCCTTGGAGGCCAATCCTCGTCGTCGTCACTGGCGTTGGCAGAGCAGTCCGGGGAAGAGTTTTTCCCTTCTTGGACCCCTCGGCCTCCCTTGTTGGGGAGGCCTTCCTTTTCTTCCCTCCCCCCGCTAGGGGAGAGGCTTTCTTCTTCTCCTCCTCGCCTTGGTGGGAGGAGTCGGCCTCGGATTCATCATCCGATAGCACCTGAAAACGGGAACTCTTCCGAGTCCCCGTGGCCTTCTTTGTGGCCTTCTTCTCCGGCACCACGTGGGGTGCCGGAGCCAGCAGCCCCGTTAGGCGGGCGTCCGCTGGGTCCTCTGGCAATGAGGTCGGACAGATAGTCCGTTCGGCCTTCGCCAACCAGTCCTGTCAAAGGTAAAGGGAGTTTAGATCCCGCATAGAGTCAAACTATGGAAAACAAGTGGCAAAATCACTTACCTCGTCAGCCGGACGCTGCGAGCGGAATCCGCGATCTTCGGTAGCGGATGCGGGAGCCTCGGCGCCCTTGAACAGCACCTTCCAGACATCTTCGTACGTAGTGTCGAAGAGCCCGCTCAGAGTCTGGTGCTGCGCCGGATCGAACTCCCACATATTGAAGCCCCGTCGTTGGCACGGGAGAATCCGGCGGATGAGCATGACCTGGACTACGTTGACAAGCTTGAGCTTCTTGTCCATCAGCTTCTGGATACAGGCTTGGAGTCCGGTCAGCTCCTCCGAATCCCCCCAGATCCGACCACTCTCTTTCCAGGAGGTGAGCCATGTAGGGATGCCGGATCTGAATTCGGGGGCCGCTGCCCAATCAGGGTCACGCGGCTCAGTGATGTAGAACCACCCCGATTGCCACCCCTTAATGGTTTCCACGAAAGTGCCCTCCAGCCACGTAACGTGGGACATCCTGCCCACCATGGCGCCTCCGCACTCTGCTTGGCTGCCCTTCACAACCTTCGGTTTGACACTGAAGGTCTTGAGCCACAAGCCGAAGTGGGGCTGGATGCAGAGGAAGGCCTCGAACACGACGATAAACGCCGAGATGTTGAGGATGAAATTCGGGGCCAGATCATGGAAATCTAGGCCGTAGTAGAACATGAGCCCCCGGACAAAGGGATGAAGTGGGAAGCCCAGTCCGCGGAGGAAATGGGGAAGAAATACTACCCTCTCATGGGGCCTGGGGGTGGGGATGAGCTCTCCCTCGTCGGGGAGCCGGTGCGCGATGTCGCTGGACAAATATCCGGTGTCGCGCAGCTTCTGGATCTGCCCCTCCGTGACGGAGGAGGCCATCCACTTGCCTCCCGCTCCGGACATAGTTGGAGAAGGTTGAGGTGAGAAGTGCGGACTTGGGCGCTGGAGCTCGAGTTCGCGGAGATGGATAAGCCAAGGAGGAAGAAGGCGCAGGTAAAAGGGTTGGATCTTTATCCCCTTATATGTGCGGACAAAAACATGTGTCCCCACTGGCCTGGTAAAACTCGCTTACCTCCCAAGCGTCACAATCAATGGCGTGGTTGGGTTACCCACGTCCGTATTGATGGGAATCCCGGAATAAGGGGAACACGATCTCTGCTTCGACAAGACGTGCCAAGGAAACCGCTTCGCTAAACGCGCGGAGGTGGAACACTAAAAATGATTTGAGTAAAGGCTTGGTAGTGGTGTGACGTCATGCCACAAAATACGTCAGCAGATTGAACTTGTGTAATGTTATTCTCTCTACCGTGGTGCGTGGAATTTATTTTTGCAGAGCCGGACACTATCCTGGTGTTCACAATCTTCTATAAATTATTCGGAGGAAGAACCCGCCTTGCAATGCCGAAGACAACATGCGCGCCGGACTCGTCGTCATTGAAGCCTGGTTCAGGGGCTACTGAGGGAGTTCCGTACTAGGGGTGTCCGGATAGCCGAACTATCATCATCGGCCGGACTCCAAGACTATGAAGATACAAGATTGAAGACTTCATCCCGTGTCCGGATGGGACTTTCCTTGGCGTGGAAGGCAAGCTTGGCAATACGGATATGTAGATTTCCTACCATTGTAACCGACTCTGTGTAACCCTAGCCCTCTCCGGTGTCTATATAAACCGGATGGCTTTAGTCCTTAGGACGAACAACAATCATACCATAGGCTAGCTTCTAGGGTTTAGCCTCCTTGATCTCGTGGTAGATCCACTCTTGTAACACACATCATCAATATTAATCAAGCAGGACGTAGGGTTTTACCTCCATCAAGAGGGCCCGAACCTGGGTAAAACATCGTGTCCCTTGTCTCTTGTTACCATCCGCCTAGACGCACAGTTCGGGACCCCCTACCCGAGATCCGCCGGTTTTGACACCTACAGTGACCAACAGTAAGAAGACACATTTATGGAGCCAAACATGGCAATATCATAGTCATAGGGTCCATGGATCACTAGAAAAACTCATGGCGAAACTGAACTTAATGTTAACAGGCTGACAGCAACATTATTTAGCAACTTGAGAGAAAGATATAAACAAGATACAGCAGGCTACAAATGCAAACAAGGGCATGGATGGATAGAGCATAACATTTATAACAAAACATCCTTAGTGAACATCTCCAGGTTATGCATATAATGGATGGTAACATCAATCAAACATAGCAACCTGATATAGCAGTTTCAGCCTAGCAAAACAGTAACAAGTACCCTACTTCACAAGCTTGATGCACTCACTACAAGACTCACAAAATACATGGATTGCACCACTGTAAAGATGGCATGAATATGCTCCTAAAACATGTAGACATCATCCTCAAAAGATGCACACACAAAATGCAACGAAAATGACAAAATAGCAGGTTATAACAGTCTCAGCAGGTTAACATCATATAGCACTCTTGCAACGATGATTAGGGCATCAATATGGACTCAAACAATCATGCCACAATGGAATGAAATGAAGAGCATCTCACAATAAACATTTTGATATATTATGCACGCAAAACGGAGCTACATGCACCAAGATACAAGCCACACAAGAATGCAACATGATACTGAAAATCAGGGACTTGGTCATTTCTGAATAAAAAAACGGACGAGCGTTGGTTAACTAGAGTGTGCTCGGGCGGGGGATAGTGGGCAGCTCACCAAGTTGGCTCGGCCCAGGTCGGGGAGGCAGGTCGGGCAAGTCAAACGGGCCGGGGCACTGGGCCTTGGAGGAGGGCGGCACACCAGCAGGGCGACGCGCTGGCCCACGTGCGCGAAGAGGATGCCCTCGTCCTCTGCCCGAACGAGGACGAGGCAGGAGGTCGACGTGGCGGTAACCAGCGGCGGGCAGCGCTCCACCAAGGAATCGGTTGGCGAGAGGTTGGGGATGGATGGATCCGGCCATCCCCTGCCCGGATCTGGCGGGAGGAGGACGGCGGTGAGGTGTGGTGCCCACGGCGGAGCTCGGTGGTGGCGTTCATGGCGGCGGCTAGCTGCGAGGGAGAGAGAGAGCTGGTGAGGGGAGGAAGGAGAAAGGGAAGGGAGAGAGAGGCCGGGTGGCAACATGACTTTTGGCGGAGGTCGCCGGAGTTGGTCGCCGGTGACGCTCGGCGGGGAGGTGACCTGGCGACGGGGCTCCTACAGGAGCCGCTCGGGATCGGGCGGCAGGGTGATTTGCTGCAGGACGCGGGAGGCACTCGGGAGGGCGGCGGCGCGCGGGCTCCCTCCGGGCCCAGATCTGGCCCGGGACGGGCCTGTTGCGGGCCGGGAGGGCCGCGGGGAGGTGGAAGGAAGTGGTGGGCGAAGGCGGGGCACGTGGCAGCGCTGGAGAGGCCACAGGCGGCGGCGCAGGTGGTTTCTGGTGGCGGCGGGGCAGCCCAGGAGGGGAGGTGGCCCGCACGGAAAACGAGGCTGGAAGCGGCGGCTGGCTGCGGGAATTGAGGAGGGGGTAGGTAGGAGGCCAAAAATGGAGAGATGGGGGTGTATATATAGGGAAGGTTAGGGTTTGAGGGGGTTAGGTGGGGTTTTGAGCCCTCCGATCTCGATCGGACGGTTCCGGACGCGAATGGGGTTAGATTGGGCCTAGGAGGGATTAGTGGGCTGTGAAGGGAGGGCTTGGGCTGAGGGGAGAGAAGAGAAGGAGTGCAGCCCGACAACGGTTTTCGGAGACCGAAAACGTCCGGCGAATAAACCGGCAACGGTGCCGCTACGGATGAGGGTTGGTCTATCGAACGAGCTCCGAATGCGATGAAATTTGACAGGCGGTCTACCTACACTATAATAAGACCGCGCGCCAACTTTCAACCCATTCCGAGAACATTTTTATGCCACTTATAAAATAATATTTTGGAGGTGCCGCGGGTACGTGTGGGTGTGTTTGTGATCAGAATGGACAACGGAGAGAATCGGGAGGACCCGAACGGATGCAAGTTTTGAAAAACATGCAGATGAAATGCAGATGATGACATGGCAAAATGCAACACGCAAGCAAATGACATGGCAACGGCGGCGAATAACTGGAAGACACCTAGCGCATCGGATTCGGGGGGTTACAAAGAATGTCTCCCTCAAGCTTGGGAGAGGCTATGTACATTACTTAGGACTTTGCCAGATCATCCTGATACAAAAAATGGAATTCTTGATACCTTTTATATTGGACTAACCACTGAATCTAGGGACTACCTAGATAGTTGTGTTTGTTATATTTCATGGAAAGGATAGTTGACTAAGCTCAAGAACTATTGAATAATTTATTGAAGAATGTTGATGATTGGCCACTTCCCGAACCAGTACCTAAACCAACTCCGAAGAAGAGAAGTATTCTATTTCTCAGTCCTGAAGATATGTAAGAAGCTAAGATATATATGAAAAAGGTATTAGAGCTGAAGATGTTAAGAATTTGCCTCCCATTGAAGAATTATATGAACTTACCAATCCAAATGAGGTAAGTTGAGGTACATTCTCCATAAATTTGATGAAGGTGATATTGCTTATAATAAGTCCCCAAGTCGATGCTTAGATGAATTTCATAAAAAATTTGTTAATCATCAACGTTTTAATATGCAAATAAGTGATCATATGAAACATAATCTCTTATTATTGAACATTTGAATGATGTGCTAGTAAGAATTTCCAATGATGTTAAAGGTTTATGTAAGCACTTTCTATGGTTCAAACTCAGCTTGAATAAGTTTCTAGATCACAGCAATATTTGTGTAGGGACATGTCTAAATGACATAATAAACATGGTTATGGAGTAGGAACTAAAGGAGAAAAAATCGCTCAAGATCCTTTGTATCCTGAAGGTTATCCTAAAAGAATTGAATAAGGTTCTCAGATGGTTAATGATAGTGCACCTAGTTTGGATAAGAAGAAGAAAAAGAAGAGTGTCCTGGAATTGTCACGTCAGATGTCCTAGTGAAAAGACTTAGTCGTGGAGCCATCGCAACTAGGAAGCTTGAAGGGGTTAATCGGGACAAGAGACACGAGGTTTATACTGGTTCGGCCCCTTACGGTGAAGGTAAAAGCCTACGGTCCAGTTTTGAGTGGGATTACTTATGTCTCGATAACCAGGGAGCAAATCGCTTGACCTAGCTCTCGAGTCATTGTTAATTGCCCTGAACCGCCGATGGGTCGTCCCTTTATATACAGAGGTCAACGCCCCGCGGCTCTACAGAGTCCCGGCCGGCTTATAAACAGTGTACGGCTCGGTCTCTTAATATTTCTTTCCTTACAACACAAGTCACACATATATGGTGGTTTATCACTATGGGCCTTAAGTCGCATCTGGGCTTTGAGCCCTTACTGAACCGTCATCTTCGACCTTGGTCTTGGGCTTCAAAATACTCATAAGTATAACCCGGTTCCCCCTGGCAGGTCATACCAAATAATTATATCCCCAACATTAGGGTCCCGATTGATTTGAACCGGTTCATGTCAATCTTTTACACTTAAGAAAAATCTTCTGCTCCTTACTTATGACGTTTTCCGTAACCCGCCATGACGTCATCCTTCAAATCTGTAGTAACCCGCCATGACGTCACCTGTCATAAATGCATGTTATGTCCAATATATCTCAACGGATCTTTGTCTTAATGACCATCCGAAAATCGAGGCACCTTTGTAGTTGGATAACTATTTTTTTGGCCTCCTCGTTTTTTGCGCCCACTTAGCAGTCTTTTCCTTATAAATAGACCCGACTAGGTCTCTTCTCATTCTCCTGTTTCGCATCTTCTTCCTCTCGCCCCCATCTGCTACTGGAGCTCCGCCGCCGTCGCCACTGTGCACTTCGTCCTCGTCGATCTTGGCCGCTGCATCGACCTGATTTTGACCAGAGAACGGCAACACTCCTCCTCCGCAGATCCTCCGCAGTAAGTACTTCCCCTTTCCGCAACATAGATCTGCACTAGGGCTAGTGTGTTCCTTTGTACGGGCACAGTTCATCCAAGTTCTCATGTTCTTCTTACCATGGCTTCGTTTGATCCAAAAACCCCATGGATCTGATGCGGTTCGTGTTCCACATCCATTTTGATTAGCAGTAGATCTCCTTTCCTTGTAAGAAAATCCCATTGTAGCACATGAACTTCTCTGTGCCCCGTTTTTAGGTCTAGTAATTTTTCTCTTTTGAACCTTTGTTTGATCCAAAATAACAGCTGCAAACTGTGAAACCTATTTGTACAACACTTAGGCAAAATCCATACTTTGTTAGATTTATCCAGTCATGGCGACTCTGATCGCCGGCTTTAAGGAAGTAATGCTCAATTAATAATCTGAACCACCCCTGTCGATTTAAATAGTGCTGACGGCTTATAAAACCTATGGCGACTTAACTAACCAGGATATAATTATCCTTATACCATTAGGCCCCTTCATAAGTCGCCATTTTGCAATTCACAGTAACACTTTTATCCTGTCCGGCTTAAATTTGAACCGGCACTTTTTACTTTGTCTTAGGCTTCCAATCAGAATGGCACCCAAGGCACCTACCTCCTGCAACTGGGTTAAATCCATTGTCACTGATAGCACTTTGGATGACTTTGTGAAGACTGGCTATCTGCCGAAGAAAGAAGTCATGCCCTATCGTGCTCCTAACCCGGACGAAGAAATCCCTCAACCCAAAGACGGAGAGGTTGTGGTCTTCACAGATCATATGAACCGGGGATTTGCTCCTCCCGGCTCAAAATTCTTCAGAGATGTGCTGAACTTTTTTAACCTTCACCCACAAGACATCGGACCCAATTCCATGTCTAACGTCTGCAACTTCCAAGTGTTCAGCGAAGTTTATCTTGGTGAAGAACCCAACTTGCTTCTCTTCAAAGAATTGTTCTATTTGAACCGCCAGACGGAATGTGCCAGTGGCCAGAGCTTGGAACTTGGAGGAGTTTCCATCCAGCACCGCATGGATGTGATCTTTCCCTATGCTAACCCGCCTAGCCACCCCAAAGACTGGAACATGACATGGTTCTACTACAAGGACACCTCTCCGGCTGACGAGAACCCTTTGCCCAGCTTTCGTGCCCTTCGCCTTGACACCAATCATCCGTTGCCTGACAAGATCACCGCTACGGAGCGTAAATCTCTTGCTCCTACTCTGGCCAAGATCAAGGCTCTGCTGGGGAACGGGTTGACTGGTATTGACCTGGTCCGGGTTTGGCTTGCCTGGCGAGTTATTCCGTTGAGCCGCCGCACCGGTTTAATGTGTGAATACACTGGTGCCAAGAAGGATCCTCTGCGTCACAGCCCTGACGACTTACCTACCCATGTCATTGACGAAATGACCAAGTCTCTTCTTAATGAGAGTCTGGCGGACTGTAGTAAGGTGGGCCTAGCCCCCTTCTGCAAAGATAACCCGGCTCCAAAGGTAAATCGCCCATATGGAATGATTATCTTAATTTCTTAATGTTTCACCCATACTCATGAATATGCTTAATCTTTGCAGGCGGGTGACAAATTTTGGAAAGTTAAATATGATCATGAAGTGGCCAAGAGAGCCAGAAAAGAAAAGAAAGCCACCTGGAAAGAAGCTGTCAAAAGGAAGGGCAAGAAGACTACCGCTTCTAACCTGCTTTGGCTGGCGGACTCTTCTGAGTCAGAGGTAGCCCTTGACTCCCTTGGCTTATTTTTTAATCATCTTATTGACATTGATCATCAGCAGGAGGACACCGGAACAAGCCGTAGCAAGGCTGATGAGGTAACTATCCTTTCCTCCGACTCCGAGCCTTTGCCAAGACGAAAAATCTGCAGAGTGACCCGGAAAGTAAGATTTTCTCATCCTCTAGCTCATCACGATCCTCAATTTCTTTTGAAGCGGCAAACTCATGAGAGCCATAGGCAGACCCGGACCAGCAAGGACGCGGAGCTCTCCTCCGGCTTACCAAACACTCCAAGAAATCGCCGGAATGAGGTTACCTCTATTTTAAATAAGTTTTACCCCTTGGCGGGTCTCTTTTGTCAACCACTCAATCCCTCTGACTCGGATTATCAGGATACTTCCCCTTCCTCCGGCGAGTCATTGCAGTCTAATCTGCCAAACTTCAAGACTGCTCCAGGGTATATTAACCCGCTCATCTTGCATTTATTTAAATCCCTTGCATCTGTATTAATCTTTTATTTTGACACAGTGGTCAAGCCAAGCCCAGCAAAAGTATTAGGAAAAATAAACCAGCTGAAGACAGGGTTACGACTGAGCCGATTCTTGAGACAGTCGTACCGGACTCAACCACTCATGAGCCGCCATCTGAACCAGCTCAAGACTTAACTCCTCCTGCCACCGATCTGCCCACTGATGAAGCTGCTGATGAATCAGAGAATCCGGAGGCTCCTAGCCCAGTCCGGACAGATGATCCTTTCAATGCTGATGTGGAGATTACCAGAACTGGCTATGTTGAGCCGGGAAGGCCAACTGTGCTGGCCAAATGCCCCGCCAAGGAAGAACTTCTGGACCAGCGCCGAGTCAAGATGGATGTCACTAACTATGCTCATATGAGCATTGGAGATATCTTCTCTGGCTATATGAGCCAAGTGCACAGCAGCCGGAACCTCGAGATTGACATGGTGAAGAAGATGCACCACAAATTTGAGGTATAACCCGTTCTATCTTGTTCATTATCCTTTAGTATGTTAGCCCCCAAGTCTGCTGCTTATGATGCTTATGTTGTAGACTTAGAAACAAACTTAGCAACATAAAGAAAGGAAAAAAAATTCTGGCTTACCGTGTAGTCCCCAAGGGGCGGCTTAACCAATATGGTTGAGCCGGTTCTTTATAGAGAAATTCTTATGGTTCTTTGAACAGCAATACGCATTAGCCCCCAAGTGCCAAGTATTGTTGCTTACAAAATTCTTGGGACTTACTCTTATAAATCGCCATCTTATGACCCGCCATGAAAAAGAAAACTCTTTGGGACATTAGCCTCCAAGTGCCAAGTGTTGGTGCTGGCACAATGCTTGGGACTTTAATATTGCATAAACAATTTGCTTGACTTGAACTTTGCACTTGTATAGGCCACCACGAGCCAACTCGAGTCTGAGGTGACTAATCTGAAGAGCCGCCTTGATACCCAAGAGTCGGAACTTGAAAAGGCCAACACCAAGTTCAAATTCAGCGTTTCTGAACAAGAGAAACTGAAGAAAGAATTTGAGGCTGAAAAGAAAGCCTAGGCGGATGAAAAGACCGCACTGATAAGCCGAGCTGAGAAAGCAGAGGCGGCTCTGGAAGAAGTCACTGGTGAATTATCTGGGTTAAAGCGCCATGTCTCTCAAATGGTCTCAGCCATCTTTGGTAAGTTGCCTTGCAATTGCTTAAATACCTAAACCTTTCAATGGATCATAAGACTGGAATTAACTCACCTGATTATGCTTATGCAGATCCCCGAAGCGCAAACTTGAACCGAAACATGCTGACCAAACTGAAGGCAGTGTACACCTTGGTGGAGCAGTTGTACGCCGAGTCTCAACATGCAATAGCCACGGTGGCTCTGTCAAACGAAATGCCAACCCTCCTGGTAGAGGTCTTGAGGAAGCTTTCCATTCTTCCTCATCGGATCAATGAACTGAGACGGTCAGCTGCAAGAGCCGGAGCGGTGAATGCTCTAAGCTGGGCCAAGGCCTGGCTACCAGAACTAGACCCTGCTGACATTGCCATCGGTTACCCAAGTCTGAAGGAAGATGGCACTCCATTTGAAGATGCAGACTTTCTCGCCTGTGTCAAAGAGATACGCCCCGTGGCGACTCTGATAGCCAATGAAGTGGATCTTACCAAGTACCAGGCGGGTTATGATGAAGACAACCAGAGAATTCCAACGCCTCAATGTGATGTGATCAGTATGATTCCCCCACTCCGTAAGCATACCTTTGCTCCTGAAGTTGACCCGGCTGGCCTTGTTGACGCTGAAGCTGAATTTGAAGCCTTAAACAACATTGACTGGTCATTGTCAACCTTCCAGGAAAAGGAGCAGGGCGAAGGCGCGGAGAAAGCTAACCCGGACGCTTCAGGCCAATCATGAAGGTGAACCTGCTGTGGCGGCTCATACCTGGGGTGTAAAAAACAATGTGAACTATTTGGACTCAATGAATCATGTAATAGGATAGAGATAACTTTGTTGTGGCCGTGCCATCGTGCACGTTTTGATGCTTAACATCATTAAGCCGCTGTGCTGTATCCATCCATGTTACTTTTCATCTGCTGACCATATGCTTGATCAGGTTTCGAAAACTGTCATTCAACAGACTGCAAAAAATCCCTTGACATCGGACAACCAGGCGGGTCAAAAGGATTTAAAAACAATCATAGATTAGCTTGTTGCAAAAAACACAACTATGATCTTATGCTTTAAGACTTCTCAAATTGGCCCCACCGGTTTATATGACCCGGTAAGTAAGGGTGATAACCCAATATTTGGATACCCGAAAATTTCAAAGGTACAATGATGCTTATGGATCAGCAACTCATTAGTCAATATTGAGCCGGGTTAAAGCAATCATACTTAAAATTTGTAAGCCTCAGAAAAAATTTCAAGTCAAACAAGGGGGTTTCCAAAGACAACTTAAATCGAAAGAGAAGTAAAAAAATGGCAAGGCTACTGATTTGAATACGATTAGTAAACCGTTCCAGAGGGGTTTAAGCTAGGATTCGAATACGATCATGTAGCCCCCAATGGATTTGGCATTGCGCCGATCAAGAGGGTATCGACAGTTGTGTTCTATTTGGTTCGAATACGACCTATGTTTGAATAGGAAGCCCCTTAATGACCTTGAGAGTTCTTTAACGACTCTGATTCGAATAAGATCAAAGTCGATTCCCAAAGGGGTTAAGCTATGATTCTAATACGATCAAGAAGCCCCCAAGTGGGCTCGGTAGTGTGCCAATCAAAAGGGTATCGATAGCTATGTTCTCTTTGGTTCGAATACAACCTATGTTTGAACAAGAAGCCCCCTAGTGATCATAATTTTTAACGGCTAGATTCGAATACGATTGTAAGCCGGATCAAAACGGGTTAAGCCGGATCAAATGTGATCAACCCCCAAGTGATCATGTGAGAGAATAATGACAATGATAATGACAAATTTACCTTGTGGGGAGGAAAAAAGGACAGAGGTCCTGCTTTATTATTTATCATAATATATACATTGGAAAAATATATACATCAGGGGAGCCTATGGCTCAAGTGTAGTAGGGCCGAAGATGAGCAATATTCCACGGCCTCCGGGTCTCTTCCTCCGACTTACGAGAGTCTTTGTGCTCTCGAACATCGATAAGGTAATATGACCCGTTGTTCAAGTTCTTGCTGACCACAAAGGGTCCTTCCCAAGGTGGGGATAGCTTGTGTGCATCAGTTTGATCCTGGATAAGCCAGAACACCAAATCACCTTCCTGAAAGGCTTTGGACTTAACCCGGCGGCTATGATATCGGCGCAAGTCTTGCTGGTAAATCGCCAAGCAAGCTGCTGCCAAGTCTCGCTGTTCATCTAACAGGTCGAGAGCATCCTGACGCGCCTATTCATTGTCTGCTTCAACGTAAGCCGCCACACGAGGCGAGTCATGACGGATGTTGCTAGGGAGAACCTCCTCCGATCCATAGACCATGAAGAAGGGTGTATAACACGTAGACCTGTCAGGAGTAGTGTTAATACTCCATAACACAGAGGGTAACTCTTCAGCCCAGCAACCCGGCGTCCGTTGCAAAGGGACTAAAAGCTAGGGCTTGATGCCTTTCAATATCTCCTGATTGGCTCACTCGGCTTGACCGTTGGATTGAGGGTGAGCCACTGACGAAACATCAAGCTGAATATGCTCACGTTGGCAAAACTCCTCCATGGTGCCTTTAGACAGATTAGTGTCATTGTCAGTTATAATGTTGTGTGTAAAGCCAAAGAGAAATATCACCTTCTTCATGAATTGAACTGTCGTGGCTGCATCACACTTACTGACAGGCTCTGCCTCAACCCACTTTGTGAACTTATCAACCGCCACCAAGAGGTGGGTCTTTTTATCTTTAGACCTTTTGAAAGGTACCACCATGTCAAGCCCCCAGACTGCGAACGACCAGGTAATTGGAATCATCCTCAATTCTTGAGCCGGCACATGAGCCCGTCTTGAGAACTTCTGACAACCATCACATCTACTGACCAAGACCTCTGCATCAGCATGAGCCGTCAGCCAATAGAATCCATGACGGAAAGCCTTAGCCACGAGGGATTTTGACCTGGCGTGGTGACCACAGTATCCTTCATGAATCTCATGGAGAACTTCTTGGCCTTCTTCAGGAGAGACGCAACGCTGAAACGCCCTTGTAACACTGCGACGATGTAACTCGCCATTGACAATTGTCATGGACTTAGACCGCCGGGTTATCTGCCTGGCCAAGGTTTCATCCTCAGGCAACTCGCCCCGTGTCATATAAGCCAGGTATGGCACCGTCCAATCTGGAATGACATGAAGAGCTGCCACCAATTGCGCTTCTGGGTCAGGAACAGCCAAGTCTTCCTCTGTAGGTAGCTTGACAGAAGGGTTATGCAAAACATCCAAGAAAGTATTAGGCGGCACCGGCTCACGCTGAGATCCCAGCCGGCTTAAAGCGTCAGCCGCCTCGTTCTTTCTACGGTCAATGTGCTCCACCTGATAACCCTTGAAGTGTCCTGCAATTGCATAGACTTCACGGCGATAAGCCGCCATGAGAGGATCCTTAGAATCCCACTTGTCTGATACCTGCTGAGCCACTAGATTTGAGTCGTCGAAGCACCGTACCCGGCTTAAGCTCATCTCTTTAGCCATCCGGAGACCATGGAGCAAGGCTTCATACTCAGCCGCGTTGTTAGTACAGGGAAACATCAACCGGAGCACATAACCAAATTTATCACCTCGAGGGGAAGCCAAAACAACTCTAGCCCCCGAGCCCTCCAATTGCCTGGACCCGTCAAAATGAATTGTCCAGTACGTGTTGTCCGGCTTTCTTCAGGCATCTGCAACTCTGTCCAATCGTTTATGAAATCCACTAGTGCTTGAGACTTGATAGCTGTGCGCGGCACATACTTTAAGCCATGAGGCCCAAGCTCAATGGCCCATTTGGCGACTCGTCCTATGGCTTCTTTGTTCTGAATGATATCCCCCAAAGGGACAGAACTAACCACAGTGATGGGGTGGCCCAAGAAGTATTTCTTAAGCTTCTGGCTTGCCATGAACACCCCATAAATGAGCTTCTGCCAATGCGGATACCGCTGCTTGGACTCTATCAGCACCTCGCTGATGTAGTAAACCGACCGCTGAATCAGGTGTTCCTTGCCAGCCTCCTTGCGCTCTACTATGATGGCCACGCTGACAGCACGCGTGTTAGCAGCCACATACAGTAATAAGGGCTCCTTGTCAATGGGAGCAGCAAGAACCGGCGGCTCAGCCAACTGTCTCTTCAGATCTTCAAAAGCAGCATTTGCAGCGTCACTCTAGATGAAGCTATCTGTCTTCTTCATCATTTGATATAGTGGCAGGGCCTTCTCTCCTAACCGGCTTATGAACCGGCTTAGAGCAGCGATACGACCAGCCAAACATTGAACATCATTGATACATGCTGGTTTGGCCAGAGAGGTGATGGCTTTAATCTTCTCCGGGTTAGCCTCGATGCCCCTGTTAGAAACCAGAAAGCCCAAAAGCTTGCCTGCAAGCAAACCAAAAACACACTTGGCCGGGTTAAGCATCATCTTGTAAACCTGAAGATTGTCAAAGGTTTCGTTGAGATCATCAATCAAGGTCTCCTTCTCTCTGGATTTAACCACTATGTCATCCACATAAGCATGAACACTGCGCCCAATTTGATTATGAAGACAATTCTGCACACATCGCTGGTAAGTCGCCTGGGCACTCTTGAGCGCAAAAGGCATTGAGACATAGCAGAAGGCTCCAAACGGAGTAATGAATGCTGTCTTCTCCTGGTCTTTAACTGCCATCTTGATCTGATGATAACCAGAGTAAGCATCCAAAAAACTCAAACGCTCACAACCCGCCGTAGCATCAATGATTTGATCAATATGAGGGAGAGCAAAAGGATTAGCTGGACAAGCTTTGTTTAAGTCCATGTAATCCACACACATACGCCAAGTGTCGTTTTTCTTAAGCACAAGCACCGGGTTAGCCAACCACTCTAGATGAAAGACTTCGATGATAAACCCTGCTGCTAAGAGCCGGGCTACTTCTTCACCAATGGCCTTCCGCCTTTCTTCATTAAACCACCAAAGAAACTGCTTGACCGGCTTAAAATTTGGATCAATATTAAGAGTGTGCTCAGCGAGTTCTCTCGGTACACCTGGCATGTTAGAAGGTTTCCATGCAAAAATGTCCCGATTCTCACGGATGAACTCAATGAGCGCGCTTTCCTATTTGGGATCCAAATTAGCACTGATACTGAACTGTTTGGATGAGTCGCCTGGAACAAAATCAACAAGCTTAGTATCATCAACCGACTTAAATTTCATGACCGGCTCATGTTCTGTGGTTGGCTTCTTTAAAGATGTCATGTCTGCCGGGTCAACATTGTCCTTGTAGAATTTTAACTCTTTCGTCGCACAGACCGACTCAGCATAACCCGCGTCACCTTCTTCACATTCCAGGGCTACCTTCCGGCTCCCGTGCACCGTAATGGTTCCCTTATGACCTGGCATCTTGAGCTGCAAATACACATAACACGGCCGTGCCATGAATTTGGCATAAGCCGGCCGTTCGAACAGAGCATGATACGGGCTCTTGATCTTGACTACTTCAAACGTCAATTTCTCAGCTCTAGAGTCATATTCATCCCCAAAAGCTACCTCCAATTCGATCTTGCCGACCGGATACACCGACTTACTGGGTACGACTCCATGGAAAACGGTGTTGGACTGCTTAAGACTCTTATCAGTTAGCCCCATGCGACAGAAGGTCTCATAATAGAGGATATTGATGTTGCTGCCTCCATCCATGAGCACTTTGGTGAATTTGTATCCACCCACTTGAGGGGCCACCACCAGGGCTAAGTGACCCGGATTGTCAACCCGGGGAGGGTGATCCTCTCTACTCCATATGATAGGCTGCTCAGACCATCTCAGATAACGAGAAATTGCCGGCTCAACCGCATTCACAGCCCTCTTATGAAGCTTCTGGTCTCATTTACATAAACTGGTGGTAAACACATGATATTGCCCACCGTTCAGCTGCTTTGGATTGCTCTGGTATCCACCTTGCTGCTGTTGCTGGCCGCCCTGGCCAGATTGTTGGTTATATCCACCTTGGCTGCCCTGGGAATTTTGGAAATTGGGATTTGACCCACCGCCCGGGCCATGAAAACGGCCGCCACCCAAGCCGCCGCCCTGCCCATTGTTACCATCAAACATGTTGGAATTTTTGAAGGCCTTCATGATCGTACAGTCCTTCCATAAATGGGTAGCCGGCTTCTGCTGAGTGTTGTGTCTCGAACAGGGCTCATTCAACAATTGCTCAAGTGTGGGGCCTGACCCGCCAGATCGGGGAGGTGGCCTCCCTTTGCGCTGCTGGTTGTTACCCTGCGCACTAGTGTTAGCCACGAAATCCAAACTACCGTCAGCCTTACGTTTATTACCTCCTTGATTTGTTGGGTTGTGCTGAGGGCCCTTGTCGTTGCCATTCTTCTTTCCCTTCCCTGCCTTGTCATCATCAGACTCAGGATCCTTGGTACTATCAGAGTCAGCGTACTTGACCAGAGCCGCCATCAGCATGCCCATATCATTACACTCGCGCTTGAGCCGCCCCAGCTTTTGTTTCAGAGGCAAGAAACGACAATTTTTCTCCAACATTAAGACTGCAGAGCCGGCATCCATCTTATCAGATGAATGTATTATGGCTTTAACCTGGCGCACCCAATGGGTTGTAGACTCGCCCTCCTCTTGCTTGCAATTCGTCAGATCCACGATCGACAAGGGCTGCTTGCACGTGTCCTTGAAATTCTGGATGAACCGGGCCTTTAGCTCCGCCCATGAACTGATTGAATTAGGTGGCGGGCCTTTCAACTAGGTGCGGGCGGTTCCATCCAACATCATGGTGAAGTACTTAGCCATTGCAGCATCACTAACCTCCAACAGCTCCATAGCCATCTCGTAACTCACAATCCATGCCCCAGGGTGTAAGTCGGCCGTGTAATTCGACACCTTCCTAGGTCCCTTAAAGTCCTTGGGCAAACGCTCGTTACGTAGAGCCGGCACCAGACAGGGGACTCCTCCGGTCCTGGTGGTCACGCCTGCCTCAATAGAGTTCGTCGGATAAACCGGATACAACTGGTAAGCCATCAACTGAGCCGCCTGCTTAGCCGCCTGTTGAACCGCTTGCTCAGCCTCTTGACGTAGTCTGTCTTGATCTACCAAGTTAACGGCCTCATGGAATCCCACCTAGCTGGTCACGGCGCCTGACGTTGCTTGAAACGGCCACTAAATCCATGTGCCTGCTATAACTCGGGCTTCGGCTTGGGCGAGGGGTCGAATGGATCCTGTCCTGGCTGTATGAGTACACCTCCTGCTGTGCCAAGGCCGTCTGAAGAAGTTCTCTGACCCGGCGGGTTTCAACCGCCGCGGAGAGTCACCATCAATTGGGAGAGCCACCAATCGTGCCACTGCCGCTATCATGTTCTCCAACGGGTTAGAATAGTGACCCGGGGGTGTGGGTACATACTGAGGTGGCGCCATGTTTACGCGGGGAGGTCCCATCACCTGCAGTTGAACCGGCGCGCCGTCCTCGGGTGTTGCAACATGATCCGCTCCTGCGCGTGGGGAGAGCCACGGCGGGTTGCCTTTACGCGTGGAAAGCCACGGCGGGTTACTAGGCCCTGCCCCTGGCGTGTGAAAAAGGTTTCGAGCATCATAAACCGGGGGAGTCGAGATTGAGTCTTCTGATGCCTTCTCCTCATGACCTCATTAGACGTGTTCTGATCTTGCGTGAGCCGGAAGGTCTGTGCCTGGATCTGCTGAGCCCGAACATCCAGAGCTGCCCGTTCTGTAGTTATCCTGACATCTTCCGCTGCTAGATCTTCTTTAGCCTGCGCCATATCCAATTTTAAATGTGCCACCTCCTCATCATGACTAGCTTGATCCGCTGGGTTGACTACGGCGGTTAATAGGGTGGTCAGCTTGTCCGTGAGATCCATCAACACCTGAGCCGGCGAGCACACGGGGCCTCCTGCCCCGGCTGCTGCTGACCCGGAGTTTATGGCTGCTGCTGCTGTGGAGTCTTGGATAGGTTGTGTGCCGGCCATGAAGATCCCAACCCTGCTCGGTGGCTCAAGGCAATCCGGAATACTGCTGCCATCGGAACAGCCCCCAAGCCCGCCATCCTTCAGTTGATACAACGAATTTGTCTCACCTATGGACGACTCACCATTAGAGTAGATGGCCGTCTCACCGCCAGAGGCAGATCCTTTAGAGAGCCCTCCGTGGATGCATCCCACGAAGGCATGCTTCACAGCCGGAGGAGCCCGGGCGGGTCTCGCACGCTGAGCCGTCTCGACGAGGTCGGTGCAGATGTCCAGCTCAGTGCCCGGCTCACCGATCTTGCCGATGAAGACGTGAATTCCGCCGAAGGGGACCCGGTACTCGTACTCAATTGAGCCGGTGTCGGGGCCCCAGCCTGCATCGTCGATGTAGAGCTTGCCGCGACGACTCTTGGTCATCCGGCCCACGGCGTTTCCCTTGAGCCCTTCGAAGCTGCCCTTCAAGAAATCAAATCCACCGTGCGCTGGCCCCACGGTGGGCGCCAACTATCATGGAATTGTCACGTCAGATGTCCTAGTGAAAGGACTTAGTCGTGGAGCCATCGCAACTAGGAAGCTTGAAGGGGTTAATCGGGACAAGAGACACGAGGTTTATACTGGTTCGGCCCCTTGCGGTGAAGGTAAAAGCCTACGGTCCAGTTTTGAGTGGGATTGCTTATGTCTCGATAACCAGGGAGCAAATCGCTTGACCTAGCTCTCGAGTCGTTGTTACTTGCCCTGAACCGCCGCCGGGTCGTTCCTTTATATACAGAGATCGACGCCCCGCGGCTCTACAGAGTCCCGGCCGGCTTATAAACAGTGTCCGGCTCGGTCTCTTAATATTTCTTTCCTTACAACACAAGTCACACATATATGGCGGTTTATCACTACGGGCCTTAAGTCGCATCTGGGCTTTGGGCCCTTACTGAACCGTCATCTTCGACCTTGGTCTTGGGCTTCAAAATACTCATAAGTATAACTCGGTTCCCCCTGATGGGTCATACCGAATAATTATATCCCCAACAAAGAGTAAAACTAAAACTTTGCATGCTGTTAGTGAACTTGATCCAGAAAAAGAATCTGTTGAGAATCCTAATATTTTCTCCACTTTTTATGCTGAAACTCGAGATGGTGAAGGGAATGAACCTAGTCATGATAATGCTAGTAATGATGATAATAATGTTGATAATTATGCTTGACCTAATGATGGTAATGAACCTAATAGGGAGGTAGAAGTAGAACCTGAAGTTGATCTACCCGCTTCCTAGAAATAAAAGATATTGTAGAAGATATTATGTTGCTAGAAAACATGGTAGACGGAGAACCATGAGCTTTTCCTAGTAAGACACTAAAATTTGGAGATGAATAGTCATTTAATCAATTTGTTGAATTGCTTACACATCTATCATTTATATCTAAATATCTAGCCCCGCTAACTATTTCTCTTTACATGCAATCGTGCCACATCATCACACAACATGCATGAGAAAAGGTCCACCTCCACTACCACACGTCTCTCAACATGCAAGCATGCCACTTCATCATGATGCATGGAAAAAAGACCCATCTCAACATGCAAGCATATATTAAAAATTCCATTCTGTTATGTTAATTATATTTAATAAACATTTTACAACTATATAGTAATCAAACATAATAAATTATATGTATTTTTAGTTTTAGCTTTTTATATTATTACTTCAAATATTCATGCTTCATACAACGAATCACATTGAAATATGTTGCAAAATATTCCCGCAACAACATGTGGGAAATCGTCTAGTTTCTTCAAGTTCCTTTGACGGCTACTATTAAGATGCTTCCTTATGCTAGTATATGAAGAATATTGTTACTAATAAAAGAAAAATTCATGATGCTGACATATCTACTATACTTGCTAATTATTCTTTTAAAGAGAAAATACCTGAAAGTTAGGAGATCCAGGGATGTGCGCCAGTTAGCGAATTTGCCTATAACTGACGCTTAGGGGCCAAATAGGAGACCTATGAATTATGTCTACATTTCAAAAACAAATCTTCCTTGGGCATGGCTCGAGAAAATAAACTTCAAGACCAAGACCCATTGGCCGTCTAAAGCCCAGGCCCAAATTAAAACCCACGCCGACTGCTCCGCTGACAGCCTCTTCATCCTCGCTCCCTCCCCACTCGCTTCCTCCCCCTTCGCTTCCTTCGAGAAAAAGGAGACGGACGTCTCTCCCTGGCCGGATGCCCGCTGTTGGCCGGATGGTCGCCGTCTCCTTCGCCGACGGCGACTGCTCTTAGGCCTCTGAGCTGCCCATCTTGGTGCGCGCTGGTTCCACATCTCCTCTGCCTCTCGTCAACCATCCAAAAAAAGCTTGCTTTTTCTTCGTATCAAGGGCGATGTTCTTACCTGCTACTACTTTTCGTTGAAGCAGGAACAAACCATCCGCCTCCAAAAGCAGGAAATCTCCGCCGGCTGGTTAGATTCATCACCACTCGCTTTCATCTGCTTGAAGCTTGGTTCGATTTTTGGTACGGCCCTCATCAAGGTACCTCCTTTTGCTGTTGATAATATTGTTCATGTGTTGTAAGAAACGGCTACGGATGTGTGCTGCTGGGCGAGTGGTTCCCAGCTTCTGCAGCCCCTGACCAATCGACCCATGGAATCTGGAATCTGACTGTTTCCTTCTGCCAGTATTTGGTCCATGAACTGCTATGAGCTTGCAAACTGTCTTCCTCTTATATATGGTTCATGTATGCCTTTCGTCAAAAACTGTATGGTTCATGTATCTCTTGCTGAGTATAGAGCGGTTACAGTTATGAAAGATATCCGTGAGTGTATCTATTACGTAGTAAATTTCAAAACTATATATGGTGCTAGTGTTCTATGCATTCCTAAGTACAGCTTGACATTCTCTGTTCATTTTGAGGAATGCATTACTTGCCAACTAAATTTCCCTCATTTCATCTGCATGTGCACAAACCCTGCCAGTCGTCATGTATGTAATTCACTAATAACTACATACGGAAACTCTATTTCAGTAGTTATTTGTGAGAAACCACACTTTCTTGAATGCGCACAAGAGTCTTGTGTTCAAGTTCCAGTTTTGCTGCAAAAGTGCAAATGTAGGCATATGTTCAGCAAAAGGATGCTCGGGTTTCAGTTCTACCACCGGCAGATTATCTGTGTTTGGACAATGCCACTGTCATGTAATTGACTAATAACTATGTACAAAAACATTGTTTCTTAGTTGTTTGTGAGCAAGCACACTTTTTGAATGTGCACAACCGAGTTTTTGTGTTCAAGTTTCAGTTTGCTGCAAATGTAGGCATATTTTCAGCAGGAAAATGTCCAGTTTTGCTGTAAGAGTAGTCACATGTTCATTAGTTGTCTCTGAGCAACCACACTTTCTTGAATGCTCACAAAAGAGTCTTGTGTTCAAGGTTTCTGTTTTGCTGCAAGAGTAGTCGTTTGTTCAGCAAAAAAAATTGTTCAGGTTTCAGTTCTACCTTCCTATGCTTATGCAGATATGGCAGCCGGACTAGGCCCTGACCGTGAAGTCTCGTGGCACACCCGCCTCTTCGTTAGGCGGCATATCGTTCCAGCAGCTCGTCGTGCAGTGCGGCCAGACACATGTGTGTTCAATGCGGTGCCCGCATGTGCAGAAATGGACGCCAAAAGAGAAGCTGCAGTGAAAGGCCTGCCATGCAATCTTCGCATCAACGATAATCGTCTAGTCGATCAGTACGAGTTTATTGCTGGTAATGTTCTTGGACCAGTGTTGTGTGCATTGATCGATGGGATATACTATCTTTTACATGCGTCTTGACCAAACTCTAATAATCATCTAGGTGACATACCAATGATGTTGGAATATTAGGCAAGTTCATGATTAATTCCAGTAAATAATTCATGACTAGAAGAGATACTAGCCTGCAATAATCTAGCAAACTAGAAGAACAGCAACACATGCATAACAGCAGCAAGCACGTAACAATAGCTGTAGAAACAGACATGAACAAAGGATGTTGGACGTACTGATCGTTAGCTATTATGGGTGCGACAGTGTTGATGACGATGTTGGCGACGATCTGCTGCTGACGGCGATGAATATGACGATGAGTAGCACCGCCCGACTTGGACGGAAGACGACCCGTGATGACGAATTTGAGCAGTCGCGCACAGCGCTTCCCAAAAACCTAATTCGTCCTCTCCCGGTGCAGGATCGCAAAGACGAACGGTTCCGGAGACCTGCTCTCCCACGCGCCGATGCACGCCGGCGTTTGGGATGGAGTAGACTACGATGGCGGCGCAAGTTGTGAGATGAGGCAAAACCCTAGGAGTTTTTCGGTGTGTCTCTGGCCGCAGCCGGTAGCTGTATATATATTAGGACCAGAGGCGGTATTGTGTCGCGACCACAATCCCAAACCGACTCGGTTTCTAATTCGTATACTTACCGGACAAGAAATTAAAAACTTGTCTGCCAAGACATAAAAAATAAAACGGCAAAAGGAAGCTGCGCTCCTGCAAGGAGAAGGACCGGATTTCGGCGGACCATTCACGCGCCATGTCGCATGTACATGCCGCCCCGCCCCGCCCCGGCCCGGCCCGGCCCGGCCAGGCCAGGCGAGTGAGCGCGCGCGTGTGGTTTTCCCTTTCTCTTCTCACACACCACTTAGAGTGGTGGAGAGAACCCACTATATAAAGAGGTCCAACTCTTCTTCAACTTCCAAGGTGGGACTAAACTTAGCACCACCACTTGCCATATTACACATCGGCTTTGAGATTTCAGAAATTGCTATGGGCCTAGCCCATTAATTCTAACAATCCCCCACCAGATCTCAAATACCCATTTAGAGATTTGCCTTCTCTCATCACTTGTTTAATATACCAGTGTTTCAGCAGAGACTGTTAAGTTGAACTTCTGCCTAGAACTTTAAGCTACATCCATTCACAACTTTACAATGGACTATGCCTTGAATTGCTAGTTTTGTGTGAACAGGTTTCACTCAAAGTCTTAACCAGTACCTGACCGCCAGTAGGCTACCCCGCGGTTTGGAGCTTATACGTCATACTCCCTGGTCTCTTCGTGAGTTTACTAGAGATCACCCAAATCTCATAGACTGCGACGTTTACAGTCAGAACTCATATAGGTGTGTTCTTTCAAGACTGCTCTGTAGGACAGCATCTTTGCTAATTATAGCCAATAGAACCACATTAAGGCATGTTGCCGACCTGCCTTACAGATCTGAGCCTTACAGCTCTGAGAGTTTTGCATCTGCACTTGGAGACGATCATAAGTTATTACTCTCCTCAGTTAACCAATAGCTTGTTCTTCCCAGATCCTAATTCACGGGATCTCCGATCACAAAGGTTGGGTTACTACTATGGTGTAACATCTATGGGTCTCATACCCATCTCCCTCGATGCAATATCTATCACATTTCGTGATAGTCCCTTTGTAAAGGGATCTGCTAGGTTTTTGTCTGTTTGTATATACGTAACAGTTATTACTCCGGAGTTTCTCAACTTCCTGACAGACTTCAAACGTCTTTTCACGTGTCTTGATGACTTTGCATTATCTTTAGAATTGTTCACTTTAGCGATAACCGTTTGGTTATCACAATTCATAAGAATAGCCGGTACAGGTTTTTCAACAACCGGCAAGTCCATCAAGAGCTCACGCAGCCATTCTGCTTCAACAGTAGCTGTGTCCAAAGCAGTTAATTCTGCTTCCATAGTTGACCTCGTCAATATGGTTTGCTTACAAGACCTCCATGACACTGCGCCACCACCATGAGTAAATACATACCCACTTGTTGCGTAAAGTACATCAACATCGGAGATCCAGTTTGAATCACTATATCCTTCTAGCACAGCAGGATGCCCTGAATAAGTAATTCCGTAACTCATAGTACCTCTCAGATAGCGCAAGACCCTTTCTAGTGCATACCAATGATCATCACCCGGGTTGGACATGAACCTACTCAGTTTGCTCACAGCAAAAGAGATATCTGGTCTTGTAGCGCTAGCTAAGTACATGAGTGAACCGACAATTTGAGAGTATCTTAATTGATCTCCCGTTTCTTTCTTGTTCTTTCTGAGTGTCACGCTGGGATCATAAGGTGTTGGAGAAGGCTTGCTATCCATAAAACCGAATCGGTTCAAGACCTTCTCAACATAGTGAGATTGCGTTAATGTAATCCCACTCTCATCCTTAATAAGTTTGATGTTTAGAATTACATCGGCTTCTCCCAGATCTTTCATGTCAAAACTTTTTGATAGAAAAGACTTGACCTCATTAATTGCATTAATGTTTGTACCAAAGATCAGTATGTTGTCCACATACAAACATAATATGACACTATTTCCCCCACCATGGCGATGGTAAACACACCTATCAGCCTCGTTAATGACAAATCCTGCAGAAGTCAAAGTTCTTTCAAACTTCTCATGCCATTGCTTAGGTGCATGTTTCAGACCATACAAAGATTTTAACAACTTGCACACCTTTCTCTCTTCACCCTTTACCACAAACCCGTCAGGCTGATCCATATAGATCTCCTCTTCCAACTCTCCATTGAGAAAAGCTGTCTTTACATCCATTTGATGAATGATAAGACCATAAGAGGCAGCCAAGGAAAGTAACACTCGAATGGTGGTCATTCTAGCAACGGGTGAATAGGTGTCAAAGTAATCTTCGCCTTCTTTCTGAGTGTAGCTCTTGGCCACTAGCCGCGCCTTGTACTTATCAATAGTACCATCAGGCTTTAGCTTCTTTTTGAACACCCACTTACAGCCCACAGGTTTACAACCATATGGTCTATCAGTTAGTTCTCAAGTTCCATTAGAAAGAATTGAGTCCATCTCATTATGAACAGCTTCTTTCCAATCATCTACATCCGGAGATGCATATGCTTCTGCAATCGTCTTGGGTGTGTCGTCCACAAGGTATACAATGAAATCATCACCAAAGGATTTTGCAATCCTTTGTCTCTTGTTCCTTCTAGGAACTTCATTGTTATCCTTCTCAAGGACTTCCTCATGTGATTGTTCGAAATATTCATCAGTTGTACTAGATTCAGGAATTATCTCAGAAGAAAATCTAGCAATGCTATGCATATCTTTCATAGGAAATATGTTCTCAAAAAATGTTGCATCACAAGATTCCATTATAGTATCAACATGCATATCAGGTACTTCAGATTTTACCACTAAAAACCTATAAGCAATGCTCCGTTGAGCATACCCTAGAAAGACACAATCCACTGTCTTTGGTCCAAGTTTGAGTTTCTTAGGAATAGGAATATTGACCTTTGCCAAACATCCCCAAGTGCGCAAATAAGAAAGTGATGGTTTTCTTCCAACCCACTCCTCATAAGGGGTTTTCTCTTTATTATTGTTGGGAACTCTATTCAGGACATGACATGAAGTCAATAGAGCCTCCCCCCACCATGCCTTAGATAAACCAGCAGTGTCTAACATGGCATTCACGAAGTCAGTCAATGTGCGGTTTTTCCTCTCGGCCACTCCATTTGATTGAGGTGAATAGGGAGGCGTCCTCTCATGAATAATATCATGTTCCTCACAAAATTCATCAAAAACTTTTGGAAAATACTCTCCACCACGATCGGACCTAAGACGCTTGATCTTTCTCTCTAGTTGATTTTCAACTTCAGCTTTATAGATTTTAAAGTAGTCTAATGCTTCATCTTTAGTTTGCAACAAATAAACATAGCAAAATCTAGTCGCATCATCAATCAAAGTCATGAAATATATCTTTCCACCTTTTGTCAACACACCATTCATCTCACAAAGATCAGAATGTATGAGTTCTAGAGGTGCCAAGTTTCTCTCCTCGGCAGCCTTATGAGGCTTTCGAGGTTGCTTAGATTGCACACAACTATGGCACTTAGAACCTTTGGCAACTGTGAAGTTCGGAATTAAACTCATGCTGGATAGCCGAGACATTAAACCAAAATTAATATGACATAAACGAGAGTGCCAAATACTTGCATCATCATTAACACTAGCACAAATTTGGTTTATTGACTTATTGCAAAAATCTGAAAGAGAAAAGCGGAACAAGCCTCCGCATTCATAGCCTTTTCCTATAAATTGTCCAAATCTTGACACGATTACTTTATTGGACTCTAAAACTACCTTAAAACCATCTCGACATAGAAGGGAGCCGCTAACTAGATTCTTGTTCATAGTAGGGACATGCTGCACATTCCTTAGTTGCACGATCTTTTCCGAAGTAAATTTCAGATCCACCGTGCCAATGCCACGAACAGAAGGATGTGACCCATTCCCCATTAGGACGGAAGAATCCCTTGCGACCTGATAAGAAGTAAACAGGGAGATGTCAGCACACACATGAACGTTAGCACCCGAATCAATCCACCACGAAGATGATTGAAATACTGAAAGCACAATAGGTAAATTACCATACCCATCAGTATTGCTAGCGGTCACCATGTTGACAGTCTTGGAGCTTGTTTTCCCTCTGCGGTCTGCACGTTCAGGGCATTCCTTGGAAAAGTGTCCAGGCTTCCCACAGGCGTAGCACTCTAGCTCAGCCTTGTTGAACTTCTTCTTCTTGAAGGTAGTAGTCTTGGTAGGCTTGTTGGAAACAGGTTTGTTCTTCCCTTTGTTCTTGTTCTGTGGGTACCTCTGCACCATGTTAGCAGTAGGCTGAACCTCACCTCCTTTTTCAGTGGTATCTTTAGCCCGAGCTTTTTCTTCAACATCAAGAGATGCAATCAGATTTTCAACTGATATCTCTTGTCTCTTATGCTTCAGAGTTGTGGCGAAATTCCTCCATGAAGGAGGCAACTTTGCAATCATGCACCCAGCCACGAATTTGTTGGGTAGAACACATTTAAGGAGTTCAAGTTCCTTCACAATGCACTGTATCTCATGAGCTTGTTCAACCACAGAACGGTTATTCACCATCTTGTAGTCATGAAAACTCTCCATGATGTACAGTTCACTGACTACATCTGTTGCACTGAATTTTGCATTCAGTGCATCCCACAGAATTTTTCCGTCGTTTATGTGCATGTACACATCACACAGACGGTCAGCAAGAACACTCAGAATGCATCCCACAAACATAGTATTGGCTTCCTGGAATTTTCTCCGATCTTCGTCGGTCATTCCCTCTGGAGCACCAACACTAGCGTGGAAAACTTTCAGAGCAGTAAGCCAGAGCGTGGTCTTCACCTGCCACCTCTTAAAGTGCACACCGGTAAACTTATCCGGCCTCAGTGCATCGGCGAATCCAGCCATAGTTAACTCAGGAAATTGCCTATAATTAGGTTTTTGGATTGTTGGAATATTAGGCAAGTTCATGATTAATTCCAGTAAATAATTCATGACTAGAAGAGATACTAGCATGCAATAATCTAGCAAACTAGAAGAACAGCAAGACATGCATAACAGCAGCAAGCACGTAACAATAGCTGTAGAAACAGACATGAACAAAGGATGTTGGACGTATTGATCGTTAGCTATTATGGGTGTGACAGTGTTGATGACGATGTTGGCGACGATCTGCTGCTGACGGCGATGAATACGACGATGAGTAGCACCGCCCGACTTGGACGGAAGACGACCCGTGATGACGAATTTGAGCAGTCGCGCACAGCGCTTCCCAAAAACCTAATTCGCCCTCTCCCGGTGCAGGATCGCAAAGACGAACGGTTCCGGAGACCTGCTCTCCCACGCGCCGATGCACGCCGGCGTTTGGGATGGAGTAGACTACGATGGCGGCGCAAGTTGTGAGATGAGGCAAAACCCTAGGAGTTTTTCGGTGTGTCTCTGGCCGCAGCCGGTAGCTGTATATATATTAGGACCAGAGGCGGTATTGTGTCGCGACCACAATCCCAAACCGACTCGGTTTCTAATTCGTATACTTACCGAACAAGAAATCAAAAACTTGTCTGCCAAGACATAAAAAATAAAACGGCAAAAGGAAGCTGCGCTGCGAGCGCGCGCGTGTGATTTTCCCTTTCTCTTCTCACACACCACTTAGAGTGGTGGAGAGAACCCACTATATAAAGAGGTCCAACTCTTTTTCAACTTCCAAGGTGGGACTAAACTTAGCACCACCACTTGCCATTTTACACATGGGCTTTGAGATTTCAGAAATTGCTATGGGCCTAGCCCATTAATTCTAACAAATGACACACTGGATAGGGCGGCCACGGCTATCCGGATCCTAATGGAGGATGGAGTGCCGGCTACACAAGGATCCGCTGCCCATGCAGAGATGCAGTTCAAGATTAAAGGGTTTACCTCCTATGGCGACCAACTGACGGTCGAGCAGGCCATGGTGCTGATTCTGAATGGAGAACCATTCGTTGGAGAGTTCACGATCTGCGACCGCTACCGCAAGCTTAAACCCGGTGAGATCTACAGGTTTGATCTGAGGAACCTGACCAGCGGCCCTCCTGAAGGTCACATGGTCTTGTTTGTGGGGTACGGAATAAGGAACGGCGAGTTCTATCTCGTGTTCCTTGATTCCAGTGGCGAAGGATTTTGCGAGGATGGCTTCGGACGTGTCACCTTTGGTGACGTCCGCAACACCTTCAGCGTTCACGCGTAGTGCACGCAGCTATCTCAAGCCGGTATGAAGAAAGGAGAAGGATATGAAGAGGAACACAAGTCTACAGCCAATCGACTTTTTTTGTTTGTCTACGATGAGTACTTCTAACCATGCCCGTTCTGTGTTAGATTTCTGCTTGCGCAAGTGTGTTTAATGATATTTAAGAGGTTGTCACACCTTATTCTTCAGACGATCAAACTAACAGCAAATTTTGCAGTCGGTCAAAGTGCAAAACTGTAATCAGGATATCTTGGCATGATGACTTGCGATTGCTCTAGCTAGCTTGATGCATGTAGCATACACACTTTGATTTTGGGTTCTTGGTATCTTGTCATGATGTGGTGATAATGCATATTTAGTTGGATGCCTAGCTAATCTGCTGTTGGTGTTGTGCGTTCATCTTATGTGTTTTTTTGGGCATAGTGTCTAAAGATTTGTAAGAAAGTTTCCCCTTGATGCTTCACTACTAGCCCCTTGTCAGTAAAATCTTGAGAGTCCTAGTTTAAGCACATCTTCAGGATGCAATTTATTTTTAGGTAAATGTTATTGCTTCACATAGACATTTCAGGTAACATCAACTAACTATTGAATAATTCAAAGACAAAAAAATCAGTTACAGAATGAAGAGATTCATCCTTCTTTGTCAGGACATTATCTGTACATCTAATTAAACTGAACAGCATATTCACCCATCTCCTGGCTTAAACTGTCAAGAGAAATCTCTATGAGATAAGCAACGTTGATAATTGAAAGACTTGTCCTCTTTGGCAACAGACACAAAATTTGTGTAAGCTAGTGCAGCGACAAGTGAAAGCACCAATTAATGAGTGTCTTGAGTTTTCTTTTCAACTTCTAAGGCGTGCACAACATAAAAGCTGAATTGTAGCTTGAATCATGCCTGCATAGATGGAGGGTGAATGTGTTAAATTTCCTCATTTCCTGATAATAGCATAGCAAAAAACAATCAGTTTCAGGTTACATTACATACAGCAATCAGTATTGCAGGGACTACAATAATAGCAAATCAAAAACAAACATCCATGATCACTGAGCATGCCAACTCCTACCGATATATTTCTCCATCTTGTGACACTCCCTGCTCGCCTCCAAGCCACAGTGCGCCGCAGTTCCTTCTTTGCTGGGTTTTCACCTACGACAGAGCAAAATATTCATTCAAGCACAGAACTTACCTTCAGCCTGACTAGTGACTACACAGTTTTCTGCACTGTTATTTTGAGCAACTTGTTTCATGCAACAGCAGCAAAACAGTACTCCCCCTGTAAAGTATTATAAGAGCGTTTAAATAACTAAATTAGTGATCTAAACGCTCTTATAATTTTTTTAGAAAAGGAGGATGACCTCCGGCCTCTGCATCTGGGAGATGCATACGGCCACTTTATTGATTATTCTCGAGGACCTTACAAAGTATTACAACAATGTGCCTGAATCCACCATCTTGGCAACACATGCCGCTACTCCTATCCAAAATGATGAAGGGGTGCTAGCTGGGCCACTACCCAAATCACTCACCTAAGCCTAACATCAAAAGCCGAAAGCCGAAACATATTCGGAAGCCCCAGCCGAGCCACATACCGGGTCTGGGGCACAATCCGGTCAGATGCACTCGTGTGTCGTCGCCGCCATCTTCCACATGTCCGTCTTCAGATCATATTGAGGCTTCTACCTTGTGTGGCCACTCTGCCATCGACGTCACCATGACGCCAGACAACAACCTCCTCCTGCGCGAGTCCATCTCCGTGCATCGGACACCGAGCCTCCACAGCGCCATGCTGCCGATATCCTCCGCCATCGATGTGTGAGATGAAGCACCGCTCCACCATCCCCCCAGCCAGCACTTACTCCAAAACGATGCCCCCATGAGGGAAAGAGATAAAACGCCATCATCGTCCGATCCGGAAGACCCAGATCTAGGGTTTCCCCCGGAGCATCCCGAGCCTGATGACGCAGACTGCAACGACGATGCCTCGACAAGGGAACGACATCTAAGACGCCGCCATCGTCCGCCATGACCGTAGTCGGCGCGATTTTCATCGGCAGTTGCTCCACCAGACGTGCGCCGCCGACGTCGCTGATCCCTTCAAGCGGAGCAAACTCCAAAACAATGCCCTAAAGAGGGACTACGACACAAAAGCGCCGCCATCGCTCGATTCCAAGGAGATCTAGGATTTTCCCCGTAGTTGCCCGCGCTGTCAAGGGCCAGACAAGGGTAGAATCCCGCGGATCTGCCCAGCTGCCGACGAGTCGCACCCACCACCGTGCCGACGGCCGACCAGCGATCAATCCGGTCGCGCCGCCGCGAACCGATCCGTTCACGCCGCCGCCGTCCCTGACGGCCGCAACGCACAGATCTCAAGGCCTCCTGCCGCGGGGAATCGACGTCGCCGAGGCGCCGCCACCATCCGCCGTGGCGACCGGCCCGCCGCCACGCTCCGGCCCGGCGGCGCCGGCCCGCGCCAGCCCCACCCGAGCGAGAGGGCCCGAGTCCCCGCCACCGCCGGCGACGGCTAGGCTTAGCCTGGCCGCGCCCTTGGGCGGCGGCGAGGGAGGAGGAGGAGTGGGGGAGGTTCGGCGGCGATGGGATCCGGGGCCTCCCGGTCGCCCACGCGGGGGGCGGCTCGGGAGGGAGACGTACCACTTTATACCTTCAAAATAATAACTGACTTACCCATGATCAAACGCTCTTATAATACTTTACATAGGGAGTATAATGCCACTACATATACAAATAGAATCTTCATTTATTTAAACGTATGCGTTCGCACATTCAGACACCATTACCCTATATGTGTGCTACTCATTTCTCTTGCTTAGTTGCTTACCAGGCAGGTTCACATTCGATTCTAATCTGTTATCACATTCAGACATGAAACAATGCTATCTGGTAGTATAGCTGGCATTGCATTATAAAATTTGCTCAAAATTCAATGTATCATTCTACCTAGTATCTTTCTTTTAACGTATCCCTGATCAAACTATTTGCAAAATTAGTTCAACACAGGGAACCCATTCATGCCATTTATGAGCATGGCAACAAGCAGAAAAATTCCCCAAGTTTCATGTCATCTGTAAACAAAATAGTTGTTCGAAGTAATAGGGCTACCAAATTCAAAGCACGCATACAGCATCAGGCAAATAAGCGCTGAGCCAAGATAACTTAAGAACATGATTTGGGCTGACAAGGAAGACCTATCCTACTTCGTCACCGAAGCGTGGTTGGAAGACCCCGACGAGGTGCCTACTGAGGTGCGGCACCAACCCGCTGGCACACATCACTCTTCCCCAGGGCTTCACCGAGGGCACGTCGGCGTCTTGGGGGTGCGGCTGTGCAGATCGCATCCCCCGTCTGCTCCACCACCCGGTGCTGGTTCATGTTGACGCCGTCACACACTTCCCCCCTCGCCCGGCTGAGGAAGCACGGTGGCTTGGGCCACCGGGTGCCGGGTGGCAACGACGACGACGACCTTGGCGGACGGCCTGACGAGGAGCTCCCATGCCCCTGGACGCGTGGGATCGCCGTTCGCCGACGATGGTTGGAGGCGCCAGCGCGACGCCGATCCGGACACTCTGCTCGAGCACCGCCGCGCCGCTTGTGACAGCCGCAGCAGCCGGCGCTTCCGGGACGTGGATCCGACGCTCGGCACGGTGGTGCTTTCGGAGCCATCGGGGCCCTCCGTCAGACCTAACGGCGTCACTGCAGGCGAATACGGAACGGCTGAGTGGGCGCAGCCCACGCCAGCGACGTCGGGCTGCCGTTGATGGATGGCGTGTTGCTGTCGGCTACACCAGCGACCCCGCTCCAGGGCCGTGCTGCTGAACATCTGGTCCCGGCCACGGTGATCGCTACACCGATTCCTGCGGCTGCCCGCTGTGCCGCCTGCTGTGGTGCCAGTTGCAGCGGCTCATGCTTGGACCGAGGCTTTGAGATGCCAGTTTCCTCCCTGATGTTTGGCGCCCGGCACGCTCCGCCTGCACCCCTGGATGGACCTGTGTCCCTTGCCACTTTGCCTCCCCTGTCGCCGAGCTCTGAACTCGCCTAAGACGGCACGGGAGGTACTGTGGTCGGCCGTGTTGACTTGGTCGAGCAGCTGGACGCATGCACCCTCATGGGCCCCTGGCCTGCATGCTGGGACCCACTAGCCACTGCCACCTTTTTCTTAGGGATGGCCACTGCCACCTCCCAATTTTTTATCTGTGTTTTTTCTTTCTTTTTTGAATGTTGATGGTTGATCTGCCAAATTCATTGCTCAGACGAAAGGGTACAAAGAACAGGCCCAAGCGGGCAAGCACCTTGAGAAGAGGTGCAAAGAGCAGAAAAAGAAAGAAATAAAGAGAGAGGCTACAACAGCTCAGCCAGGATCAAAAGGAATGCTAGCACCAGCCATGTTCCACATCCTAATTTCATCCCTAATTCGGCGAACGAGCGCTGCCTTGCTCAAGAATTCCTTCTGAAAAAGGCGTCTATTCTGCTCCCGCCAAATTTCCCAGGCGGTTAGTTGGATAAGTGTAACACCCCGGATGTAACTTTTCATTTTTGTATCTCCAACTCTTGCCATTTTTGACCATGTGATATGTTATTCCCTTCGTGGTTGGATTTTGTCTTTTGTTTTTCATTTTATTCATGTCATGCATATCATATCATGTCATCATGTGCATTTCATTTTGCATACGTGTTTGTCTCATGCATCCGAGCATTTTCCACGTTGTCCGTTTCGCAATCCGACACTCCCACATGCACCGACGCACCCCTCTTGTCTCCTTTCATGTGCGGGTGTTGAACGTTCTCGGAATGGACCGAGCCTTGACAAATGGCCCTGGTATAGCACCGGTAGACCACCTGTCAAGTTTCGGGTCATTTGGAGCTCGTTTGGTACTTCAACGGTTAACCGCATATCCGCAAAGGCCTCTTTTGAGTTGCAGCCCAACACCCCTCCAAAACAGCCCAATAACCCATCTAAGTAACTTCCATGATCTCCATCGTCGGATCACGATCGTGTGGGCGAAAACCGCACCTCATTTGAAGTCTCCTAGCTCCCTCTACCTATAAATATGTGCACTCCCCCGAAATTCACGGGCAAACCCTAGACGAATCCCTCTCCGCGCCGCCGGACACGTCCGCCGCCGTGCCCCCGGCGAATCAGGTTCCGCCACGTGGCGGGCCCGCGCCCACATCGCCGCCGGCCGCGCCAGGCCCGCAGGCCCGTCCCCGGCCCC
>NC_041393.1:239756843-239788530 GCF_002162155.2 Triticum dicoccoides
GTCCCCCTCCGCCTCCGGCAGTCGCCGCCCCGGCCATCTCCCTCCTCCGGCCGCTGTCGCCGCAAGCTCCGGCGTCGACCTCGACCTCGATCCGGCCAGATCCGATCTGAAAGCCCGCGGTTGACTTTCTCTCCCCTTATTTTTTTCACCAAGTCCTTTTCTGCCATAAAAATTGTTGCATCTTCATCACATCACATCTTTGCATCCGTAGCTCCGTTTCGTGCGTGTAATATGTCAAATTGTTCGTCTCGAAGAGTAAATCATTTCATTCCATTGCATCATTTACATTTGAACTCATCTTGATGCCCGAAATGCTGTTGGAAGAGGGCTTCATAACGTTAGTTTTAGAATCTTATCAGCACGAGCTCTTTTGTCATTTTTGCCATGATTGATGTGTACATCCTATGGACTTGGTCCCTAAATGTATTTTGAACTAGGCTATGTCTTCTTTATAGAGGTGCTTACCATGTATTTTTATGATAAATGTGGTGACTAGCACAAGCATGCAAACTAGGCTTCGTGATAATGCAGATTTTAGTTCCTGTTCTGCTGTAATTTTGATGCCATGTAAACATGTTGCTACAGAGAGATACATGCATAATTTGAGATACTTCAGTAAGGGTGTTTTGTAAACATGGTTATGCTCTATCCATCCATGGTCCTTGTTGCAATTATGGAGTAGTCTAGCATGTCATTTTCGTGCTCTACTTTTGCTTCAAAATGTTTCCTGGCAGATTGTTTACATGTTATTCAATTTGGCCAAGGTTGTTGTAGTTGGTCCGGATATGCTATGATGTTGTTTCTTGCTATGTATAGCTTCTATGACATGTCTTCTTGATGGATGTATGCTTAGTTTATCATGGGATGCTCTGTAGTGAGTGCATCGAGCTCACGAAGGTGCATTCGTAATTATGTCAATGCCATGCGTTGTTTGCTGAATCTGTTAACGAAACTTGCTATGTTTACGTGGGTGCCATCATATTTTTTGGTCCTTTTTGGCTTATAGTCAGTAAGGGACTTTTGATCTATGCCTTGAGTAGATTCATGCCATGCCTTATTTTGCTATTATAAGTTCCTGTAGCATGCTGATAACCTGCTCTGAACATTGCTTCGTGATGTTGTTTATGCCATGTCCAACCTGATATTTTTTTTGCACTTTCTCCATGCTTGTTTGAACCTGTTATGATGTAATTTAGCCATAGCTCAGTGTTCCTATTTTGTAAAGCATCTCCTGTAGATCATTTCCATATGCTTTGTTTTTATGTTGGGGTGCTGTAGCATAGTTTATTGTTGCATGCTAAGTAGCGTCGTGCTGTTAATCGCAGCTTTGTGCCATACTTGTCTTGCTTGCCATTTGCAAACCGTGCATCCGAATCCGGCGATCTTTATATCGATTTCAACCGAAATCATCTCATCTTTCCAGCGGCATACTTGGTTTGCCAAGTTGATGCCTTGTTCATCATCTTTTCTTCCGAAGCACGCATATGCATTGCATATCACATCTCGCATATAATGACATGTATTGCATCATGTTGTTTGTGCATTGCACCGTGATTTATTGTGGTTCCTTGCTTGTGTTCTTGCTTTAGGTAGAGCCGGGAGATGAGTACGTGCATGAGAAACCTGTTGAGTATGCTTACGAGGATCCAGCCTTCGACAACCCTGAGAACCTTGCAGGCAAGATGACCATACCTTCGATATCACTTCTATCTTTGCTTGCTAGTACTCGCTCTATCGCTATGTTAGCTCTACCTGCCTTTGTTTACCATGCCTACCTGTTGCCATGTCAACCCTCTAACCAACCTGTCCTAGCAACCGTTGTTTGGCTATGTCACCGCTTTTGCTCAGCCCCTCTTATAGCGTTGTTAGTTGCAGGTGAAGATGAAGTTTGTTCCTGGTCGGAACACGGATATTTTGGGATATCACAATATCTCCTGTTTAAATTAATGCATCTTATATACTTGGTAAAGGGTGGAAGGCTCGGCCTTATGCCTGGTGACTTGTTCCATTCTTGCCGCCCTAGTTTCCGTCATACCGGTGTTATGTTCCTTGATTTTGCGTTCCTTACACGGTTGGGTGATTTATGGGACCCCCTTAACAGTTCGCTTTGAATAAAACTCCTCCAGCAAGGCCCAACCTTGGTTTTACCATTTGCCACCTAAGCCCTTTCCCTTGGGTTTTCGCGAGCCCAAGGGTCATCTTTATTACCCCCCCCCCCCCGGGCCAGTGCTCCTCTGAGTGTTGGTCCGAACTAGAGCCACTTGCAGCGCCACCTCGGGGAAACTTGAGGGCTGGTTCTAGTTGTACGTAGTGTTCATCCGGTGTGCCCTGAGAACGAGATATGTGCAGCTCCTATCGGGATTTGTCGGCGCATCGGGCGGCTTTGCTGGTCTTGTTTTACCATTGTCAAAATGTTTTGCGAACCGGGATTCCGAGACTGATCGGGTCTTCCCGGGAGAAGGTATATTCCTTTGTTGACCATGAGAGCTTGTGATGGGCTGAGTTGGGACACCCCTGCAGGGTATATAATCTTTCGAAAGCCGTGCCCGCGGTTATGAGGCAGATGGGAATTTGTTAATGTCCGGTTGTAGATAACTTGACACTTGACCTCTTTAAAATGCATCAACCGTGTGTGTAGCCGTGATGGTCTCTTCTCGGCGGAGTCCGGGAAGTGAACATGGTTTGAGTTATGCTTGACGTAAGTAGTTTCAGGATCACTTCTTGATCACTTCTAGCTTCTCGACCGACGCGTTGCTTCTCTTCTCGCTCTCACTTACGTATGTTAGCCACCATATATGCTTAGTGCTCACTGCAGCTCCACCATATTACCCCTTTGCCTACCTATGAGCTTAAATAGTCTTGATCTCGCGGGTGTGAGATTGCTGAGTCCTCGTGACTCACAGATTCTACCAAAACAGATGCAGGTGCCGAGGATACCAGCGCAGATGGCGCAACTGAGCTGAAGTGGGAATTTGATGAGGCCCTTGGTCGTTACTATGTATCGTTTCCAGATGATCAGTAGAGGTGCCCAGTCGGGACGATCGGGGATCTAGCATTTGGGGTTGTCTTCTTTTCTTTTGAACTTGACCGTAGTCGGTCTATGAGTGTACTTTGAATGATGTATGAACTTAAATTATGTATTGTGTGAAGTGGCGATTGTAAGCCAACTCTCTTTATCCCATTCTTGTTCATTACATGGGATTGTGTGAAGATGACCCTTCTTGTGACAAAACCACCATGCGGTTATGCCTCTAAGTCGTGCTTCGACACGTGGGAGATATAGCCGCATCGTGGGTGTTACAATAAGCGAGATGGTGCTTTTCCTGCTGTCCGCCGGAGCCAAAATATAGCATCGGTTCATCCAATCCTTGATGTCCGAGGCGCCGTTCCAAGTTGCAGGGCTGAGCGACAGGAAGCTCCCAGTGGTGGCGATAGCCTTCCAGATGTCCCCAGACCACGGGCAGTCCACGATGAGGTGGAACGTGTTTCCAAATTGCGCTCGCATAATGGGCAGAAGTAGTTGTTTTCCCAGCCCTGTCGCAGCAGGGCGTCCGCCATTAGTATCTTGCCCAAGATAGTCGTCCAGATGAAGAAGCGGCACTTCCCGGGTGCCCATGCCAACCAGATTAGCTGGTAACCATCAAGGGGAATCGATCCCTCAAACTGAATCAGGTAGGCAGAGCGGGCCGAGTAATTGCCATCATGTGTGAGCCTCCAAGTGATTTTGTCGGGCTCATCTTGTCTAACCTCAACCTCCTGCAACATCTCCGCCAAAATGGCAAGCTCGTCGGTCATCTGCTCTGTGAGACCCAAAGCAAGGTCAGCCAGCCACCTCTCATTGCCATCGCTTCCTGGACCGTTCTGCTCTTGCGAATAGATATATTGTACAGTGTTGGGGCGATGACTCTTGGGCACTGCCCATTCAGCCATCTGTCGTGCCAGAAGTCAGCCCGTGCACCGTTGCCCAGAGTAATGCACGTTGCTATTGAGAAGAGCTCTTTCTCCTTTGAGTTGCAGGGTAGCGGCCCATGCGCCCACGGTCTCGCTGGGTCTTGCCAAGCAAGCCACATCCACCTCAATCTCAAGGCTAGACCAAACCTTGCAAAATCCATGACTCCTAGCCTCCCATGGTGTTTGGGACGGCAAACCAAGCTCCAGGCCACTCGGCAGTGGCCACCATTGCATGTGCTTTCTCCCTTCCAAAGCCATGCATGACATAGTTGAATACTGCAAGGGCAACCAGATTTGATTTTATGCACAGTCATCATGTATACTGCAAGGGCAACCAGATTTGATTTTATAAGCACAAGGCGGCCACTCTTGTCCATCATGCCACCCTTCCAGAAAGACATTCGGTTGCCAAATTTCAATATAAAGGCTCAAGGTCCACTTTCGTCAGGCATCTTAAGGATAGCGGCATCCCCAAATAGTTGGTTGGGAAGTGCTTAATAGGGATCCCAAGCGGTGCTAAAATTGCATGAAGGTCCAGAGCAGCACACCGAATGGGCAAGGTCAGGCTCTTACTGGTGTTGGTGCGCAGGCCCGAAATGCACGCAAAGCAATCGAGCAACAAGTTGACCATGTGAGCATCGCGCACAGTCGGGTTCATAAAAAGGGCCACATCATCAGCATAGAAGGAGCAGCGCATGAGACGTCGTCGGCCTGGCAGTTTGGAGAGCATCCCTTCCTCTGTCGCCATGCACATCATTCGTTGAAGCAGATCCATAGCTAGGATAAACAGGAATGGGGATATGGGATCCCCTTGCCTTAGGCCCTTGCGGTGGATCACGTCCTCAGATTGGTGGCCATTGATGAGAACACGAGATGAAGAGGTATGCAACAGCATGGCAATCTAGCTTCGCCATCTCGTCCCGAAGCCTTGGGCCTGAAGCATGTCCAGAATGTACTCCCAAGAAGCGGAATCGAAAGCCTTAGCAATGTCTAACTTGAGAAGGACGGCTGGCTTTTTCGTCTTGTGCAGATATCTGACAGTGTTTTGAACATAGAGAAAGTTCTCTTGTATGCTTCGATTCTTAATGAAGGCACTCTGGCAGATGTCCACCAGGTCTGGTAGCTTTGGAGCGAGGCGACGAGCAAGCAATTTCGTGAAGATTTTCACGAGGCTGTGGACTAGCGAGATCGGTCTGAAATCTGAGAGATTGTCCACGCCGTGCCTTTTGGGGATTAGGATAATGAAAGCCTTGTTGACCTGGGCTAGCCCTCTGCTATCCATGCGGTGCAGCTGATTGAGGGCCGCTAGCACGTCTAGCTTAATGATTTCCTAGCAGTGCTTATAGAAGCCCCCCGAGAACCCATCCGGGCCGGGCGCCTTTTCTGCCGGCATGTCGTCAATGGCCTCCTTGATCTCCTCTAAGGTGAATTCACCCTCAATGTCCGACAAATCAGTTTGGTTGAGGTCCAATTCATCCTAGTCGAGCCTAGAAGTAATTCTCTGTGTATTGCCAAAAAGGTTCAGGAAGTGCTGATGGGCGAGATCCATCATCGCAGAGCAGTTGGAGAAGGCGCCGTTCGGCCCATGAAGGATGTGAATAGTGTTCCTATTATGTCTGGTGTTCGCCTTCCGCTGGAAGAAGCGCATGTTGGCATCACCTGCCCTTAGCCAGAGCACACGACTCCTCTGTCGGAGCTTGATCTTTAAGAGCACAGCCATCCCAAGAGATCTTGATTTAAGCGCAGTGCGTAAACTCCTCTCGGCCGCTGATAGAGGCCTATGATCTTGCGCTGCATCGAGTTGCAAAGTGATCTCATTTTCCACCAGCATCTGCATCCTAATGTCACCAACGGCGGCTTTGCTCCACGCCCGCTGCGCCTTGCTTAACTGCCATAACCTCGAATTCAGATAGGCGATTGGGCATCTACCGCCGGTAGGCGCAGCCCAGGATTGCTCTACTATCTCTTTAAATCCATCAATGAACAGCCAATAAGATTCAAATATGAACCGTCTGTTGGTTTTCAGAATTGTGTCATTGCGAAGGAGCAGCGGACAATGGTCGGAGATTGACGATGCTTGAGGAAGAAGCTTGGCCGCCGGAAACATCAGCTCCCAGTCTACATTGCAAAAAGCATGGTCTAGCCGCACCAGGGTCGGCGAGTCTTGCTCGTTGCTCCAAGTGTATTTCCTACCGATCAGAGGTAACTCATGCACATTTGAATTGTTCAAGGTTCGATGAAACTTTTTCATCTAGCGGCGACAGATACGGTCATTGTTTTTGTCCCTAGGGTCTGTGATTAGGTTGAAATACCCAATCACCATCCATGGCCCAATCATGGAGTTGTGAATGTCCGCAAGTTCATTCAGGAAGGACTGCTTGCGCTCATAGTCGTGCGGACCATACACCGCGGTGAGTGACCAAGTTGTGTCAAGTCCCACCAGTGAGAGCCTTACCGTGATAGAGAAGGCCCGCACATCGACCGCAGCGGCAGAGAAGGCGATCGAGCGCCAGCAGAGCAGAATTCCACCGCGAGTGCCATTGGCAGGAAGAAACGAGTGACAATCAAAGGAACTTCCTGCGATCTCTTGAACATCAGTACCAAGAACTAATGCAAGCTTGGACTCCTGCAAACAAATGATCGAGCAGGAGAGCCGTTCGATCATGGCGTGAATCGCGGCCTGTCGTGCTGGGTTGTACAACCCGCGCACATTCCAGCTAACAAGTGATAAGGGGCTAATCATGGTTAAACAAGGGGAACCACATAAATAGGTCTGGGCAAGACAAGCCCGGGCAGGTTCGGTACATTAAGAGCAATAGAGCTCTCCATGCAGCCAAACGACGCACAATATAGCACAACAGAAAGTTCGAATAGGTGCAATTCATTGGAAACATAGAAACTGCAGAGGGAACTGGAACAGGGCAGCGCAGTTCAAGCGGAGTGCCCAGCAAGCTCATCCAAGATGGCTTGCAGCTCGGCATCAGGGAGCGACAGCTGGGCAGGCAAGGAAAGGCCCGCGATCTCCACCAGCTTGGCCACATTCTTAGGAGGCATCGGTGCATGGAAAAACTGCAGGTATGCGAGCAGGGTGTCGTTGTTGAAGTCCTCCGGACGCTTGATGAAGCCAAGCCTTGCGCTGATCACCGCATGCGAGCGCCTGGAGGAAGACAGGTTGGATCTGAGAAACTACAGCCTGGAGCTCTGGCGGGATGCCTTGACGGCCCGGAGCAGACGCTGCTTGATCTTGCGGGATGATGGCGAAACAGTAGCAGCAGGGGCACCCAAGATGGAAGAGGATAGGAGTGCAGCAATCTTGCTGATGAATTGCCGTTGTTCGTCGATGTGCAGCCCCGTGACCTTCTCAGTGATTGCAGAAATCAAGCCCGGACCAGAGAGGTTGGCATCAGCGAGAGCCCTCCTGGCCCGTCTCTCTTCGATCGACTGTTGCTCCTCCACAGCATCCTGACCTGCCCTAATCTGGCCCCAACAAGCAGTAGGCCTGGGAGAGGGGTTGGACATGAGATGGCCAACAGATCCAGCAGCACCCGGCCCAAATACAACCTCAGGCCCAAACGCCCAAGTGGGCTCTAAAACTGGCAGATCAGCCTGGGCCTCCGCCCAGTTGGGAAGCCAACACAGCCCGAACGAAGGGTCCGGTTCCCAGAAAGTTGCTAAATGCGCTACTCCCAGCTAAGGCAGCGGTAATGGCATCGGTTCCGGGGCCGGATCCCAGAAAGTAGTCGTCTGAACTGATCCCAGAGGAGGCAGAAGCGCTTGCAAGACAGGCAAGTCCGAGCAGCACAAAGTAGGCGGCAACAGAGGTAGATCATAGCAGTAGTGACAGTTGCTGCTCTGATCCAGAAAGCTGGCTGACTCAGCAGCCGAGACGACAGGGACCCCACTGTCCCATGGGAGCAGCCGCTGCTGAGTATGAGGCGCGTACAGCGGCAAGAGCTCACAAGAGGCCGCCATGGTGCCATCCAACAAGCCATCTTCAATGAAGGAGGAGTGCATCAATGCACGGACAGCAAGAACCTGAGGGGGCAACACAGGTGACTGTGGGTTGTCTGGCTGAAACTGCAGGTCTGGCAGGTTTGGCATTGTGGCCCTGCTTTGAGCATTGCTGAGCTCCTCATCAGGCCTCTGTTGGTCGTCTTGTCTCCCATGAAACGGGGGAGTGCTCTCCTGGACCACCTCCAAACATGGGGGTGACATACACCTTTTCTTGCACCGGGCCGTCAGGCAAACGGCTAGCAAATGGAGCAGACAATGGTGGAGCTTGAGCAGGTAGAAGATGATCCGGGTGGTTAGCGGCAAGGTGCCTGATGACCCACAAGTATAGGGGATCTATCGTAGTCCTTTCGATAAATAAGAGTGTCGAACCCAACGAGGAGCATAAGAAAATGATAAGCGGTTTTCAGTAAGGTTTTCTCTGCAAGCACTGAAATAGTAGGTGATAGATAGTTTTGTGATAAGATAAATAGTAACGAGCAAAAAGTAAATAAAGTAAATAAAGTGCAGCAAGGTGGACCAATCCTTTATGTAGTAAAGGATAAGCCTGGACAATATCTAATAATGAAGAAGGAGCTCCCGAGGACACATTGGGAATTATCGTCAAGCTAGTTTTCATCACGTTCGTAAGATTCGCGTTCAGTACTTTGATAATTTGATATGTGGGTGGACCGGCACTTGGGTACTGCCCTAACATGGACAAGCATCCCACTTATGATTAACCCCTATTGCAAGCATCCGCAACTACAAAAAGGAGTATTAAGGTAAGCCTCAACACAGCATTAAACATATGGGTCCATATCAACCCCTAACGAAGCAACGCATAAACTAGGGTTTAAGCTTCTGTCACTCTAGCAACCCATCATCTACTTATTACTTCCCTATGCCTTCCTCTAGGCCCAGATAATGGTGAAGTGTCATGTAGTCGACGTTCACATAACAGCACTAGAGGAAAGACAACATACATCTCATCAAAATGTCGAACGAATACCAAATTCACATGACTACTAATAGCAAGACTTCACCCATGTCCTCAGGAAAAAACGTAACTACTCACCAAGCATATTCATGTTCATAATCAGAGGGGTAATAATATGCATAAAGGATCTGAACATATGATCTTCCACCAAGTAAACCAAATAGCATCAACTACAAGGAGTAATCAACACTACTAGCAACCCACAGGTACCAATTTGTGGTTTTGATACAAGATTGGATACAAGAGATGAACTAGGGTTTTGAGAGGAGATGGTGCTGGTGAAGATGTTGATGGAGATTGACCCCCTCTCGATGAGAGGATCGTTGGTGATGACGTTGGTGATGATTTCCCCCTCCCGGAGGGAAGTGCCCCCGGCAGAATAACTCCGCCAGAGCCCTAGATTGATTCCGCCAAGGTTCCGCCTCGTGGCGGCGGAGTTTCGTCCCGTAAGCTTGCCCACAATTTTTTCCAGAGGAAAAGTGATGATATAGCAGAAGATGGACGCCAGAGGCCCACCAGGGGACCCAGGAGATAGGGGGCGCGCCCTAGGGGAGGGGGCGTGCCCCCAGTCTCGTGGACAGGGTGTGGGCCCCTGGCCTATTTCTTTTTCCCAAAAATTCTTATTAAATCCAAAAAGTTGTTTCGTGGAGTCTCAGGTCTTTTGGAGTTGTGCAGAATAGGTTTCCAACATTTGCTCCTTTTCCAGCCAGAATTCCAGCTGCTGGCTTCCCCCCTCTTCATGGTAAACCTTGTAAAATAAGAGGGAATAGCCATAAGTATTGAGATATAATGTGTAATAACAACCCATAATGCAATAAATATTGATATAAAAGCATGATGCAAAATGGACGTATCAACTCCCCCAAGCTTAGACCTCGCTTGTCCTCAAGCGGAAGCCGAAATCGAAAAATATGTCCACATGTTTAGAGATAGAGGTGTCGATAAAAATAAAATACAGACATGAGGGCATCATGATCATTCTAATAACAGCAACATATATGGATTTTGTCATATGATTTCCTATGTTCAAGTAATAAACAATTCACAGTGTCAAGTATGGTTCAAAAACTTCATTGGGAACTAACAAACTATAATCCCAGTCATTGAAGCAATTGCAATTTATCGTAACATCAGAAAGAGTCAATAATAGTGCTTTTCAGCGAGCTCACATACTCAACTATCTCGTAGTCTCCTATAATTGTTAACACTCACGCAATACTTGTGGTTATAGAGTTTCAGCCGGAGAAAGATAGGGGCTTATTGTGTTGCCTCCCAACATATTCACCTTTAGGTGATGTCAACAATAATAGCCTATGCCAACTTACATCCAATTGGATATATGAATCATGATCTTTCAAACACGAGGAGCTTGCCAAAGGATAAAAATAAAGAAGGGAAAGGTGAGAATCACCTTGACTCAAGCATAAAGTAAAACATAAAGTAAAAGGTAGGCCCTTCGCAGAGGGAAGCAGAGGTTGTTATGTGCGTTTAGGGTTGATGCACAAAATCTTAATGCAAAAAAACGTCACTTTATATTGCCCCTTGTATGTGGACCTTTATTATGCAATGCGCCGCCTTTATTACTTCCACAACAAGTTCGTACAAAGTTTATTTTCTCTGCACTAATAAGTCATACATATTTAGAGAGCAATTTTTATTGCTTGCACCGATGACAACTTACTTGAAGGATCTTACTCAATCCATAGGTAGGTATGGTGGACTCTCATGGCAAAACTGGGTTTAAGGATATTTGGAAGCACAAGTAGTATCTCTACTTGGTGCAAGGAATTTGGCTAGCATGAGGGGGAAAGGCAAGCTCAACATATTTGGAAGGTCAATGACAATATACATTAACTGAGATGTCGGAAAACACAAACCATTATGTTGTCTTCCTTGTCCAACGTCAACTCTTTTAGCATGTCATACTTAATGAGTGCTTCATAATCATAAAAGATGTCCAAGATAATATATTTATATGTGAACCCCTCTTTCCTTATCACTTCCTATTAATTGCAACGATGACCAAGGCTACGTTCATCAACTCTCAACAATTTTTATGCCTCATACTTTCTATGTGTGAAGTTATCACTATCCATAAGATCAATATGAACTCTTTTGTTCTTTCAACTTTCTCAAGATCATAGCAACATAGCAAAGCCCTTGACTCAACACTAATCTTTATTATAGATAGCACACGGACTCGATTACATAAAGAGATCACAATGAAAAACTCAAAACTACTTGATATCAAAACTTCGAACTAATAGATCAAGATACTACTAAAAGGATCAAACTAAATAAAGCAGTAAAAATAGGAGTGTGATGGTGATACGATACCGGGGCACCTCCCCCAAGCTTGGCAGTTGCCAAGGGGAGTGCCCATACCCATGTGATTATTTCTTTGGAGGTGGTGAAGTAGGAGTTGTTGATGATGTAGGCTTGTCGTACGTCTTCCAAGACATAGGCTCTCCATCATAAAAGGATGATCGAGTCTCCGGGATCCTTAAATCTGCAGCCAAACTCATTCGCTTGAATCTATATTCATACTCACAGTTCTGGTTTTGCAGGTCATAAATCTGGGCTTGGAGGTGCTCGATTTTCTCTTGAAGCTTGAAGATGGTCTCCACAATGACTTTGGCATCCAGCTTGTGGTTGTTGGCGAACTCCGTGATTATCATCTGGTTGGCGTTGAGTCCACACTCCACCATCCCTTGACACTTGAAAACTTCTTTCTCCATGGCTTCGAGCTTTGTCTCCACACTCCCGGTATGCCTTGGTCCCTCCACATCGCGGATGTGCAACACCCCCTTACGCATCTCAATGGTTTGAGGGTGATGCAGCACCTCTGCAAGATAGGGGTTGATAACCCTCTCGAAAAACTTGTGCTTGGGAGCGCTTGGAGACGACATGATGCTCTAGATCTGAAACAGAAACAGCTCGAAATGAAAACAGAGGATATTTGCGTGATACGGTGGTCAAAACCTTCAGGAGTATATATATTGAATTTTTACCAACCAAAATACGTAACATACAAGAAAACGGAGTCCGGGAGGCACACGAGGTGCCCACGAGACAGGGGGCGCGCCCTAAGGGGGGGGGTGCCCTCCTCTCTCGTGGGAGCCTCGTGCCCCTTTCGGACTACTTCTTTCTTCCTAAAATCTTTAAATAATCCAAAACTGATAAAAATTGCCATTATAGTTGTTTTGGAGTCGGTTTACTTACCGTACCACGTACCTATGCCTTTTTGGAGTCTGGAACATTCTGGAAAGTGTCTCTTATGTATTCCTCAGGGTTTATGGTTTCAATAATATTAGTTTCAACATTGATAGGATTACCTGAAATATAATGTTTAATTCTTTGACCGTTTACCACCCTCGGATTTGTGCCTCCGAAGTTGTTGATTTTTATAGCGCCAGAACGATAGACCTCCTCGATTTTGAGAGAAGTTTTCCTGCAAAAAATCATAAACGAGAGTTGAACAATAACACATAATCTCCTACGTTAAACTCACGCTTCTGTATCCTCTTATCATGCCAGCGTTTGACTTTTTCTTTGAAAAGCTTGGCATTCTCATATGCTTGGGTTCTACATTCATCAAGTGAGCTAATATCAAACAACCTCTTCTCACCGGCAAGTTTAAAGTCATAATTGAGCTCTTTAATAGCCCAATATGCTTTATGTTCAAGTTCAAGAGGTAAATGACACGCTTTTCCATAAATCATCTTATATGGAGACATACCCATAGGATTTTTGTATGCAGTTCTATAGGCCCATAAGGCATCATCAAGTTTTTTGGACCAATTCTTTCTAGATCTATTCACAGTCTTTTGCAAAATTAATTTGAGCTCTCTATTTCTCAACTCTACTTGACCACTAGACTCCGGGTGATAAGGAGATGCGATTCTATGATTGACATCATACTTAGCGAGCATCTTACGGAAAGCACCATGAATAAAGTGTGAACCACCATCAGTCATAAGATATCTAGGGACTCCAAACCTCAGAAAAATAACTTCTTTAAGCATTTTAATAGAAGTATTATGATCAGCACTACTAGTTGGAATAGCTTCTACCCACTTAGTAACGTAATCAACAACAACTGAAATATGTGTATAACCATTGGAGGCAGGAAAAGGTCCCATATAATCAAAGCCCCAAACATCAAACGGTTCGATAACAAGAGAATAATTCATAGGCATTTCTTGATGTCTACTTATGTTACCTATTCTTTGACATTCATTACAAGATAAGACAAACTTACGAGCATCTTTGAAAAGAGTAGGCCAATAAAAACCAGATTGTAGTACCTTGTGTGCAGTTCTATCTCCAACGTGGTGTCCTCCATAGGATTCAGAGTGACACTTGCGTAGGATTTGTTCCTGTTCATGCTCAGGCACACAACGTCTAATAATACCATCTACTCCTTCTTTATACAGGTGTGGATCATCCCAGAAGTAATGTCTTAAATCATAAAAGAATTTTTTCTTTTGCTGGTATGTGAAACTAGGCGGTATATATTTAGCAACAATGTAATTAGCATAATCAGCATACCAAGGAGCAGTACGAGAAGCATTGACGACCGCTAATTGTTCATCAGGAAAACTATCATTAATAGGCAGTGGGTCATCAAGAACATTCTCTAACCTAGACAAGTTGTCTGCAACGGGGTTCTCAGCTACTTTTCTATCAATAATATGCAAGTCAAATTCTTGGAGCAAGAGAACCCATCTAATGAGTCTAGGCTTAGCATCTTTCTTCTCCATAAGATATTTAATAGCAGCATGATCAGTGTGAATAGTAACTTTGGAATCAACAATATAAGGTCTAAACTTATCGCATGCAAACACAACTGCTAAGAACTCTTTTTCAGTGGTAGCATAATTTCTCTGGGCAGTATCAAGAGTCTTACTAGCATACTGGATAACATTCAATTTCTTATCGACTCTTTTCCCTAAAACAGCACCTACAATATAATCACTAGCATCACACATAATTTCAAAAGGTAAATTCCAATCAGGTGGCTGAACAATAGGTGCAGTGATCAAAGCTTTCTTAAGTGTTTCAAATGCTTCTACACAATCATCATCAAAGACAAAAGGAATATCTTTTTGCAATAAATTAGTCAGAGGCCTAGAGATTTTAGAAAAGTCCTTAATGAACCTCCTATAAAAGTCGGCATGACCAAGGAAACTTCTTATACCTTTTACATCCTTGGGACATGGCATCTTTTCAATAGCATCAACTTTGGCTTTATCAACTTCAATACCTCTCTCGGTGATCTTGTGCCTCAAGACAATGCCTTCATTAGCCATAAAGTGACACTTTTCCCAATTCAGGACGAGACTAGTGTCTTCGCAGCTCTGCAAAACTCAATCAAGGTTGCTCAAACAATCATCAAAAGAGGATCCATAGACAGAGAAGTCATCCATGAATACGTCACAAATCTTTTCACAGAAATCAGAAAATATAGCCATCATGCATCTTTGAAAGGTAGCAGGTGCATTACATAAACCAAAAGGCATACGTCTATAAGCAAAAGTACCAAAATGGCAAGTAAGAGTAGTTTTAGATTGATCCCCCGCTGATACAGGTATCTGAGAGAAGCCAGAATAACCATCTAGAAAGCAAAAATGTGTGTGTTTGGATAGCCTCTCTAGCATTTGATCAATAAAAGGTAAAGGGTGATGATCTTTCTTAGTAGCTTTATTCAACTTACAAAAATCAATTACCATCCTATAGCCTGTAATAATTCTTTGCGGGATCAATTCATCTTTATCATTAGGAACAACGGTAATACCTCCCTTTTTGGGGACACAATGGACAGGACTTACCCATTCACTATCAGCAACGGGATAAATAATACCTGCCTCAAGGAGCTTTAGTATCTCCTTTCTTACCACTTCCTTCATTTTGGGATTTAATCGTCTTTGAGGATCTCTAACTGGTCTGGCATCTTTCTCCACTGAGATTTTGTGTTGACATAATGTGGGACTAATGCCCTTAAGATCATCCAGAGTATATCCAATAGCAGCTCGGTGCTTCTTTAGAGTTTTTCAATAATCTTTCTTCTTCTTTCTCTGAAAGGTTAGCACTAATAATAACAGGATATATTTCTTTTTCATCAAGATAAGCATACTTAAGATTATCAGGTAATGGTTTGAGTTCAAACACGGGATCACCCTTGGGTGGAGGGGGATCCCCAAGAATTTCAACGGGAAGGTTATGTTTCAGCATAGGTTCTTGTTTAAGGAACACTTCATCTATTTCTTCCCTTTCCTTCATAAACATATCGTTTTCATGGTCTAACAAATATTGTTCTAACGGATCAGTTGGAGGAACAGCAATGGAAGCAAGACCAATAATTTTATCCTTACTAGGTGGTTCCCTTTCACAAGGTTGTCTACTAAACTTAGCAAAATTAAACTCATGAGACATACCATCTATGCTAATACCGACAATATTCCTTTCACAATTAATCTTAGCACTAGCAGTATTCAAGAAGGGTCTACCAAAAATAATGGGACAAAAATCATCTTGTGGGGAACCAAGAACAAGAAAATCAGCAGGGTATTTAATCTTCCCACACAAGACTTCAACATCTCTAACAATCCCAATAGGTTTAATGGTGTCCCTATTAGTAAGCTTAATAGTAACATCAATGTCTTCTAATTCAAGAGGTGCAATATTGTGCATAATTTCTTTATAAAGATCATAAGGTATCGCATTAGCACTAGCACCCATATCACATAAACCATGGTAACAATGATCTCCTATTTTAACAGAAATAACAGGCGTGCCTACAACTGGTCTACGTGTCTTAGTATCGGGTCTAGCAATATTAGCAGTTTCACCTAAGAAAGAGATAACATGCCCATCTAAGTCCTCATCCAAAAGATCTTTAATCATAGCAATACCAGGTTTAACATTAATTTGCTCAGGAGGTGTATAGGTCCTAGTATTACTCCTACGAACAACAGTCGAAGCTTTAACATGATCTTTTATCCTAACAGGAAAATGAGGTTTTTCAACATAAGCAGTAGGAATAATGGGATCACTATATGTAATAGTCTTTTCTTCGACTGTAATGGGTGCAAATACTTTAACTTCAACAAGAGGATTATATTTAAACCACTTCTCTTTAGGGAGATCAACGTGAGTAGCAAAAGTTTCACAAAAAGTAGCTACTATCTCAGAGTCAAGTCCATACTTAGAGCTAAATCCACGGAAAGCATCGATATCCATAAAAGATTTAACACAATCAAACTTAGGTGTCATACCTGACTCCTTACCATCGTCGGAACTCCAATCTTTAGAATTGCGTTTAATTCTTTCCAATAAGTCCCATTTGAAATCAATAGTCTTCAACATATAGGAACCAGCACAGGAAGTATCGAGCAAGTTGCGATTATCAAGAGAAAGCCGAGCATAAAAATTCTGAATAATCATTTCCCGAGAGAGCTCATGATTGGGGCATGAATACAACATTGACTTAAGCCTCCCCTAATCTTGAGCGATGCTTTCTCCTTCGCGAGGCCAGAAATTATATATGTAATTACGATCACGATGAACAAGATGCATAGGATAGAACTTCTGGTGAAATTCTAACTTCAATCGCTTATAATTCCAATATCTCGTATCATCACATAGCCTATACCATGTCATTGCATCTCCCTTCAAAGATAAAGGGAAGACCTTCCTTTTGAAAACATCATCGGGAATACCTGCAAGCTTAAATAATCCACAAACTTCATCCACAAAGATAAGGTGTAAGTCGGGATGCAATGTTCCGTCTCCTGCAAAAGGATTAGCTAGCAGTTTTTCTATCATACCCGAAGGAATCTCAAAGTGAATATTTTCATAAGGTTCAGTAGGTTGAGGAGCATCTCTTTGCTCTTCTGGTTGGGGTGAAGATACCCCAAACAAGCCCTTCAAAGGATTAGTTTCCATAGTGACAAGTAACAGAAAATTTCAGCACACTATATAAATGTTTCCTTACCAAGTTCCACTCACCAAGAGCAACAGAGCTCTCCATGCAGCCAAACGGCGCACAATGTAGCACAACAGAAAGTTTGAATAGGTGCAATTCATTGGAAACATAGAAACTACAGAGGGAACTGGGACAGGGCAGCGCAGTTCAAGCGGAGCGCCCAGCAAGCTCATCCAAGATGGCTTGCAGCTCGGCATCAGGGAGCGACAGCTGGGCAGGGGAGGACAGGCCCGCGATCTCCACCAGCTTGGCCACATTCTTAGGAGGCATCGGTGCGCGGAAGAACTGCAGGTATGCGAGCAGGGTGTCGTCGTTGAAGTCCTCCGGACGCTTGATGAAGCCAAGCCTTGCGCTGATCACCGCCTACGAGCGCCTGGAGGAAGACAGGTTGGAGCCGAGAAACTGCAGCCTAGAGCTCTGGCGGGATGCCTTGACGGCCCAGAGCAGACGCTGCTTGAGCTTGCGGGGTGATGGCGAAACAGCAGCAGGAGGGGCACCCAAGATGGAAGAGGATAGGAGTGCAGCAATCTTGCTGATGAATTGTCGTTGTTCGTCGATGTGCAGCCCCGTGACCTTCTCAGTGATTGCAGAAATCAAGCCCAGACCAGAGAGGTTGGCATCAGCGAGATCCCTCCTGGCCCGTCTCTCTTCGATCGACTGCTGCTCCTCCACAACATCCTGACCTGCCCTAATCTGGCCCCAACAAGCAGCAGGCCTAGGAGAGGGCTTGGACATGAGATGGCCAACAGATCCAGCAGCACCCGGCCCAAATACAACCTCAGGCCCAACGCCCAAGTGGGCTCTAAAACTGGCAGACCAGCATGGGACTCCGCCCAGTTGGGAAGCCAACATGGCCCGAACGAAGGGGCCAGATCCCAGAAAGTTGCTAACTGCGTTGCTCCCAGCTAAGGCAGCGGTGATGGCATCGGTGCCGGGGCCGGATCCCAGAAAGTAGTCGTCCGAACTGATCCTAGAGGAGGTAGAGGCGCTTGCAAGACAGGCAGGTCCCAGTGGCACAAAGCAGGCGGCAACGGAGGCAGATCATAGCAGTAGTGGCAGTTGCTGCTCTGATCCAGAAAGCTGGCTGACTCAGCAGCCGAGACGACAGGGCACCCCACTGTCCCATGGGAGCAGCCGCTGCTGACTATGAGGCGCGTACAGTGGCAAGAGATCACAAGAGGCCTCCGTGGTGCCATCCAACAGGCCATCTTCAACGAAGGAGGAGTGCATCAATGCACGGGCAGCAAGATCCTGAGGGGGTAACACGGGTGACTGTGGGTTGTCGAGCTGAAACTGCAGGTCTCGCAGGTTTGGCATTGTGGCCCTGCTTTGAGCATCGCTGAGCTCCTCATCAGGCCTCTGTTGGTCGTCTTGTCTCCCATGCAACGGGGGAGTGCTCTCCTGGACCACCTCCAAAGATGGGGGTGACGTACACCTTTTCTTGCACCGGGCCGTCAGGCAAACGGCTAGCAAATGGAGCAGACAATGGTGGAGCTTGAGCAGGCAGAAGATGATCCGGGTGGTTAGCGGCAAGGTGCCTGATGACCCACAAGTATAGGGGATCTATCATAGTCCTTTCGATAAGTAAGAGTGTCGAACCCAACGAGGAGCAGAAGGAAATGATAAGCGGTTTTCAGTAAGGTTTTCTCTGCAAGCACTGAAATAGTAGGTGATAGATAGTTTTGTGATAAGATAAATAGTAACGAGCAAAAAGTAAATAAAGTAAATAAAATGCAGCAAGGTGGCCCAATCCTTTATGTAGTAAAGGATAAGACTGGAGAATATCTAATAATGAAGAAGGAGCTCCCGAGGACACGTTGGGAAGTATCGTCAAGCTAGTTTTCATCACGTTCGTAAGATTCGCGTTCGGTACTTTGATAATTTGATATGTGGGTGGACCGGCACTTGGGTACTGCCCTAACATGGACAAGCATCCCACTTATGATTAACCCCTATTGCAAGCATCCACAACTACAAAAAGGAGTATTAAGGTAAGCCTAACCACAGCATTAAACATATGGGTCCATATCAACCCCTAACGAAGCAACGCATAAACTAGGGTTTAAGCTTGTGTCACTCTAGCAACCCATCATCTACTTATTACTTCCCTATGCCTTCCTCTAGGCCCAAATAATGGTGAAGTGTCATGTAGTCGACGTTCACATAACACCACTAGAGAAAGACAACATACATCTCATCAAAATATCGAACGAATACCAAATTCACATGACTACTAATAGCAAGACTTCACCCATGTCCTCAGGAACAAACGTAACTACTCACAAAGCATATTCATGTTCATAATCAGAGGGGTAATAATATGCATAAAGGATCTGAACATATGATCTTCCACCAAGTAAACCAAATAGCATCAACTACAAAGAGTAATCAACACTACTAGCAACCCACAGGTACCAATTTGTGGTTTTGATACAAGATTGGATACAAGAGATGATATAGCAGAGCCCTAGATTAATTTTGCCAAGGTTCCGCCTCGTGGCGGCGGAGTTTCATCCCGTAAGCTTACCCATGATTTTTTCTAGAGGGAAAGTGATGATATAGCAGAAGATGGACGCCGGAGGCCCACCAGGGGGCCCATGAGATAGGGGGCCGCGCCCTAGGGGAGGGGGCGCGCCCTAGGGGAGGGGGCGCGCCCCCTGTCTCCTGGACTGTGTGTGGGCCCCCTGGCCTATTTCTTTTGCCCAAAAATTCTTATTAAATTCAAAAGGTTGTTTCGTGGAGTCTCAGGTCTTTTGGAGTTGTGCAGAATAGGTTTCCAACGTTTGCTCCTTTTCCAGCCAGAATTCCAGCTGCCAGCATCCCCCCTCTTCATGGTAAACCTTGTAAAATAAGAGGGAATAGCCATAAGTATTGAGATATAATGTGTAATAACAGCCCATAATGCAATAAATATTGATATAAAAGCATGATCCAAAATGGACGTATCAGTGCCCAGCCGGTGCATTGCTTGTTCCTTTGTCATGCCGGCGGTGCCAGCGAGGCGCAGGAGCGCACGCCGAGGCCTCTCTGCAGTTTGCCTGATCGCGGACACCCTGCCATAATAGCTTGTGGATGCCCCCTCTCTTTCCTCGCTTCCTGTAGCTGCCACCATAGCCGTCGTCTCGGTCGTCGTCATCCAGGCGACCGGCATGGACTGATCCCGCAGAAGAAGCAGCCCGGCCACGGCCTCACCATCCTTGACTCCCATTCTCCAGCCCTTGTGGGTGTAGGTGCGAGGCCATTCACACACCCCATTCACAGGGCTAGCAGATGGCGACAGGGGAGTGTAATCCTTAACGATGTCCAAGTGGATGAGCACTGGAAAATCCGGCCCCTCCTTTCCTTATTCCACCGGCACTCCCTCTGACAGCGAGTCGCGAGATCTAACCACATCAGGTCGCTGCAGAACGGTGAAATCAGAGGCCCTTGGGATCAAATATGGGTTACACGTCCACAGCCAAGCGAAGAGCGCTGATCTGTTCCTTTTGGTCGTGGATTGGCGCTCGATCAAATCCAGTTGGCAGTCCTTTCCAATCACTTCCTAAACATTGTCCCAGTCCCATGCATTCAGCGGGAGCTGGTCAATGGCGACTCTGCAGTAGAACCTCCAAACTTTGATGCCGCCCGGCGGCGGGAACCAAGCTCGGAGCTGAAAACGGACTCCCGCCACCTCAGTGACCCGCCTCTCATAGATCAGATCATGCTGGACGTGGTCGGACAGCATGATGATGAAATCTTCAGGGAAGCAAGGCGCAACAGCGACATCCCGCTGAGGAAACTGGTGGTCAAGCACCACCATGCGGGCCACCATGCCCGGCGAGATGGATGAGCAGTCACTCGTGGCAGTGAGGAGCAATGACAGAGTCCTAAGACGAAAGGCCTCATCTTCCATCACCGGCATGCTCACCACCGTGCAGCTCGACATGGAGGGCCGCCTTTCAGGCGCACCGCGGATGAACTCCATGGCCCAAGCCGCAGGCCTCAATGTCACGGTAGGAGCGGGAGGAGGCGGGGTGGGGCGACCAGCCAAAAGATGCGGCAGAGGAGGCAGCGGCGCAAGCGGAGGAGCAGGTGGAGGTCGGGGGGGTGGTGGAGCAGAGCCTGAGGATGCGGCTTTGGCTTTGGCAAGGCGGACTAGGCAGGAGCGCTCAAGGTGCCCTGACTTTCTGCAGGTGTAGCAAATCGCTGGATCACGGCATTCAAAAGACTTGTGGCGAGGGGCGAGGCAGCGGAAGCAGCAATTGCCAAAGCGGAGCTTGAATGCTTGGACAGCAGCCTCCCGAGCACGATCTCTACTGAGCCGCGAATCCTTTGAGCGCTGCGGCTGATGATCCGCCTGGCGCCTTGCCAGACGCAGGGCACGCCAAGAGTGAGCCGTCTCCCACCCAGAGACGTCTAGCCCATCGCTGTTAATGGCGCGCTCAGGGGCAGCAGCCAGAGGTCAACACTCTAGGCGGGGCACAGGCGCGCGTGCTAGCCGAGGGCCAGAGGCCGGCACAGAGGGCATCGCCATGGCAGAGGAAATCACCGGGGTAGGAGCCACAATGATGGATCTGAGCGCGGGACGGCATGGGGCTGCAATTGCCGCCCAAGACAGGGAGGGAGGAGAGCCTGCAGACCCGGGTTGCGCAAGGGGCAGCGGCCTGGAACGGGGGGGGGGAGCGGCGACAGAACTTACCACGAGGGGCGAATCAATCTCCACCGCATTCAACGCCACACATGGGAAGATGCGGCCCGAGATCCGGTCCACCATCTCTGAGAGCGAGTTGATGACGGGATCCCACAGCGCAACGCAGGGGAGGACGCGGCCGGAGACCCCATCCACGATAGGGCATCTAGCGACAGCCGGGCTAGCACGGCGGGGTGGGCAAAGGGGGCGGAGCTCTCGAGGAGAGAGCCATATCACACAGAGCCTGCCCCAGAGTGTGCATCTGTATAATTGTCGTGTTTTTTCTTTGGACCTGTGATGCTTGAAGGTGGCCTCCTAGACCTGGCCTCCCCCGCTCTTCAGGTGCTCAACAAGCTGGTAGGTCGGGTCCGCAGCACAACACTAGGCCACGACCAGCTCTCGCGGCCTCTTCTGAGGTCGCCGCCCTGGGTCCATCGATATTCCCGCTACCTCAGGGCGTGTTTGGGAGGCATTCCCTATTTGGCGCTGTAGGCGCCCGTTACAGTCTTTCTTTCCTGTTTAAAATTCAAAAAAAAATGCAATCGCAGAGGTTTGAACTAGAGACCTTTTTATTCAGAGCAAAGCGTAGTAACCACTCGGCCATGTCAATTGATTATGCAAAATCACGTCGCTTTTCCCATTTATCCTCTAAAGTTCGTGGAACTTTATTCTTTTTCTTTTTCCTTTTTTCCTTCTTTATGGGAACTATTTTATTCAGCCTTTTTCTAATTATTTGTCTTTTTCCTAAATGCGTGAACTTTTTATTCAAATTCAAGATTTTTTTAAAATCAATGAACATTTCTTCAAGATCGATGAACGTTTTTTGAAATCGATAAACTTTTTCACAAAATTGATGAAGTTTTTTTAAAATCGATGAACGTTTTTGAATGTCGATGAACTTTTTTTCAAACTCCATGAAATACTTTTCACATTGATGATTTTTTTCCCCAAAATCGGTGAACTTTCCGAAAAATCGATGAGTGTTTTTTCATTATTGGTGAACTTTATTCAAGATCGATGAACCTTTTTTTCCAAAATCGATGAACTTTTTTCAGAATCAATGAACTTTTTTCAGAATCCATGAACTTTTTTTCAAATTCGATAGTGTTTTCAAATTTTGTTTTTAAACATTCTATGAACTTTTATCAAATTCGATGAACTTTTTCAAAATTCATGAACTTTTTCCATTATTGTGATTTTTTTTCATTTGGTACAAACATTTTTTATTTTTTTTATTTCATTCAGTTCATGTTTTTTGTGAATGCCTTTTCAAATTTATGTTTTTCTTTTTTCGAATATATAATTATAGTGAGTATATAATACTAGTATATGTTTAATTTTTGTACTTTATAAATAGTCAAATGAGATATGTTTCCATTAGTAGTCAACAAACTGACCATGTCGAAGTGGTTAATGGTTGTGGGCATTTACATACGCGTTTGTAGTTCGAATCCCACTTCTCCCGGTTAAACATGAACTTTTTTCCTCGCGGTTTGCTTTTCTTTTCTGCGGGTCTCCTGGGTCGGCCCATGTGGTGGGGCACGTGGGCACCAGCTACCTGTTCGGACGCTTAAGGCGCTGAGCAGGAGCTCCCTATTTGGGATGGCTTCCACGCCATCGTGTGTGTGGCCAGGAGGATCCCTGGGTTTTGCCAGGAGGTTGTTTGCTTCGTGTCCTTATAGGAAAAGTGTTGCGTGTCCTAGCCATTCCTGACATGTGATTAGCCTGGTATAATTGAAACAAAGAAAATGGAAGGAAGTATTTAGCCCATGCGGCTAGATTAACCTGGTCCAGGCATCTCTTCGCAGGGAGCGCCAATGAGGCGCCTTCAGCGCCGTCGAAGGCAACTGGCGTGTGTGGCACCTGCTGGTGGGCTGGCCAACGACCGCGCACGCAGAAAAAATCAAACATATACTATTATATGTTTAATTTTTGTGCTTAATAAATAGTCAAATGAGATATGTTTCCATTAGTAGTCAACAAACTGACCATGTCCTAGTGGTTAATGCTTGTGGGCATTTACATACGCGTTTGTAGTTCGAATCCCACTTCACCCAATTAAACATGAACTTTTTCCCTGTGGTTTGCTTTTCTTTTCTGCGGGTCTCCTGGGCCGGCCCATGTGGCGGGGCACGTGGGCGCCAGCTACCTGTTCGGGCGTTTAAGGCGCCGAACAGGAGCTCCTTGTTTGGGATTGTTTCCACGCCATCGTGTGCCCAGCCAGGAGGATCCCTGGGTTCTTCCTGGAGGTTGTTTGCTTCATGTCCTTATAAGAAAAATGTTGCGTGGCCTGGCCATCCCTGACATGTGATTAGCCTGGTCCAATTGAAACAAAGAAAATGGAAGGAAGTATTCAGCCCAGGCAGCTAGATTAACCTGGCCCAGGCATCTCTTCGCATGGAGCGGCTATTAGACACCTTCAGCGCCACCCAAGGCAGCTGGCGCCTGTGGCAGCGGCTGGTGGGTCGGCTCACGACCACGCACACAGAAAAAAATTAAACATATACTAGTATATGTTTAATTTTTGTACTTAATAAATAGTCAAATGAGATATGTTTCCGTTAGTAGTCAACAAACTGACCATGTCCTAGTGGTTAATGCTTGTGGGCATTTACATACGCGTTTGTAGTTCGAATCCCACTTTACCCAATTAAACATGAACTTTTTCCCTGTGGTTTGCTTTTCTTTTCTGCGGGTCTCCTGGGCCGGCCCATGTGGCGGGGCACGTGGGCGCCAGCTACCTGTTCGGGCGTTTAAGGCGCCGAACAGGAGCTCCTTGTTTGGGATTGTTTCCACACCATCGTGTGCCCAGCCAGGAGGATCCCTGGGTTCTTCCTGGAGGTTGTTTGCTTCATGTCCTTATAGGAAAGATGTTGCGTGGCCTGGCCATCCCTGACATGTGATTAGCCTGGTCCAATTGAAACAAAGAAAATGGAAGGAAGTATTCAGCCCAGGCAGCTAGATTAACCTGGCCCAGGCATCTCTTCGCATGGAGCGGCTATTAGGCACCTTCACGCCACCCAAGGCAGCTGGCGCCTGTGGCAGCGGCTGGTGGGTCGGCTCACGACCACGCACACAGAAAAAAATTAAACATATACTAGTATATGTTTAATTTTTGTACTTAATAAATAGTCAAATGAGATATGTTTCCATTAGTAGTCAACAAACTGACCATGTCCTAGTGGTTAATGCTTGTGGGCATTTACATACGCGTTTGTAGTTCGAATCCCACTTCACCCAATTAAACATGAACTTTTTCCCTGTGGTTTGCTTTTCTTTTCTGCGGGTCTCCTGGGCCGGCCCATGTGGCGGGGCACGTGGGCGCCAGCTACCTGTTCGGGCGTTTAAGGCGCCGAACAGGAGCTCCTTGTTTGGGATTGTTTCCACGCCATCGTGTGCCCAGCCAGGAGGATCCCTGGGTTCTTCCTGGAGGTTGTTTGCTTCATGTCCTTATAGGAAAGATGTTGCGTGGCCTGGCCATCCCTGACATGTGATTAGCCTGGTCCAATTGAAACAAAGAAAATGGAAGGAAGTATTCAGCCCAGGCAGCTAGATTAATCTGGCCCAGGCATCTCTTCGCATGGAGCGGCTATTAGGCACCTTCAGCGCCACCCAAGACAGCTGGCGCCTGTGGCAGCGGCTGGTGGGTCGGCTCACGACCACGCACACAGAAAAAAATTAAACATATACTAGTATATGTTTAATTTTTGTACTTAATAAATAGTCAAATGAGATATGTTTCCATTAATAGTCAACAAACTGACCATGTCCTAGTGGTTAATGCTTGTGGGCATTTACATACAGGCTTGTGGCCATTGTGTGCTTGGCCAGGAGGATCCCTGGATTTTGCCTGAAGGTTGTTTGCTTCATGTTCTTATAGGAAAGATCTTGCGTGCCCTGACCATCCCTGACATGTGATTAGCCTGGTCGAATTGAAACAAAGAGAATGGAAGGAAGTATTCAGCCCAGGCAGCTAGATTAGCCTGACCCAGGCATCTCTTCGCAGGGAGCGCCTATTAGGCGTGGCTGGCGCCTGTGGCAGTGGCTGCTGGGCTAGCCCACGACCGCGCACGTAGAAAAAAAATTGTATTATTGCGCGAGTAGACATCTAAAAAGGTGTATCTCTATGAATTAAACTCACGACCTCAGGCTAGTCTTCGAGTTTGACCAACCGGTACACCTACTCGACCCTAGTGATTAACTACAGTGCGGTTTAATTTAAGAACCAACGCAGCAGCACTACTTATTGTACAGTCCCTCGCTTAGATTTTGATTTATTTGAAAACATTAATGAAAAACATGAATGTATGGAAAATATGTGAACAAATTTGGAAAGTTGACGAAAATGCATAAAAAGTTGGCCAATGTAAAAAGGGTTCATGTATTCGAATAAGTTCACGAATTCAAAAAAAAAGTTCATGAAATTAAAGAAAAGTGCACTAACTTTGAAAAACTGTTCACGACAATGAAAAACGACGTGAGTTTGAAAAAATTAACAAATTTAAAAAAAGTTCATCAAATTTGAAAACAGTTCACGGATTTGAAAAAAGTTCATCGAATTTGAAAAATAGTTCACTGAATTGGAAAAGTTATTCGAATTTAAAAAAATCACCAACTTTTCAAAAAAGTTCATCAAATTTGAAAAATAGTTCACTGAATTGGAAAAAGTTATTCAAATTTTAAAAAAGTTCATCAACTTTTGAAAAAAGTTCATCGGGTTTGAAAAAAAGTTCATAGAATTTGACAATTCTTCATCAAATTTGAAAAAGGTTCATCGAATTTTAAAAAAAGTTTATCAAATTTGAAAAAAGTTCATCAAATTTGGAAAAAAAGTTTATCAATTTATAAAAAAGGTTCATGAAATTTTAAAAGTGCACATTAAATAAAACAAAAAGAAGAAATAGAAAAGGATAAGTAAAAAAGTACAAGAAAAAAAGAAAAAACGAACCGAACTAGAGAACAAGTGAAAAGAAAACAACCATCTCACCAGCGAAGCGTAGCCTGGTGGTCAGGATGAAGCGATCGCCGCTAATAGGTTGTTGGTTCGAAACCCCATTCTTGCATCTCTTTTGCGTTGGTAGAGTACTATATGGGCCGGCCCAGCGTTTGCAGAATATACATTAACGGGCGCCTGCAGCACCAAGTAGGATTCATCCTCTTCGCATGCGTCTGGCGCACTACAAACAATTGCCTGCAAGTGGTTAACTAGAGGGGAGTTTCTCAAAAAAAAGGTTAACTAGATGGAAAGTGCGGCTTGCCGCACCCCGTACCCCTGCCGGGTGCGGTCACATACAACCTGAACAGTAGGCCAGGCTTCAAATTCAATAGGTTGACGTGATGAAGGGGAAAAGTGCGCACGTTTTGAACATTATACCAAAAGCAAAGAAGAATAGCATCACACAATAACTTGTTTATAATGCAGTGAGAGTTATATCCAACTTGTTAGAACACGATTCATATTCAATTCAGACTGTTACACGAATAGCAAAGCATGATGGCAGCACCCAGCTCGTCCACTACAGGTTATATAATATATATTCCACGGACTGAAGGAAATATAGACCACTGATTCCATCGTTTGAATTCTCAAAGAAAGATATAGGAGGAACTAAGCACTAATACCAGTAATGGTTTGGTTAATTACATCACTTTGAGGATGTCATAGAAAATGTCACATGATATACCAAAAGCAAGTCCTAACAGTAGCCTAAGAGAACCGATATATATAGTTCTTCTATGTCATATGGTGATAGTAGTGTAATTGATAGCTCTATCTGAAGATCTTGCTCATCAAGGTATTGTCTGAAAGATCTGTTGATAGAATTCTAAAGAGATGAGTGAACCTAGAATGGAAACAAATAAAATTCTGCAACCCAAAAAAGTATATCCACAAGCATGGCACAAGAAGCGCAACATTACTAAAAAAATGTCTTCCTAGTTTTGATGGAGGTATTGCCAAAAGTAGGGCAGCAAATCTCAAATTAGAACACCAGGGAGCAAACCATAAAAATAAATATATTCAGCAGACACAAGATTAGCCATGGTAGCTAGCTACACAAATCCATGCCCCCCTAGTCATCTACACAAGTCCTCCCCGCTTCATGTTGGCTCTAACCAGGACGACACACCAGTCAACACCATAAAGGTGTCAAACACAACCAAGCCATGAAGTACTCAACAAGAAGAAGGGGTCAAACACAACCAGGTCGTGAAGTACTCAGCAAGAAGAAAGGAACAAAACACTTTCATGCGTGACGAGATTTAACATGGAGCAGCAAAGGCTAATTAAACAGGAGAAGATTGGTACCAACCATATGTCCCCTGCATTGAGGAGAATGCCTGCTCGAGAAGTTGATGTGGTGTGAATCTTTAGAAATGCTCATAGTACTCCGAACTCCTACAAAATTATTCACATATTTTTTCTTCAGCATAAGAATGGGGGTGCATGTACAATAACTCGCGGGGTAGATGAGCACAAAGGAAATTATAAGGAAATTCGAGACATAAATCAATCGACCAGAACCTTGACTTCCAGTCGATCAGCGCACATTGTTATGCTTGTGAAGGGAGACAATGACGGTAGAATCACATAAGTATCTCATGTCAGAGATCATCAGTACCTTACACAGTGTCGTGCCGACTCCTACACTATGTTGTAGTGGAAGGAAAAACAGAGAGTAAGGCCCATTTCGAAAGCTACCAAATTCACCACCCAGAGTCCATTATATTTATCCAGTGAGTTGCCTCCCATAAGGCCCACAATTATGGTCACAATGATAACACCCTTAAGAGTCTTATTCTGCACACCACTTTCTTATTCTGCTAACATTTCAGCACTGCGAAAACCCCGAACTGAACCACACGAAAAAGAAAAAAGAGAACAGCTGCCCCCACCCCACCACCTGCCCCTACTCCACCACCAACCTCTCACCTCATCCACACTCCCGACCCACCTCCTTCCACTCTGCTCCCAACCGTGCTGCCCGGCGGCCGATCCGGGCCTAAAACCATCCCAACGCGCCTCCCATGGCTGGCCGCCCCTCCCTACCCCAACCCCAGGCTGCCGTTAGGCCCCTGCGCCGCCAACAACCGCCTACCGTGCTGGATCCAGCCGCCTCCCACGTCCTGCTTCCCCGGCCGGACCAAGCGCCCCCGGTGACGGATCCGAACGCCGCCGGTCTCCTCGCACTGGCCCGTCGCTGGATCTGCATGTTGTCGGCCACCGCGCATCATCCCGGTGATGCATCCCCTTCCCGTGCGCTGAACGAAGGCAAGGACACCCGCGGCGGCGCCATGTGTCTCCCACGATGAGCCTCCCTCCCCAATCCCCAAGGCATCAATCAGCTCCACGCGACTCACCCTCCCCTCTTCTCCTCTGCCTCGGTCACAGATGGAGGGGTGAGGGGCGGCGCGGCTCGGCAGGCTCCATGGCCATCGGTGCAGCCACAAGCCGACGGATCCGGCTGCAACCCACCACCTCCCGCGCGTGGTGGCCGGATGGGAGGGTCAACGAGCTCCATGCCACCAGTGGGATCCTCCAGTGCCCCTACTTCCTTCTTCCCCTTCGGCTGCACTGCCTCCTGCTCTGCCTCCCCGCACTTTGTCGGCGAGCTGCCCATCCTCCACGTGCATTGCCGGTGCCCCGGCCTTTCTTCCCGCAACACATCCTGACCCATCTGCTCCCGCTCACCTCACCCCGCCACCTCCCAGCGCACCCCCTTCCCCCCTCCACCCTCTCGCAGGCCACAGATCCGTGGCCCTCAATCGTTCCCCAGGGGCGGATCCAGATGAGGTCGAGGGGTGCCGTCGCATCTCCTTCCCCTTCCCCCGGCATCGTCGACCTTCTCCTCGCCTCGATCTGCAGCGACGCTGACGACCGGCAGTAGGGTGCGCCGCCCTTCCTCGTCGCCACCTCGACTGAGCCGGCACACCTCCTTCCCCCCCTCCTCTCCGCACTCTTCCATGGACGGCTACACACGGTCACCATCTCTAGTGCACGGTTTCACCAGAAGGAGCCCAGGGAGCGCCTCTCTCTCAGCACCATGGCATTTCCGATACAGGGGCTTCCAGTTTGCAAAATAATTTTTGTGTATTTTTTTTCAGATTCTTGATGTTGATTTGAGTGAATTCAGTTTCTAATGAAGTTTGTTAATTCTCTCAGCGTAGTTCGGCTGGCGCCGGCATGAGGTTCACTAGCTCCTGTTTGCAGCTTTTTTTTTGACAGGGAAAGGTGGTAGCTCCTGGTTGTAGTTCGCCATGGTAGATGGGTTGATGCAGCCACTTGAGCGAGTCTTGTGGTTCACTGCATTCAACAAGGAAAAAAAACAAAGAGTGTAGGATGCAGCCCACTTGTTTCATCGCCGCAGTGATCGCCTCTCTCCCAGCAGTTCAGTACACTCTGTTGCCAACTGCAGAAAAAAAGGAAAAGCTTGATTTTTTATGCAGCTCAATATGTCTCCAGGTGCTAAACTATAAAGATAGGTGTGTATGCTTTGAAGCTCACTTTGTTGTCTCACTTAGCTCGACTAGTCCTCAAGTCCTGTTCGGCTGGTGACAGTTGATTTTGTGTGTATGTATGTGTGTAGCTGTGTAAAAATAATGAATAGATATATATGTTTTGAAGCTCACTTTGTTCTCTCACGAAGTTCGCCATAAAACTCCTTCGTGGTTTTCCGGAACAAAAACACTTCGGAAAGCAGCTCACTTCTCATTACATGTGGTTCACTTACTCAGTCCCTGCGGTCCACTCGTCCGGTCTACGCACGTAAATAATATTGAGTTTGGAAAAACCTCAAGCGGTTCACTTTCGGTAGTTTCACGGCCCGTAGCTCACTTCTCATTACATGTGGTTCACTTACTCAGTCCCTGCGGTCCACTCGTCCGGTCTACGCACGTAAATAATATTGAGTTTGGAAAAACCTCAAGCGGTTCACTTTCGGTAGTTTCACGGCCCGTTTACGGTAGTCTCGAGGTTCACTTTTCATAGTATTGAGGTTCACCAACACTCGACATGAAGTGCACTCCACCTCGTTTGGAAAAGTGGAAAAATTTACGTCTCACAAAAAATAAATCATGTAGTGCACTTGCCCGTATGATGAAATGCGGGTTTTAGTCTAAAGAAGTGTACTCCACCTTATTTGGTAAACTTTAAGTCCCACAAAAAAGAAATCATGCAGTGCACTTGTCAGTCTGATGCAGTGCGGTTTTTGGTCGGAAAGCAGTGCGGTTTTCTGTCTGATGCAGTACATACGACGATTTTGGGTCGCGAAAAAACAGAGTGCCCGCATTTCGGTAAATTCGAAATTCCTCTTAAACTGTAAATAATTAAAGAGAGTGTTCTACATGAAAAAGTTGTGTCTCGTCGATATCTTTTCAACGGCGTATCGTTTGAATCATTCCGACCAGCGGTTTGCAAAAATTTCATGAAAAACGGCCGCTGCCACTCGTCGTCCGCCACACGATTTTCAAAATTAACTTAAAACAGTAAGGAATCTCAAAACTATTTCAACATATGAAAGTTGCGCCTCGTTCGTAGCTTTCCATCGGCGTATCACACGCCTCGTTTCGACAAAGAGTTCAAAAACTAGAGCGAAAACAGTACCGAAAATTTTAAAAAACTTGAAAAACAAAATCCGCGATTTAGTAAATTTGAAACTGCTCTTAAACCATAACGAATTAGAGAAAGATTTATATATGGAAAAGATGCGCCTTGACGATATATATCCAACGGCGTATCATTTGCTTCATTCCGACAAGCGGTTTAGAAAAAAACGCGAAAAAACGCTCGCTGCCACTCATCATCCGCCGCACCATTTTCAAAACTGCTCTTAAACCGTGTGGAATCTCGAAAAGTGTTCAACATGTTGAAGTTGCGCCTAATCCATAGCTTTTTAATGGTATATTACATGCCTCATTTGGATAAACGGTTAAAAAATTAGTGCAAAAACAGTACCAAAAAAATAACACGTGCAATTTTTTCCAACGAGAAGTTCACTCGTGTGAGTACTGCAGCACACTTGGTTCAAAGAATGACGTGCATTTGCGTTCAGCGTGCAGTGCGGAAGTGGTGTGCAGAATAGTTATTCCGCTA
>NC_041393.1:239789041-239809291 GCF_002162155.2 Triticum dicoccoides
ATGGGGTCTATTATGATAACACCCCTTAAGACCTTATTCTGCTAACAACAGGCTTATTCTACTAACACCCTAGTACTGCCCCGCAGCCGCGAAGTAAACTGCAGCAAAAGCCCGCCTCCCTCGGCTCTTCCCCATACCCACACCACCTCCTGCACGAAACCCACTTGCCCCTCCCCCGATCCAAACCACCACCTACCCTCCACCTTCTACAGCGCCGCCGCATAGCCCAGCCTAGTCCACCTTCTACCGACGTCACAGCCGGATTCCCACCCCAGGCCACCGCCGTGCCACCCTTCCTCCATCCACCTTCTGCCGCGGCGCCCCCAACCCGGCCCAGGCCGCCCTCTACCTATGCCGCCGCCCTAGCCGGGCCACCTTCTGCCTACACCGCCGCCACGAGACCTCCATCAACTCCCCACTCCCCTCACAGTCCGCCACCTCCCTCGTGTAGCGCCCCCACCTCCCTCCCCGCGACGCCTACCTCCTCCTTGTATTCTCTACCCGACGCGCCCCACCCTCCTCACCTTCTCTGGTAGCGCCCTGCTCACCTCCGACCGCGTCACTTGGGCACCACCTCCCAGCCGCCAAACGCCGACTTGCCCCGCTGCCGCACCAGACAGCGAAAGCAGCAACCTAGGCTTATTCAAGGGGAGCCCGCGTCGGATCCGTCGAGCTGCTCTGCTCCGGCTCTTCCATCCCCACGAAGCCCCCTGCACCTCCGCTCATGCCGCCCAGCCACCACATGGCGCACTTGGATCTGGTGCCCTCCCCTCCCTAGCCCGAATCTGCCTCCTATTACCGCGATGGCGACAAAAACTGACGAACTACCCAGATCCGTGGATCCCACGGACCGATCCGAGAAGCACAAGTCAACAGAGGCAGCAGTGATGTTTGGTGCTGCGTCCAGTTTGAGCTCGAGCACTCCTCTTCTTTGCGTGTAGGCCGGCGGCCGCATATGTTGCAATTCGGAGCTGGGGGTGCACACCGGCCTACCCTGCCAATGACGACGGCCCAGACGAGGAGAGGCTACACAGCTTCGTATGTTGCAGTTCGGATTTTCATTCAGGCGGTTTGGTTTTCTTGTGAACGCAACTCACTTTCTTCGTTTTGGTTTTCTCGTGACCTCCAGCCGGATTCATCAACATGTGCGCCACCGGGAGCTCTCGGGGTAGCCTCTACGGGGTTCTCGGCAGGCTTCCTCCTCGCCATACTGTGCGTGTGCAACGGCCCCGCCGACATCCATCTACGGCAACCATCCATCGACCCCCTGGGCGGATCCAATTTGCTCCCCGCCCACGAACATGGAAAAAATGCGAGCGATAGCGAAGATGAGATTCTGTTTCACATTTTTTTACGGAAACTTATTCAGTGCAGTGCAGTTTCACCAGCTTGTGCGATTCAGAACCTTTCTTTTGCAGTTCACGGGCTATTTCTGCAACGAAGAAACAGATGCCTCTGCCGTTCATAAAAAGATGTCTCTTTAGATTTGTAGTATAGGTGCATAGTACAGTGGAGTTCACTTTGTAAAAAAATATACAGAAGAGTTCACTTTTTATTAATTTTAGCAAAAAACACGGTGGTGGATAAAAAAATAAAAACAAGCAAAAAATAGTGTGGTTCACTCGCCTTGTCCTCGGATGTGGTTCACTTTTGAGAGTGATGCTGTGCACTTACCCCCAACATGAAAATGGAAAAAATTAGCGAAACAACAAGATGGTAATGCGGTTCACTTTGATATATGTTGCGGCTCACTTGCCCTAGTTTCTGCGGTCCACTCTCGTTCATAAAATAAGTTAAAAAAAGACAACAAAAACTCGTATGAGAAAAATTACGTCCGACAAAAGAAATTATGCAGCTCGCTTGCCCGTTCGATGCAGTGCGGTTTTCATTTTGAAGCAGTGCGGTCGGCCATATGATATTGTTCATCCCATAAGTGCAAAAAAAGATGTTACGAAAGCGGAAAAAAGTAATGCGGTTCACTTCTTGATACTGTTGCGGTTCATTTACACCCGATGTGAAGTGCACTCTACTTTCTCGTCCTTGAAAAAATTATGTTTGAATAAAATAAACCATGCAGTTCTCTAACACGTCTGATGCAGTGCGGTTTTTTGTCTTATGCAGTGCAGTTTTCAGTCGGATGAAGTACCCACGTCGATTTGGGTGTCGCGAAAAACAGAGTGTCCGCATTTCGGTAAATTTAAAACTGCACTTAAACTGTAATGAATTAGAGAGAGTGTTCTACATGAAAAAGTTGCGTCTCATCGATATCTTTCCAACTGCATATCATTTGAATCATTTCAACAAATAGTTTGTAAAAATTTCACAAAAAACGACCGCTGCCACTCGTCGTCCGCCGCACGATTTTCAAAATTAACTTAAAACTGTAAGGAATCTCAAAACCATTTCTATATATGAAAGTTGCGCCTTGTCCATCGATTTCCAACAACGTATTACACGCCTCGTTTTGACAAACGGTTCAAAAACTAGAGCGAAAACAGTACCAAAAATTGCAAAAAATTCAAAAAAAGTAATTCTGTGATTTAGTAAATTTGAAACTGCTCTTAAACCATAATAGATTAGAGAAAATAATAGGTATGAAAAAGATGCGCCTAGACGATATATTTCCAACGGCATATCATTTTCTTTATTCCGATGAGAGGTTTAGAAAAAATCACAAAAATACGCTCGCTGCCACTCTCATCCGCCGCACCATTTTTGAAACTACTCTTAAACTGAGAGGAATCTCAAAATGTGTTCAATGTGGCGAAGTTGCGCCTAATCAATAGCTTTCCAAGGGTATATTATACGCCTCGTTTAGAGAAACGGTTAAAAAATTAGAGTGAAAACAGTACCGAAAAAACACCGCGTGCAGTTTTTCCAACACGAAGTTTACTCGTGTGAGTACTGCAATACACCTGGTTCAAACAATGACGTGCACTTGCATTGAGCGTGCAGTGCAGAAGTGTTATCGGAATAGTTATTCTGCTAACATTAGCAGAATAGAGCAGCTAATATATTTAAGCGATGAGTAAAAAGTAGTTGACAGTAAACTATAAGCATTACTCATAAACTATTCATGCTGATTCCTACGTCTAAATATTGGCTCAACTTGTTCTAGTTAACCAGTAGGCACAACAATAAAATCTAATTCTTCTGATTGACACATACTAAAATAATGGAAGAAAGGGAAGAGAAAAAATAGTTTCAGCATAGGAACAGCTGCCATCCGACATAACACATGCCTTCATGTTATCTACATAAAGAAAAAATGACAAGGTTTTTAAAGGTTTCATTGAGCAGGTGCACATGTGACTCAATCCATATTAGCATAGGTGTATTTTAAGAGCACTGTCATTTTCCCTTTTCAACATACGATGCCCTAATGTTAAGAAGTACATTAACAAGTAAGGAGTGCAGCTTGCCGCACACTGCCTAAACCCACTCCACATAAGAGGTCGCATCCATCAAAAAAGCATGTAGGCACATCAAATAAGAGAGTGGCCATTGAGATAATAGATAACCCAGCCCATAATAATACAAAGCAAATGTTCCTATGATCAGGATACAAAAATCTACATAGGTGCCCATTAGAATTACACAACAAACTGCGTAAAGATAAAAAGCACGGGCATGAAAGGTACATAATTCAAGGTGCATCCTTATTTTGATAAAAATATGACGTAACAACAAAAATCTATATATTTCAACTCTCGTATGATATATACACTGGTACAGGCGAGGTGCTATACAAACGGTTTTTAACCCCTTTCCGCGACAGTGTTCTGAATCGTCGCCTAGCGAGTGACTGCATAGGTGGGTCCTTCCCGCATGACCCAGAAACCGTCGGGGATATGCCCTCCTGGCACACACGCTCGGCAAAATGAGATCGTGTGTGACCGGCGAGCATTCAAATATGGTTATACGTACAGTAGTGCTAAAAATACAATTATACAGGCGAAATCGTTTCAGGTCGTAAGTACATTCCACATAGCCAGTCCCCGCTAAACGTTTCTGTTATTATGTACATCCCACACAGTTAATCCAATAAGTACGTTTCCGTTCGTATATACATCTCACACAATCGCTCCAAGGAAAACATTTTCGTTCGTAGGTACATCACACATAATTTTCCTCATCAAATCGTTTGTGATAGCGTTGCCATTGCACACGATATTAACAATTTTATCATTTGCATTATTGAATGCATCGCACATGGTGCATAGAAGAAACTGTGTGGCAAAGGCTGTCCATCACACACACTTTTTATGTGGTAAACGTTTGCGCAAGGTGGCCTAATGCAAACCGTTTTTAAGAGGATGTCATGTGTGATTGTTCATTAATCCAACACAGTTTATTCCTAGAAACTCTGTGTGTTGCCTGAGGTCATCGCCCACGGTGTTTTCTTAATAACCGTTTGCAATAGAAAGTCCCAATTAGCAGGCTAATTGGCCATTAGCAGGCTAATTGTCCTATTATTAATAATCTATTTATTAATCTAATTGACATTTCATATTAAGCGCACAATATATTTCATTTTGATTTTAAGGAAGCAGGATTTCATAATTGAAATACATCAGAGTACAACATCATATAGCTTCAACAGTCAGCTACCCCATTACACAACTGCGCCAGCACCAAGTTTCACATGTAACATCTATAACCTTTCGAAATTAGCATCATAGACCGTACATAGATAGATGAATCTCATCTAGAAAACTGCTGAAGTGGAAGATGAATATTAAGCCTTCATTGATGTTGAAGGTCTTTGCAACCTTAGGCCAGTGCCTGTGGATGATTGACCATCCATCCTTCATCCTCTTCAGGAACACTTCAATATTGAACCATGGGTGTTGTATGAATACCTCCCTTGCATCCTGACCATATATGTGGTTTGACAGGTAATCACGAGTGAACTGCTTTGGAAAGGCCTGAAAACAAGGATGTGCATAAATATCTTCTCTATATTGGAAATGGGGCAAAGGAATAAAAAAAGGCAAGGATAGTAGTTAGTACCATCCTGTAGTGAACTGATGTCTTCTTCATTGTGCAAACAAAGATCTTGTTGTTTTTTCATGCTAATTTCTTTATCCTAACAATCTTTCCGAGTTTCTTGACTTGACTGATATTCATGGACAACTTATTTCACCATACGCAAAAAGGGTCGAACAGTGGGTGTCGTGGATTTGTCACGGTAGATGTCCTAGTGTGAGGACTTAGTCGTGAGGCCAACACAACTAGGTAGTAGCTTGAATGGGGTTGGTCGGAATCGAGAGATGCAAGGTTTTACCCAGGTTTGGCCCCTCACAGTGGAGGTGAAAGCCTACATCCTGCTTCATTGATATTGATCATGGTGCTCACGATTACAAGTGTGCTCTTTGGTTACCTCTCTCTCGAGAGCTATTGACTTGTCTGTCTAAACTTGTCCCTCTTGGGGTGCCCTGCCCCTCCTTATATAAGTTGGAGGGGTGAGTTACATATGGATTCCTAGTAGGACTAGGACTATTCTATTACAAGTGGGGCCCTAGTATTGCTTCCCTTGTAAGGGAAATATTCCTTATGCCTTTCCTTTGAGCCGTCCCACCATAACATGAGTTGGCATTCCCATAAACCGCCTTCTAGGTCACTGAGTCTTGTTGTCCGCCTGACCTGCCCACCGGGTCACTTAATGAGTTGTCAAGCTTCGGGCGGGTCACTAATGATCGCCAAGTCACAGCCGGGTCACTGGTGATTCGCCAAATATGGGCGGGTTATACTCCAGACTGGGTCATACCGCGGGGTATATCCCCGACATTAGCCCCCAGTTTAATCTGGATTTATCCATGTTAAACTGATCCTGCAAAATAAACACAAGAACATATTTGACAGGTTGTGCTCCGGGTTAAAAAAAATTCTGAACCGACACCTGATCTTCCTTAAATCCTTATCATTTCCTTCTTCTAGAAAGTCCGGGTCAATAGACCAGCTTCATAACCAATTTGCTGGCATTGGCTTCTTGTGGAAATACATTGTGAAAAATAATCCATTTGAATCGTCTTCCAATGCTCTGACTTGAAAAAAATGTTGGGCTTGAGATATTCATCTGATTTTCAACCGGCTTGAGGATGTAGAACTTGCCGAGTAAAAATTGTGAGATTGTCGGGTTATAAAAGCTGATGATACTGGGTTATGATTGTTGCTGATGCTAGGTCAATCTTATGGCGACTTGGTGCCTGCTTTTGTAAATATAGATGGTTTGCTCAAAATGAGAATTTGAAGATGTTCCTCCCTTATATGCATATCACCTGTAGCCCCCAAGTCTTAAGAGGAGAACGTAGTGATAGCTTAAGACTTGCTTTAATATAAATGCTGCAACTTTGGAGAAATCCGGGTTGTTCATGTAAGTCGCCAATCATAAACTGAATATTTTGTTCTTCACATGTGTAGCCCCCAAGTGTTAGGTCATTATGTAATAATGAGAAGGGACTTTGTAGATATGATCATGTAGACTTGAGCAGCAACATGTAGCCCCCAAGGGACGGCTCAGTAAGACAATACTGAGCTGGGACTTTACATATACTTCATTGAAAATAACATCATATGATGTAGCCCCAAGTTTCGGGTTACCTTTGGTAGGAGCAATTAGTAGCCCCCAAGGGCCGGCTCATCACTATGTGATGGGTCGGGTCTTCAATGAGGCTAGTTAAATGACTTTGCGTTAGCCCCCAAGTGCAATGGTGCATGCTTGCAGCGACATGGGACTTGCATACTTGATGAAATCTTGACTTGAATAATGTAGCCCCCAAGTGTCGGGTCGTAAGCCTGCAGCGACTCGAGATTATTCCTTCCAGTGATGAATAAAATTATATTCACTGTCTGGATGATGTTGCCGAAATCCTTGCATATCAATGTTGAACCATGCTCCTTGCTGTAAGCTGGTATTTTTTGGATGAAGGAATAATAGCCATTACTCTGAAGCATCTTTGAAAACCTCAATTATCCAATACTGGTTATGACAATCATAATGAAAATCCAGCCATGTTGGCTATTGATACATCTCCATCGTATCTACTTTTCCAAACTCTTTTGCCCTTGTTTTGGACTCTAATTTACATGATTTGAATGGAACTAACCCGGACGGACACTGTTTTCAGCAGAATTGCCATGGTGTTATTTTCGTGCAGAAATAAAAGTTCTCGGAATGACCTAAAACTTCACAGAGATTATTTTTGAAATAAATAAAAAATATTGGCGAAAGAATCAACCAGAGGGGACCCACACCCTGTCCACAAGGGTGGAGGGTGCGCCCACCCCCGGGGGCGCGCCCTCCGGTCTTGTGGGTCCCATAAGGATCCACCGACCTCCACTCCAACTCTATATATTCACGTTCGAGGAGAAAAAAAATCAGAAAAGGATTCATCGTGTTTTACGATATGGAGCCGCCTCCACCTCATCTTCCTTGGGAGGGCAAATCTAGAGTCCGTTTTGGGCTACAGAGAAGGGGAATCGTCGCCATCGTCATCATTAACCATCCTCCACCACCAATTTCATGATGCTCACCGCCGTGCGTGAGTAATCCCATCATAGCTTCTGGACGGTGATGGGTTGGATGATATTTACCATGTAATCGAGTTAGTTTTGTTAGGGTTTGATCTCTAGTATCCACTATGTTCTAAGATTGATGTTGCTATGACTTTGCTATTCTTAATGATTGTCACTAGGGCCTGAGTGCCATGATTTCAGATCTGAACCTATTATGTTTTCCTGAATATATTTGCGTTCTTGATCCTATCTTGCAAGTTATAGTCACCTACTACGTGTTATGATCCTGCAACCCCAGAGTGACAATAGTCGGGACACTTCCCGGTGATGCCCGTAGTTTGAGGACTTCATGTATTCACTAAGTGCTAATGCTTTGGTCTGGTTCTCTATTAAAAGGAGGCCTTAATATCCTTTATTTTCCAATAGGACCCCTCTGCCATGGGAGGGTAGGATAAAAGATGTCATGCAAGTTCTTTTCCATAAGCACGTATGACTATATTCCGAATACATGCCTACATTATATTGATGAATTGGAGCTAGTTCTGTGTCACCCTATGTTATAATTGTTGCATGATGAATGCCATCCAACATAATTATCCATCATTGATCCATTGCCTACGAGCTCATTTCATATTGATCTTTACTTAGTTACTTTTCCGTTGCCACTGTTGCAATTGCTACAAAACTACTACTGTTACTTTTGCCACGTTATCATTACTTCCATATTACTTTGCTACTAAATATTTTGCTGCAGATATTAAGTCTTTCAGGTGTGTTTGAATTGACAACTCAGCTGCTAATACTTGAGAATATTCTTTGGCTCCCCTTGTGTCGAATTAATGAATTTGGGTTGAATACTCTACCCTCAAAAACTGTTGCGATCCCATATACTTGTGGGTTATCAAGACCTTTTTCTAGCGCGGTTGCCGGGGGGCATAGCTCTATTCTCTGAGTCACTTGGGATTTATATCTGTTGATCACTACGAGGAATTTGAAAGATCAAAGAACCAAGATTTTTCCCTCAACTACGACGGGAGGTAAGGAACTGCCATCTAGTTCTACACTTGATTCACCTTCTGTTTTGAGTAAACTTGCGACACCTACACCTGCTATTTATTCTGATACGTCACATGTTATTGATGATGCCACTTATGCTATGCATGAGCTTATGATGATACTACTTCTTTGCTTGATAATACTGTGCCACTAGGTGAATTTCTTGATGAACAACTTGCTAGGGTTAGAGAGAATGAAATTACTGAAACTAATGATATTATTGAAACTGAAGATTATGATTCTCCCCCTAGATATGAATTGCTTGTTGTACCTGAGGGTTATATTATGGATGAGGAAACTGCTAGAGACTTTCTTGCTTGTAATGATAGAGATGATCTTAAGAAACTGTTAGCTAAGCTAAAAGAAAAGTCTTTGAATGCTAGAATGCAATATGACCCTATGTTTGCTACTTCGCCTATCTTTGTTACTGATAAGGATTATGAATTCTCTATCGATCCTGAGTTAATTAATTTGGTCGAATCCGATCCTTTCTATGGTTATGAATCTGAAACTGTTGTGGCACATCTTACTAAATTGAATGATATAGACACCCTATTTGCTCATGAGGAAAAAATTCGCTATTACTATATTCTTAAGTTGTTTCCTTTCTCATTAAAGGGTGATGCTAAGTTATGGTTTAATTCTCTCACTCATGGTTGTGTGCGTATTCCCCAGGATATGATTTACTACTTCTCTGAAAAATATTTCCCTGCTCATAAGAAACAAGCTGCCTTAAGGGAAATATTTAACTTTGTGAAAATTGAAGAAGAGAGTCTCCCACAAGCTTGGGGGAGGCTTCTCCAATTACTTAATGCTTTGCCTGATCATCCTCTCAAGAAAAATGAAATACTTGTTATCTTTTATATTGGACTAGCCGATGCTTCCAGAGAGGATAGTTGTGTTGGTTGTGTTTTCAGGGAAAGAACTGTTGAGAAAGCTGAATTGCTATTGAATAATATTTTGAGTAATGATAATGATTGGACACTTCCTGAACTAACTCCTAAGCCAACTCCGAAGAAAAGAGGTTTCTATTTCTCAGTCCTGAAGATATGCAAGAGGCAAAGAAATCTATGAAAGAAAAAGGTATTAAAGCTGAAGATGTTGAGAATTTACCGCCTATTGAAGAAATACATGGTCTTCATAACCCAACACAGGTAGTAGAGGTAAACTCTCTCCATAGATTTATGAAGGTGATATTCCTCATAATAAGTCTGCTAGTCAATGCGTGGATGAGTTTGATAATTTTATTGTTTAACAAGAAAACTTTAATGCTTATGTTAGTAGACAATTGAAACGTAATGCTTACATGCTTGACCACTTGGGTGATTATATGAGTAGAACTGTTAATGATCTTAAGCTTATTAGTAAACATGCTTCCATGGTTACAACTCAAGTAGAACAAGTACTTAAGGCACAAGATGACTTGCTTAATGAGTTGAATAGTAAGAATAATGATAATGCTGTTAGGGTTATGACTAGAGGTGGTAAAATGACCCAGGAACCTTTGTATCCCGAAGGCCATCCTAAGAGAGTTGAGCAAGATTCTCAGAGAATTAATACTGATGCACCTAGTCCTAGTAATAAAAAGAAAACGAAAACTGATAGGACTTTGCATGATTCTAGTGAACCTGTTATAGACACACCTGAGAATCCTAATCATATTTCTATTTCTGATGTTGAGACACAATCTGGTGATGAACATGAACCTAGTAATAATGTTAATAATGATGTTCATGTTGATGCTCAACCTAGTAATGATAATGATGTAGATATTGAACCTGCTGTTGATCTTGATAACCCACAATCAAAGATTCAACGTTATGATAAGAGAAACTTTGTTGCTAGAAAACATGGTAGAGAAAGAGAACCATGGGTTCAAAAACCCATGCCATTTCCTCCTAAACCATCCGAGAAAAGGATGATGAGGATTTTGAGCACTTTGCTGAAATGATTAGACCTATCTTTTTGCATATGCGTTTGACTGATATGCTTAAAATGCCTCCCTATGCTAAGTACATGAAAGATATTGTTACTAATAATAGAAAGATACCGGAAGCTTAAATCTACACCATGCTTGCTAATTATACATTTAAGGGTGGAATACCAAAGAAACTTGGAGATCCAGGAGTACCAACTATAGCATGCTCCATTGAAAGAAACTATGTTAAAACTGCTTTATGTGATCTTGGAGCCGGTGTTAGTGTTATGCCTTTCTCTTTATATCGTAGACTTGAATTGAATAAGTTGACACCTACTGAAATTTCTTTGCAAATGGCTGATAAATCAACTGCTATACCCGTGCATGTTCGAGCCGCACGATAAGACTTAAGGCTAAGAAAGAAAGAGAAAAAAGCGAAAAGAGAGGAAAAAGCAATGGGAACAATAGGGAGAAGGAGACGAACAAAGAGTTCGATGCTAGGCATAGAATCTTTGGAGTCTGGCCGCATTCCAAGGGTTCGGCTCTAGGCGATTGTCTGACGCATCACGCAGGCGGTACGCTCCTCCAGTGAGAACTTCGTCAATGATGAGGGGACCCTCCCATTTGGGCTTGAGTTTGTCCTTTTTCTTAAGCGTAGAACGAGTTCGCCAACATTATAAGTCTTGGCCCTTACTTCCCTACTTTGATATCTGCGGGCCTATTGTTGATAAAACACGGAACGGGCTTTTGCCACGTCGCGCTCCTCCTCCAGGGTGTCTAGGTTGCCCTGCCGATCAAGCTCGACCTCTCTCTCTCTCTCTCTTTGTACATGCGCACTCGAGGTGAGTCATGAATAATGTCGCAGGGTAGCACAACCTCTGTGCCGTACACCATGAAGAAAGGTGTGTATCCGGTAGTGCGATTGGGCGTGGTCCGCAACCCCCAGAGTACGGAGTCGAGCTCCTCAACCCAGTGCTTGTCTGATTCCTTCAAAGACCGCACTAGCCTAGGTTTTATGCCGCTCATAATAAGACCATTAGCCTGTTCGACTTGATCGTTTGTTTGCGGGTGATAGACGGAGGCGTACTCGAGCTTAATGCCCAGATTGGCGCACCAATTTTTGACCTCGTCGACTGTGAAGTTGGATCCGTTATCGGTGATGATGCTGGGTGGAACACCATAATGGTGTACAACGCCAGATATAAAGTCTATCACTGGTCCGGCTTTGGCCGTTTTAACTGGTTTGGCCTCTATCCATTTGGTGAATTTATCCACCATGACCAGCAGATATTTTTCTTATGGGTCCTCCTTTAAGGGGTGTGACCATATCAAGCCCCTAGACCACAAAAGGCCAAGTGATGGGGATTGTTTGCATAGCGGTGGGTGGCATATGGCTCTGGTTGGTGAAGAGCTGGCATCCGACGCAACGTTGGACAAGGTCCTGTGCATCTGCTCGGGTTGTTGGCCAATAGAAACCTGTACGGAAGGCCTTGCTTACGAGGGCCCGAGCCGCGGCGTGGTGACCTCCGAGACCATCTTGAATTTTGGCCAAGAGCTGCCGCCCTTCTTCCTCAGAGATACATCTTTGAAGTACTCCGATAGCGCTTTTCTTGTAGAGTTCTCCGTCGTGAACTGTGTAGGCTTTCGAACGCCGAACAATGCGGCGAGCCTCATTCTGGTCCTCAGGGAGTTCTCACCTATTAAGGTAGGCCAAGAAGGGTTCAGTCCATGGGACAATGACTGCCATGATGAGATGGGCCGATGGTGTTATTTCGGTGGCTGAGCCCCCTGTGATGTCAGTGTGTTCAGGATCTGGGGATGTGGTTGGATCCGGACTGGTGTTGCCGCTCTTCCCTTGCCACTCCACGGAAGGCGTAAAAAGCCTTTCCAGAAAGATATTAGGTGGCACGGGGTCGCGCTTGGCACCGATGCGAGCAAGGACATCCGCCGCTTGATTGCTTTCTCGAGCCACATGATGAAACTCGAGCCCCTCGGATCGAGCTAACATTTTGAGAACGGCATTACGGTAAGCTGCCATCTTTGGATCTTTGGCGTCAAAGTCTCCATTTATTGGAGATATTGTGAGGTTTGAGTCCCCGCGCACTTCCAAGCGTTGTATGCCCATGGAGACGGCCATCCGAAGTCCAGGTAATAAGGCCTCATATTCGGCTGCGTTGTTGGAGTCTGTATATAATATTTGGAGTATGTACTGAACTACATCTCTGGTGGGGGAGGTTAAGACGACACCCGCTCCTAACCCTACCAGCATTTTGGAACCATCGAAATACATGACCCAGTTGGAATACGTGCCGTACTCTTTAGGGAGTTCGGCCTCTGTCCATTCGGCGAAGAAGTCAGCCAGTACTTGGGATTTAATTGCTCGACGCAGTTTATATGTTATGTCAAATGGAAGGAGCTCAATGGCCCATTTGGCAATCCGGCCCATAGCATCGCGGTTATTTATTATGTAGTTGAGTGGTACTTCGGAAGCCACCATGATCGAACACTCCTGAAAGTAGTGCCGTAGCTTCCGGGATGCCATGAAGACCACATATGCTATCTTTTGGTAGTGAGGGTACCGGGATTTGCATGGTGTGAGGACAGTGGACACGTAGTATACTGGCTTCTAAAGTGGGAATTTGTGTCCATCCAGTTCTCGCTCGATGACGAGCACGGCGCTCACCACCTGGTGTGTTGCCGATATGTATAATAACATGCGTTCACCGATGTTCGGCGCTGCCAGGATGGGGTTGCTCGCCAAAAGGGCCTTTATTTCCTCCAGTCCGGCCATTGTCGCGTCCGTCCACTCAAAGTGGTCGGTGCATCGGAGAAGGCGGTAGAGTGTCAAGGCTTTCTCTCCCAATCTGGAGATAAAGCGGCTTAAAGCTGCCACGCATCCCGCAATTTTTGGACCTGTTTAAGGTCTGTTGGCACAGCCACTTGTGACAAGGCTCGGATTTTAGCTGGATTTGCCTCAATTCCTCTATTGGAAATGATGGAGCCCAACAATTTTCCGGCAGGGACGCCGAAAACACATTTTTCCGGATTGAGATTGATGTCATATGCACGGAGATTGTCGAATGTGAGACATAAATATTCTATTAGCGACTCGACGTGCCTAGTTTTGATGACGACGTCGTCCACATATGCTTCAACTGTCTTGCCGATCTATTTCTCCAAGCATGTTTGAATCATGCATTGGTAGGTTGCCCCGGCGTTTTTAAGCCCGAAGGGCATGGTGTTGAAGCAGAATGGCCCATATGGGGTAATGAATGTTGTTGCAGCTTGATCGGACTCCTTCATTTTGATTTGATGGTATCCGGAATATGCATCGAGGAAGCATAGTGAGTCATGTCCTGTGGTAGCATCAATGATCTGGTCAATGCGGGGGAGGGGGAAGGGATCCTTAGGATAGGCTTTATTGAGGTCTTTGAGATCGACGCACAGTCGCCAAGATTTATCCTTCTTTGGCACCATCACCAGGTTTGCTAGCTAGTCTGGGTGTTTTATTTCTCTAATGAATCCGGCCTCGATCAGCTTGGCTAGCTCCTCCCCCATAGCTTGACTTTAGGTTCGAAAAAGCCCCGCAGTGTTTGCTTGACAGGTTTATATCCCTTTAATATATTGAGGCTGTGTTCCGCCAACTTGCGTGGGATTCCTGTGGCATATCAGAAGGGTGCCAGGCGAATACATCCTAGTTCACACGCAGGAACTCTCGTAGCGCGGCGTCAACCGTTGGGTCGAGTTGTGCTCCAATGGATGCTGTCTTCTTGGGGTCCGTTGGATGGACTTGTACTTTGACTATTTCTTCTGCCGGTTTGAAGGAGGTGGATTTGGGTCATTTTTCTAGGATCACGTCGTCCCTGTCCACCGTGGAGCGCAGTGCGGTTAATTCTTCGACCGCGAGGGCTGCAGATAATGCCTCAAGGGCCAGGGATGCGGTTTTATTTTCTACGCGGAGTGCTATGTCCGGATCACTGGCGAGAGTGATTAGGCCGTTGGGCCAGGGCATCTTAAGCTTCATGTACCCGTAATGAGGTATATCTTGGAAGCGTGTAAATGCATCTCGCCCCAAGAGGGCGTGATATCCGCTGTTGAAAGGGGCCACTTGGAAGGTTATCTCGTCGGACCGATAATTCTCCGACATACAAAATACCATGTCAAGTGTGATTTTTCCCGCACACCGCGCCTCCCGATTGGGAATGATTCCTCGGAAGGTCGTGCTGCTTTGCTCGATGTGGCTCCTGTCTATTTCCATTTTGTGGAGTGTATCTTCATAGATGAGGTTTAGTCCGCTGCCGCTGTCCATGAGAACCTTGGTGAGCCGAAAGCCGTCCACGATTGGACTGAGGACCAAGGCGGCTGGTGCTCGGACTGTCCTGTATTTTGGTTCGTCACCGGCGTTAAAAGTTATAGCCGTTTCGTTCCAAGGGTTTATTGCTGTGATTTGGCAGACTTCGGCGAGTTCCCGGAGTGCCCTTTTGCGCCTATTGTTTGAAGCAAATGTCTCGAAGACCGTCAATACTTTGGGGTTGTTGTCTTCTGAGGGGTGTTGTTCTGGGATATTCTTGGTGAGGATATCCTCGCCGCTCTTGGCCAATTGTCGGAGTATCCAACATGCTCTAAGGTTGTGGGTTGGTATATTATCCGGTGTTGTGTGTATTTTGCATGGCCCATCGAGCCATCCTTCCAGAATGGTTCTGCGCCCCGTAATGGGATTATATTTCTTTACTATTGGATCAGGCATGCCGCGAGGGTGTGCCCGTTTTGCCTGAACAAGGGGTTGAGTGGGGACCGATGATTCCCAATAGGCCGCCTGAGTTTTCCAGGCGCTTTCCATTGCGCTATACTTTTGTACGATAGTTTCCAAGTTAGCGAAGTGTAATATGCGATGACGATTGATGGCGTTAAGGATTCCTTCGTCCGTGCAATTGTTGCGGAACACTGAGATCGCGTCTTCGTCGCGGCAATCTTTAATCTTGTCTTTGACAAGGAGGAATCTGGCCCAGAAGTGATGGACCATTTCCTGAGACTGTTGTTGTATGCTCATGAGAGCGCCTATGTTTGGGTGGGTGGATGGATTTAAATCCGAATCCTGACCCAACTTTGGATCCGGAGTCTGAAGATCTTCTGGACTTAACAGTTCGGGCTCCAGTATATCAACTGATTTTCTAGGCTTGCCGTCTGATTCTATGTTCGGAGAACAAGGTGTGTCTTTCTGCCAGTGGATGTCCGGCTTTTCGAGATCAGAGATCCGAACATAGTTCATCCTCAATATAGAGGAAGAGTTGTATTGCTCCTCGACTACCGCTATCTGGTGGGTGATCGGCGGAGTTTTAATCTCTCTCTGGTCGGGTTTAAGCCCAATCCAATCGTAGTCTATAGCGACTCCCAAGGCGGCGTTGCGATTTAGGAGTTCATTTAAAGATGATAACTCCGAAGTATCCATCCGCTTGGAGTATTCGGGATTAACACGGAGGCGATTTTCGATGACTCGAGAGGTCATCGCCGGCTTAAGGGCCGAACAGGCGGTCATGATGAAGCTGCCCAGCTGGAGGGTTTGGCCTGGGGCCAGGGCTCCTCCGGAGGTGATATTTTCCTCGTCGACAAGGCGAGCCATCAACCCTTTTGACGACAACACAATGGAACTCTCAATGAAAGCACCAATGTCGGTGTCAAAAATGGGGAAAACTCGGGTAGGGGGTCCCGAACTGTGCGTCTAGGATCAATGGTAATAGGAGACGGGGGACACAATGTTTATCCAGGTTCGGGCCCTCTCTATGGAGGTAATACCCTACTTCCTGCTTGATTGATCTTGATGAATATGAGTGTTACAAGAGTTGATCTACCACGAGATTGTAATGGCTAAAACCCTAGAAGTCTAGCCTATATGACTATGATTGTATATCTCTCTCGATCCGGACTAAGATCTCAGGTTTATATAGACACCAGAGGGATCTAGGGTTACATCAAGTCAGTTACAGAGAAAGGAATCTTCATGTTTGATCGCCAAGCTTGCCTTCCACGCCAAGGAGAGTCCCATTCAGACACGGGTAGAGTCTTCGGTCTTCGTATCTTCACAACCCATCAGTCCGGCCCATGGCTAACAAGCCGGACGCCCGAGGACCCCTTAGTCCAGGACTCCCTCAGCCACCTCGTTTCTCATTGCCACTGCGAGTTCATGCCCAAGACAATTTTATCTTAAGTTAGAACCGCGGCAACCACTGATATAATATAACTTTGCAGTATTTTGAAATAGTGCGCGCCTGTCTTCCTGTTTGATTTTTCCTCGTATGTACACACCCTACACTTAGTTGGATAGTCGCCGGTGCGTAAACCCGGGCCGCGACATTTTGAAGAACGGATCCTTAGCAGCCTGGGGGGGGGTGCTTGCTGCCGGGCAAGCCACCTTGCCATTCTCAGCGCAACCATTTGAACTGTTGAGCAGACTCGAAACAGAACAAGGGCGTTGCCAATAGCGGAAGGGTTCCTTTGCGTGCAGGTTCTCCATACAAGGAGCAAAATCTTTTGAGGAAACTAACCCTATAAAAGGAAATTGCTCAAGATTTTGCGTGACTTAGCTTTTTTTGTCGCCACGCAAATGGTTGTTGCGGCCGAAGATGACACCGCTTGCCTGGCTGATGGCACCAGAGTGTGGCTGGTTCTTGTTGACCTCTTCTTTGGAGCCATCGTGATAAAGGAGTCGATGCGTTAACTTCTAGACCAGATTTTCACAGCCTCACGCGCCCCCTACCTTGCGCGCCAAATATGTCGGGGAACGACACCTATGGGATCCCGGGGAATCCCTTCTATGGTTGGCGGGGGCGTGGAGCTGCGCAAAGAGCAGATGTAGGCGATCAACACGATGGATTTTTACCCAGGTTCGGGCCGCTGAGGAGCGTAACACCCTAGTCATGCTTGTATGCGTTTATCTTGTGTTCTTTGTATGCAAGATGGGCCGAGAGGTCCAAAAAGCCGAATCCTCCCACAGTACACCTCGGGGCTCCTTTTATATGTTAAAGGGGTCTCCACAGTGGCACACAGGAGGTGGAAAGTATCTACAATGTACAAGTTTATCGCCTGACATCGTAGGACAAACACATTTAATGCGCTGTCTACGTGCCCTCTTCCTTTATTGGGGACAACAACAGAGCTCGTCCCGTCCGTTGCTGCCTCGCCTTGCTTCGATGCGCGTCCAAGCTGACAAGGCATGCAGTGCCATGCTGGTTAGCTGGTTGTTGTGCTGGTGCGGTGACAGGGCCTTCACAAAGATCCGCATGCCATCACGTAGGTGCTTGACTAGTTGGCATAGAAGCAGCATGCTGCCACGTAGGCGCTTGCCTAGTTGGCGAGATGGTTGTCGTGTCAGAACGGCCGCGGGGTAGTGAAACTTTGGCAGGTGCGGGCCTGGCCATGGACCCGCAGATGCCCCCGGCAAGGGTCTTGCCGGGGTCTCGCGGCCGTCCCTGGTGTCGGTGTCAAAATCGGCGGATCTCGGGTAGGGGGTCCCGATCTGTGTGTCTTAGGCTGATGGTAACAGGAGGCAAGGGACACAATGTTTACCCAGGTTCGGGCCCTCTCGATGGAGGTAAAACGCTACTTCCTACTTGATTGATATTGATGATATGAGTAGTACAAGAGTTGATCTACCACGAGATCATAGAGGCTAAACCCTAGAAGCTAGCCTATGATGATTATGATTGTGATTGTCCCTCTAAGGACCAACCTCTCCGGTTTATATAGACACCGGAGAGGGCTAGGGTTTACACGGAGTTGGTTACAAGGAAGGAAATATAATATCCGGATCGCCAAGATTGTCTTCCACGCCAGGGAGAGTCACATCCGGACACAGGACGAAGTCTTGAGTCTTGAGTCTTGTATCTTCACGCTCCAATAGTCCAGACGAAGTATATAGTCCGGCTATCCGGATACCCCCTATTGGATGTATGAATTGCACGATATATTGATTCGGTGCAATGTGCACGGTATATATAAGTGCAAGGTGGGGCCTCTACCTCAATCTATACAACAAACTAGAGAGGTGGGCCTAATGTACAAAAGACAATATACATGCACGAATATCATACTCAACATCCCCTCCCCCCCGCAGTTGAAGCGGCACCACGGCTGACGCAAAGACTAGACCGGAACTCCTCAAATGACGCCGTAGGCAAGCCCTTGGTCATGATATCTGCAAATTGTTGGGAAGTAGGGACATGTAAAACACGAATATGGCCAAGAGCCACCTGTTCCCGAATAAAATGAATATCCAACTCAATATGCTTGGTCCGTCGATGATGCACCGGGTTAGCGGAGAGGTAGACCGCCGAGACGTTGTCGCAGTAGATCACTGTGGCATGGTCAATAGGGCAAGACAGCTCCTGAAGCAGCTGATGAAGCAAGGAACACTCGGCGACGGTGTTGGTCACCACAAAATACTCAGCCTCAGCACTGGAGCGAGGGACCGTAGGCTGCCGCTTGGACGACCACGAGATAAGTGAGGGTCCAAGGTAGACACAATAGCCCGAGGTGGAGCGTCGTGTGTCAGGGCAGCCCGCCCAGTCTGCATCGGAGTAGGCTGTGAGGGCGATGTCGGCGGAGGCGTGAAGCGTGACCCCAAGATCCATGGTGCCACAAACATAGTGGAGAATCCGCTTGATGGCGGCCCAGTGAACATCCCGAGGAGCATCCATATGAAGACACACCTGCTGCACTGCATACTGGATCTCTGGCCGAGTCAAAGTGAGGTACTGGAGGGCACCAACAATAGACCGATAGAAAGCAGCATCCGAAGCAGGGGAACCATCCTTGGCAGAGAGCTTGGCCTTTGTATCAATAGGTGTGGCGGTGGGCTTGCAGTTAAGCATGCCAGCGTGCTCCATGAGCTCATGAGCGTACTTCTACTGATGAAGAAAGAAGCCATCCAGACGGCGCACCACCTCAACATCGAGGAAGTAGTGCAGAGGACCCAAGTCCTTGATGGCGAACTCAGCATGAAGACGAGCTGTGAGCTGACTGAGAAGGCCAGCCATACATGCCGTCAGGATGATGTCGTCGACATATAGCAACAAGTAGGCCGCGTCGGAGCCCTGGTGATAAACGAAGAGCGATGCGTCCGAGCGGGTGGAGTGGAACCCAAGCTAATGAAGAAATGCCACGATGCGCTGGTACCAAGCGCGCGGAGCCTGCTTGAGTCCGTACAAGGACCGTGAAAGCAGGCACACATGGTCGGGAAGTGCCGGATCCACGAACCCGGTGGGCTACTGGCAGAAGACCTGCTCCTCGAGGTGACCATGAAGGAAGGTGTTGGAGATGTCCATCTGGTGCACCTGCCAAGCATGAGAGGCCGCAAGGTGGAGAACCGTGCTTATCGTGCCGAGCTTGACGACTGGAGCAAAGGTGTCAGTGAAGTCGATGCCAGCACGCTATCGAAATCCGCGAACGACCCAACGTGCTTTATAGCGATCAAGGGTACCATCGGGACGGAGCTTGTGTTTGTGGACCCACTTCCCGGTAATCACGTTGGCATGCCGGGGACGGCGAATAAGCTGCAACGTCCGGTTGCGCAATAGGGCGTCAAACTCCTCTTGCATCGCAGCCATCCAGAGCGGGTCACGAAGAGTGGCTCGGATGGAGGATGGCAATGGCGACGGCTGAGAGGTGGACGCCGCGTGCACGTACGGGCGCGATTGACCGGGCCGGCCATAGGTGCCGAAGGCGGGGGTGCCGGGGGTGCCGAGTGGGCCGCGGGGGGCGCT